>NC_042357.1:902727-1203636 GCF_002563875.1 Besnoitia besnoiti
CACTACGCGCACTGCCGTCTTCCCGCAGATGGCAAGGATCTCATCGTCATCTCCTAAATCGCACACGGCGACAGAGAGACCCAAATATGGTCGAAAGACAAAACCACAGAGAGCCCGGAAGTCGCCCATTTGCGCTGTCACTCCAACCAAGCCGTCAACGTGCTGCTTCTAACACTGACAGGATGACCAGGAGTGAAGAGGGCAGGCGCGCCTCGATGCTACCTACAAACTCTGAGGCTACTAACCAGTGCACTGCCCGACAGCTGAGTCAATCTGTGGCAACGTGGGCCTCCTGGAAGGCCGCGAGGCTTCCAGGCTCGTGTTTACTCTGGAGAATTTCATCGGGTGACGTACTGTTGAAAAGAGTCATGCCCAAGCAACTGTCCTTCTCTTGATGAATGAGTTCGCAGCTCTCCCACGCGGAGTCTGAGGAGGTGGCTGCCTGCCGGCCCCTGCACTGACAGCAAAGCATTCGGATCGCGTTCGCACACTTGACGCTTATCAGAGGAGTCAGCAGAGGGGGTTTCAATTGAGGATTCGACAACTTCTTTCCTGCGGACGACGTTGTGCACCCGACTCGCCTGATGCCTAGCAGTTGTATCACAGGCGTGAGTCCTCCAACCAGCGACCCCTTGCCTCGTTTGCCGAAAAGAGTCTTTCGCAACTACTCATAGTTGGCAGTTTGCACTTTGAATGCCACTTATTTAACACTATAGACTTTCCAGCGGTCACCTGCTCTTTCATGCAGGACTGAGTGCGAGGTTTCCATCACGTATCATCACAAAATGGCACGGGGGTGGGGACGAACGGGCCCACTGCAGCCCCAGTCTTGCTAGTCGAGTCACTTGAGGTACCTGAGAACGTGTGGCATGCGCGACAAGTTTCGCTGCGTCACAGAAGCGAACTCAACTGCACATCGAATCCGTAAGCCCTCGAAGGCGAGGGACAGAACCGTCGAAGATGGAATCCCCACGACAGCTGGTCTCCGCTTCGCTGGAGCAGCTTACCCGAACGATGTGGCCTCTCTCTGTGCCGACAAAAAGCGAGTTTGTGCGTTTGCTGAAGGCGAGACTTGACGGGCCGTCGCCAGCGAGGCTGTCGTCGCCCGTCTCTGCGTGAAGGCTCAGTACGTGGCTCTCTCGGGTCACAAAGCTCCAAAACCGAACAATTGGGTCCTGTGTGATGAATGCGAAGCTGGCGTCATCCATCCAAGCAAACTGGGGCGTGAGGCCGGGGTTGGAGAACCCGTCCAGCTTGCTCTGCAGCAGAACTCGGGGCCGGCCGTCGTCTGGAAGACCCAACTGCGTCAGACACCCTTGAGCCGACACTATCACCAGGCTGTCGGCGGCGGCCATGTAGTCCACGAACACCAGCGGCTCAGTCGATGTATATCTGTTCAGAAGGCGATCACAGCCGATCGCGGGGGAGGGGGGGGAGGAAGTAAAAGAGATGCACGGCAGAACCGCGTGCAGGCAAACCCGACAGGGGTCGCGGGTTCCTCTACAGTTGCGTGCGTCTGCCTGCAGCCCTGATTTCCTTTGTCTCGGCTGCCTCCCTTATCCCTCGAGATGGCGACCGACGTTTGCGGTCGTTAGAAAAACGACTCGGCGGCATCCCGCAGACGGCGGAGGAGAAAAGACAAAGCCAACGAAGCCGTTTTATTTCGACGGGCAGAGCTCGAACCGATGTCATACAGCTCACCTGCGAGAGCGCAAACCGCGGTGGTCAGCTTCGTAGACCACTGTGGAGTTTTCAGTCAGAAAAAACGTTGGCTTCTCATGCGTTCCCAAGGAACCGCTACCCCGTAGTCGGAAAGCCACCTGATCAGGGATGCATCGATGAACACGCGGCACAAGAGCAGCCGAGGCTTTCAGCTGGCCTGTCTGTGGAGGAACGGCTACGGAGAGACGTTTACACTGTCCGTATAGCTCGGCATCCGAGCGCCCTGACTAGTCAGCCCGAAGCTAGGTGTTTTCCATTCTTCTGTGCGATGCGGCAGCCTGCCAGCGACCTCCAAGACGGTACGCCTGCGACGAGTGGTATCTTTTTCGCGGCAAAAAGGGGGGGACTGGCTGGCGTCTAGTAGCATTTGCTCCCTCGCGAAGCGTTCCCTCGCAGCCGTGCCGACCAGGAGGCTAGGAGGGGCTCGGCGGGGAGCCACAGGGCCTCGGTGCGGTTTGTCTTCACGCGAGACACTCACGAAGCGGACACTGCTTTGCTGCCTGTACTCGCAGTCCGTGGAAAAAGTCGCTGGTGACCGCTCGGGCGCCTCAACTGAGGACACAACGACCGCTCCAGCGTGGTCTGTGCTGACGCACAGCCGTCCAGCAGTAGAAAACGCAATTCCGCTGATGGGGGCCTTGTGGCGGATGTCAACAGCCTCGACTCTCCCTTCTCCACGTAGGCCTTCCGATGGATTGCTCGAGCCTCCTTCCTGCCTCCAGCAGGACACTCGCCCCGATGCCCACCCCACAAAAACCGCCGTCTGCCCTGCGCCAGCACCAGGCACGACAAAAGACTCGAAATCACGATTGGAGGGAGGCACCAAATCTTTCCAGTGCGAGCAGCCACACTCGAGGGTGTCACTCGATGCAGCACGCCGTCCCCCTTCGAGAATTTAGCGCATTCTTCGCTTAGCGGGGATCATGGAAAACGCTGAGGAAGCTCGTGTGGTGTTCGCGACCAGATGAAGGAAAGAAAAGATGCCCGCAAAAAGGATGGTGTGGCTCTCAGCTGCCCGTCCTCGGACCATACTGCGGTTTCACACAAGCGTGGAGTTGCGCGGATCGAGCGGTGAAGCCAGACAGACCGCGCCACCCGCCTTCGACGGCGATGTTTTTTTGAGGGCTCGATGCAGGTAGTCTGTGAAGTAAAGAGACACCTCGCTTCGGGAGCGACGAAGCTACGTAAAATCTCCACACAACGTACGGCAAAGGCACTGGTTCCGAGTCTAACGCCAGGACATGTCTACGAGGTTGAACACTCTTTTTATAAAAGAGACTCGCGAGTCGCCTCTCTAGCATATGTACCAAGCGAGCCATGCAGACACAGCAGCGTTCGAGCGAATGTGTGCAGATCAGAGCAGCATCGTCGTGGCGGGGTGCGCTCCCTCCCGCACCATCACGCTCGACCGAATGTTCGGAATCCTGGGGCTTTACCGGGGGAATCTCATGTCTTACGAGGATGCCAGGTGAGAGCGCTGACGCGGCCGAGCTGACTCGCCCGGCCTTCATTGGCGGCCTCGACATGCTGAATGCACGCGATGGGAGCCCCATGTTTACTAATGACATGTACTTCTTCGCTGTTGCTCGAGCACACGGCCAGCAAAGGAACTCGGGCATGTGTGGCCGTCCATACCGGCGGCAAGCCGGTCGGCCCTGGGGAGATGGGAATGCAAGTCGACACCGGCAGCCGCATGCTCCACGCGCTTCCTGTTCAAAAGAAAAATCGAGCTGCTGCCGCCATCTGCAGCCTCCACGGGCCTCGCTTGCTACCCTGGCAGCGCTACTCGAGAGCGACAAGTGTTTCGATATGCAAAGATCTCCGAGGGGTGCGGCAGCCGCGGGAGGCCAGCGAGCGCTAAAGTGCATCACCTTGGGCTGAAGCGTCTCCCCCGATGCACTATCTGAGGCCGATCTTGATGCGGCACGTTGTCTGGCGAATGTGATGCTGTCGATTTGTTGAATTCTTGGCGAGCGAACCGCTGAGTGCCTGCGGAGCCCTCCAGAAATCCCGTTCCTTCCCGAAGGCACTACGTGAACCGCTTAGAGCACCAATTCCAGTACGAATTTTGCAGGTCTGATGACTGAAATCGCGACTAGTGCGGAGACTGGAGCTTTATACCCACAGGCAAGCAGGTGGCAGCCGAATGTTCGCATGGGAGGCGAAGGAGTTTCGCAAATACGACTCGCGTGCCCCCGCAAAGCAGGGAGTCTGAAGCTTGGGTATAAAGCCGAGTGACAGGCCGCACAGTTTGATGTGTCGTGTCTGTCTGCGTGCTTGACGACACGCCACGCAGTACCGAGAGTACCAGTGACGCCTGGTTTGACGGAAACGCTGGATTCAAACAGGCGGTCCAACCCCCAGCAGGGATGCGGGCAGGGTGTTTCTAGCGTCCTCGTGCCAGACACTGCTTTTTCCACTCTGTTTGCCGGTCCCTGCCGAGCCTTGTTAGTTTTCCCCTGAATATGTTATTCAGTTGCTTCCAGGCGAAGATATCAGCCGTTTGTCTGGTTCGCCAGGCACCCCGTCTTCCGGCAAACGTGCTGGTGGCATGCACTCTGTACTGTCTTCTCTCAAGTGATGGGTGTGATTTTGGAGGTTGTTCCTACGCAAGAGTGGACCAGCTGTCTCTAGGTCCTTGTGCGAAGTGTTCTGTGCAACTTTATCGAGTTTTTCGGCGGTCGTTGGCTGTCGTCGTGTTTTTTGCTCCAACTGACGCGCCAACGCATTTGTGCGTGGAATCGTGACACGCTGTCCGCCTGCGTCCCGGGTTTGCTCTCCCAGCGGCTCTCATAACGCCGCTGTTAGATGTCCGCGCGTCCGCAGAAGACAAGGCCCTCCTAGTAAGTCGAGTTTTTGCGCCTCCTGCCTGATGTTTGCTACGCTGTTGGATTCAAAGACACTTTGTCTTGTTGTCTGGCGCTGCGATTCTGGCGGGGCGTAGAAGGGGAGATATGTGGCCTTAATTCCTTCTTTTTCTTGCGCCTGCAACACTTCCCATAGTGTCCATAGGCGCACTAGATCGTGTAATAAGTTGGTATTTTCGCGGCTCTTCGGCGAGCAAGCAGATTTTACAGCCTTTAGATTGACTCTAAGTTCATTCTGGCGTTAGCAACGTCTCCTCTCGTCGCTCGACTGAGAGGTGCTCGAATGAGAGGTGCTGGAGCCCGCGCCTCTCGACAACTCCAGCAGACGTGCCACGAAGGGGTCATTTGGCGCTTTGTTTCCTTTGAGATTCGCTACGCATAAAGACCTCTTCTTCTGAAAACAACTCAATTTTGCGAGAGGGCTGCCTGGCGGAGAGTGTGTCAAGGTTCAAGGCGCCTCTTCCCTCCCCCGCGACTCCGCTGAAGGCCAGACACCGCAAGATGCGTCACACCACCCACAGGTTGGAATTTCGCTTTAGTGTTTCGGGCGGCTCCGACCCATTTTTCACTTCTCGCAGGGACGGCAGCCCGAGAGGCGCTGCGGTGGATTGTGGGGTCTTTCTTCTCTCTCTTCTCCAGTTTGATTTCTGACGTTATACAGCCGCTCTTTCCTCCAGCCTTTGTCCCTACCCGGCGTTTCCACGCGTGCCTGAGATCTGAGCTGTGCGGTGAGGTCTCAGCCAGCCGCAAGGGGTTTATTTCTTCGTCGTCCGCTTTCTGGCGCCCCCTGCGCAGACCTGCGCGATGAAGGAAAGTTCTGTGGAAGCGCCGCCCCGGTCCCGCGGCGGCGAGCCCTCGGAGCCGGTGAACGACGGGACTCTCCTCTCGGCGGCAGCCATGCGCCGCGTGAAGGAGATCGAGGAACGCTCCTTCAACGTGAAGCAGCAGCAGCAGGTTCGCAAGCGTCAGCAGGCAGCCGACGGTGCAGCCGAGTCGGCGGCCAGCGCTGCTCGCCGCGAAGGAGACGCGTGCGCGCCGCCGTCTCTGCGCGGAGACAAGCGCCGAGCGCTGCCTCACGAAGACACGCCGCAGGACGACGAGGACGGTCAAAGCGTTCTCGTCGCGGAATCCGAGCGCGGTGAGGGCGCCAAGGACCGATCGCGGTTGTCTTCCGCTGTTGCAGGCACGGGCGAAGACACAACCTGCAGCAGCTCGCCGCGACGCGCGCCTGTCTCCTCATACGGAGACAGCGAGCCCGAAGCGGGCGCCGGCTGTGGGGCGTCGCGACGTCCTGCCCTCGAAGAGAACGCCTGCAGCGGCGAGCAGGCCTCCGAGACCCCTCCGCCCCCCACAAGGCAGCCGCGCCGCGGCACGAAACTCCTTGAGGCAGACATGGATCAGGCACACGGAAAAAAATACGCAAAGGACTTCCCCCACGCGGGTGCGTCCCTAGCCATTGTTTTCCACCGCGCGCGCGGCCGTTTGGCGACACGGACAGTAGCTCCTCGAACCCTCTAGCTGTCTTCTCACTCTCAGCCAGCGCAGCGCTCCCCTGTGAACTGTGTCTTTGCCTTCCGAGCCCAATTGGCGCCATCGTATTCTAACTTCGGTCGCATCGAGCGAAGTAAACCCTGGGAGAGAGGGGGAGGGGGGGGGGGGGGGGGGGAAGGGGGGGAGGAGCCGTGAGTCGCGTGCAGGCAGAGGTACAGTCTCGACGACAGCAGATAAAACCTGTTTTGGTGTAGAGGCTGCGAAATACCACCGATTCCTGAGGGGCTCTGGCAGGCTGCAGCGTGGAGGAGCTCGTGTCGGTCGCTCCTAGTGGTTGTGTTTTCAGCCGCTGTGAACTGTGTTTGGCGGCTGCGCCTCTGCAGGGCAAGTGCAGCTGCATCGCCGACGGAAAAACGACTTGCACGCATGGGTGGAGCAGCTGCTGCGGTGTCAGCCGCTGCGACGCGAGGAGGTTGTCCTGCTCTGCGAGCTGTTGAAAGACACTCTGGTAAGGCTCTGTGGAACCGATCCTCGCCGACAACCCGGTCGCATGCGTGCGTATAGGCTTTGTCGCGGTTTCGCGAAAGTCTGAAACGATCTCTTTCGTTTTTATTTGCAGGTTGACACGCTTGCAGTTGTCCTTTGCTTTTTGCTGCACACGGTGCAAAGAAGGAGGCCTGCTGTAGGGCCTCTCCTCTGCGCGGGGAGAAAACGCCTCGTTGGTGCACCTCCATCCGGTCGGCTAGTGAAAGTTTTCTTTTGGGACAGAAACGCGGTGTCCGGGCGTGTTGTCTCGCTGAGCTCCACAGCGAGCGGCTCACGTTGTCTCTATTCGTCGAAATACGTTCAAGGTGTCTCCCGGGCGCGGTCGTTCGAAGCCAGTTGCCGCGTCAGAGGCCCGACTGGCGCCGCGGCAAGCGCGGCTTCGCAGAGGACGGCGGAGCGGGTTTCTTGGCTGTTGGGCTGTGCGTTTTTTCTCAGAAATCCGAGCCCAACTGCATCAGCGTTCCGACGCCCGTGACGGTTGCCGGGGACATTCATGGCCAGTTCTACGATTTGCTCGAGCTCTTCAGAGTCGGTAAGGCGCTGTTGGCTCATTCTCGAGCGACGCTAGACAGAAACCTGTGGGTGTGTTTTTTCGTGGCTCCATGGACTCCGATGTGAAATCGGTTGGAGGGCGCCTCGGAAGCGACAAGAAAGCGTAGTAGGCCCTCGTGTTTCTTCTTCGCTTCTTGAGAGGCCATGCCACAAGTCCGCTGCGGTATGCATCGCGTCCAGCGTGGGTCGCGGACAGACTCGCGTCACTCTATTTTCTCTTCGTTAAGGCACATGCTTCGTGGCGAATGTCTGTCTTCCACGTAGTCTTCTACGCAGGTTGGCTGGACGAATAGCTGGCTCCGTGCAGAGAGAGAAATAGAGGCACGGGATTCGGCAGCAGCTGCAATCGGATTGCATGGGATCAGCGCGGCGCATGCAACAGAATGATGACTCAAGGCTCGAGAGTGGAGTCTCCCAAGTGACGTGGCTCGTAGAGCTTTGAAAGAAAAAGCGCGTGTGGCGAGCCCTCATGGCGGGGCGTGTAGCTTCGGCGTCCTTCGACGTTGCCTTGCAGGCGGAAAGCCCCCCAACACGTCGTATCTCTTCCTGGGTGACTACGTCGACCGTGGCTTCTACTCCATTGAAGTCTTTTGCCTCATGGCGGCGTTCAAGGTCCTGTACCCCAGAAAGAGTAAGCGCGCCGCAACCGACGCCCTCGGATGCATGCGCGGGACGGTCAGCCCCACGTTTTTCGCATGGCGTGTATGGGGGCGTACCCATGGCAAGTACCTGAATTTTTGCGAATATGTTCGTGAAATCCCCAGAAGGCGTAGACTGCGACTTCGAGATGCATCTCGTCTCGCGCGCAGACGGCCGTCTGTTTTGTTGGAGGGCGCGAGGCCAGGGGCGCGCCGCGGCAGCCCAGCTGTGGAGCCGAGTTGTTTTTCCGTGTGCGGTTCGCCAGTGTTTCTGCTTCGAGGCAACCACGAGAGCCGCGGCATCACGCAAGTCTACGGCTTCTACGACGAGTGTGCGCGCAAGTACGGCGACGGATTCAACTCAGTGTGGACGGCGTTGACCGACGCGTTTGACTACTTGCCGTTGACCGCTGCCATTGGCTCCGAGTGCTTCTGCGACCACGGCGGCCTCAGCAAGCACCTCATGACCGTGGACGCGATTCAAGCGATCGACCGGTATGCCGCCAAGGGCTGGAGGGAATTCAGGGTTTAGGTCTGCGAATGGGCGCCGCTTAGCCAACTGGGTGGGACTGAGGCTCCTGGCGTCGACGGGGGAGTCTGAACCGTATCTGAACGGGTTTCGGCTCGTTTCTTCGGGTGTGCTGCGCTCCCAGGTTCCAGGAGCCACCGCAAGAGGGAGGCATGTGCGACTTGCTTTGGTCCGACCCCTACGACAGCTCGATGTTCGGCTCCGACGGGCCCCAGCAGGCGGAGACGACCGGCGGCGAGGTGGCAGTCACTGCGGGAGACCCGCTTGGCGGCGCGCTGGACGCCGAGGGCTGGGCGCCGAGCAGCCGCGGGGCCGGCATGCTCTGGGGACCGGTGAGTTTTGCTAGTGGGTATACGCTGCATGTCCGCGAGTTTTTCCATTCCCATCAAAAAAAAAGGACAACCGGACAGATGTGCGAAGAGCCGCGCGAGGCAGTCTCTCTGTAGGACGTGTGTGGGTCCTCTGGAGGCGCGTGCTTGTTGGGAGGCGCGCTCACGCAAAGTGTGGGGTGCGCAGGGGTGTGTCTGTCGGGACTTTGCGCGATTGGCATGTGTCTGTCTTATCGAGTTGAAACGCTTAGGGCTTGCGCACGCGAGCTCGTGGTCACTTCGTCCCTTGTGTGCATCGCTGGACGCTTGTCCAGGTCCGTGAACCTCAGCTCAGTTTGCGGCCCTGGGATCGAGAAGTTCACTGGCGGCGGGGGGCTTGGGGCTTTCGTGAGCGTTTAGGAAACCAGAGCTAGACGGGTGGGCTGGCGCGTCGAACGGGAGAGGCTGTTCAATTCCAAGTGCGTGTGCACGCGTGGATTCGAAAGAGTTTCCGCGGTCTTCTGTAGAGGCCGGGCTCCCGGCCGAGCCGACGAGGAGCTTTTCTTGCGTGCATGCGACTCCATCTGCGTCTGTCTGTCCATCTGAATGCTTTTACGCACAGAACGTGACCGAACAGTTTCTGCACTTGAACGGCGTCGGATGCATCTGCAGAGCCCACCAGCTCGCGCAGGAAGGATACCAATGGTGAGACGAGTATGCCGCTAAGCTTCGAGGCTTTTCCCCCGTTCTGTTTCATCATTCGTGATGTGCCGGCATGCTGAGGAGGACGAACATGAGTCACCGGTTTCGCTGCGGATCAGGCCGCGCCTCGCTTGTGAGATGACGCGCGCGATCGTCGCTCGGCTCGACTGAGCAGCGCCTCGCCTTTTGCTTGACAGAGGGCAGCGCCTATGTTCGGAGTCCAGTTAACCGGCGCGCACGCCGAAAGGGGCATGGCGCTCGTCTGTTTTTCTTGAACGGCGCGTTGCGCAGGTGTCACAACGACAAGGTCTGCACAGTCTTCAGTGCGCCGAACTACTGCTACCGCTGCGGCAATCAGGTACGTGCGTGTGGCTAACCGAGGCGAAACGCCGCAGAGGCTTTTACACGAAGCCTGAGATGAGCTCTGCGGCACAACATTGCGCTTTGAAGGAGGAGATATTCGCGCCCAGCTGCCAGAAAAGCATGCAAATTCGACGTTGTCCTGCATCCCTGCGACGGACGGCTCTTAAGGCGCTCTAAACCCCACCTCCCCCTCCCCCCTCCCTCCTTTGCGGGTGCTGAGCCATAAGCCGCGGGTGTGTGAATGATGCATGTCTGGGCTCTGCCGGTGGAGCGCGGCTCCTTGCACCCGCGATCCGAGGGCGACTAGGTGACGCAGATAGTGTCGCGAAGGATCCATGGGAATCTGCACAACTGAGTGGGTGCGCTCCTCGGGGCGGCTGACGGCGCAGACGGTCACTCCCGAGGTACCCCCCTGCGTTGTGTCTGCTTTGTGGCTTTCGCTCGCGCAGGCCTCTCTCATGATTGTCAACGACGACCTGGAGCGAAACTTCGTCAAGTTTGGACAGGCGCCCGAGCGTGGAGAGCCGCAGGTAATTATGGGGAATAGCGAAACAGACGTGCTGTGGCGGGCGCTGGCGTTTTTTTCTGTCTCGGTCGATGCGCTAGGAGGGAGGATCGCGCGATCTCCTTTGTATGTGAATGCTCAAAAGTTGGCGATTTCGTAGCCTCTTCCGCTTCCTTTAGGCGGCTTGCGCTAGGGCTAGACAGCTCAGACGCGGCCACTCTATGCCTGCCCCCCCCATCCCCGCGCGCGCGGTCTTTGTGGCTGTTAGGGTCGATACTGTCAGTCTGCGAGTCTTACTAGGCAGGCGATGCATTTATTTCTTCAGTGTGTCTCAACTCCGACTGTTTGCCTGTTGTAACCGTCCCTCAAACTGGAATTTATACTCCTTTTCCGCGCCGCGGGCCCCCTGAGACTCTCGTGCACAGACTTTTTCGTGGCGCGGTGCACTAGGTCGTTGGGTCACCCTCGGTTTCGCGGTTTTCTCGGTTTTTTGTCTTTCTGTTTCAGCAAGTGCGCTCGCTCCCGGACTACTTCCTGTAGAAGCGATTGGGCCTCGTACGGCCGGGCGTGTTTCCCCTTCGCGGAATTTCAAGCGCGCCGCGTTTTCAGCTAAGCATCGAGTGTCTGCGAGGCGCCGCCAGAGTCGGAGACAGCAGCACTCCGGGAGATGTGCAGCAGAGCGTCACGCTGAGACGGGAAGCGCAGTGATCACTCGCGAAGGCACGGAAGGGCGGTTGACCAGGGGTCGGGGCCGCGCGGAACACGCAGACTAACTGCAAAGTTTCTTATGCATTTTGAGTGTCTGTACACTGCAGGGAGCCGGCAATTTTGGTGATCGTGTTCCGAGCACGAGTAAATGGTTTTTTTATTTGCAACGCGGCGGCAAAGCGGTCTGGCAGTCATTTTTCTCTTCGAACTGTATTGTCCACCAGCCGAGTGTTCGCTGGTTAACAGGGAAAGTTTCGCAGGTGTCAAAACTGGACTGCATGCCCCCGCGCTCTCGTCACGCCTCGAAGTCTCAGCACCTGCTGTCAGTGGCACACGCAGACCAGCTGCCTGCCGCACTCACAATCTCCCTTGCATTTCTAGTGCTGAGCCGTTCGCCTCGCAGTTCTACAGTTAACCCTACACCCGAAGCAGTCACGTTCTAAGAACATGTTGAGTGGCGTGTAGACAGAATCGCCGCTAACCAAAAGCCACAGTGGGCCACATACCTCTACTGATATGCGAGAAGCACGAAGTGAAACCCTCTGATCAAACAGCAAGCATCAACGCAACAAAAGTAGGAAATACTAGGTACTCGTTGCTGCGTGGGCGGCGACGGAGTCAGACTGCTGTTCTATTTCGCCTCGGCCAGTATCTACGAGCGGGTTCTTGTTTGCGTTGTCCCGAACAAATGCGACGCAAAAACAAGGAGTTGGCCCATTACCGTCACTCTCTCGTCTGTGTGTGGCGCTACTCTCTTCTGGAGGGGGCTTGATTGGAGAGCGCAAAACGACACGCCAGGAACTTCCGTTATCCGAGAATGGGAATGAGGTAGACTTAGGCTCGTCTTCAGTCAGTTTTCCGCCTCGCTCTGCTCATTCGCCTGCATCGAACTTGCAATGCACTTAAGGGGCCGTTTCTTTCGTGTGGGCTTTCTTCCATTTTGAGCCGTGACAGGGCGCTTTTCACTGAAGCTTGTCGCTAGAGGCACATCTGTCGGCCAGCGGCCGCCAGCGCCGCCAAATTTGTGGAGTTATGGGGCAAGCGCTAAGGTGCCTTCATGGAAGGCAGCCTTACCTGTGAGGCGAATCTCCGAAAACTCCCTATAGAGGATCCTACTTCTCTCGAGGCATCCGGTGAGTGCAGCCTGTGGAAAAGCGCGATATGCGTCTGGAGCAGTTCTGCATCGACCCGCGGTGTAGTTCAGTTGCATGCACGATGAAAAGTGGCTACTAAGGTGTCGTACCGTGGAAAATTATACAGTCTCGGCGGAACCTGCTCTCTCGGGGATTGACAGCAGGCATCTGCCACGGTGGCTCGCTTCCAGGTAATGCCCAAGACGGCAAAAAACGGTCCAGTTCGGGTTGCTGACTGGAGGCCCAAAAAAACTACGGGCTCGAAGAGGCTACGCACGGAAAAACGCTTGGAGTGTAGACGCATTCACAGCAGGTCTACTCGTGCTGATGCCTTTAGATGGCCATGGTATACCGGAAAGCGTTGCAGCGAAGACGATGCCGCGGGAAAAATACTGTGGACTCGTCCGAACGAGTAGAGAGCGGCTACCTCGAAGGCTCCCAGGAATATGTGTCACCCGTTTGAGAGCGAAACAGAAAAGTAGGTGCGGTGAGCTGCAGCCGGCAAACGTGACTCATCGTTGTGCAACACGAGCACTGCAGCTTCAGCCAAAAAAAAGCTGCAGACGGTAAATCTTAGAGTCAGCTTGGTGGAGACGCAGAGTGACGTAAAGCGATGCGTGAAAGGGCCATCTCCAACAAGTTTTGACGGATTTTTTTCCGTTTCCAGACAACTGGCAGCACACGCTGCCTCTCGGAGATTCACAATGACACCCGCGCGCCGTACGCCATGTATCCCGATCTGATATCAGAGATGGAAGATAGACTGCAGCATGACTGCCGTACAGTCTTACAAATACAAACTGCGTCGCACAGCTGCCCTCCGTGAAACTTGCAGCAGCAACAATGACAACACTGTAGAAAGGTCATCGCTCACGAAACGCGTGTGTTTGGCACGTGCACCGACACGGAATCGCTGCAGGCGAATCGACACCGACCCAGCGACATGCTTCCTGCAGAGACTCTAGATACGATCCGAGTCCCCGCAGGCTCGCAAAGACACCCGATAGTGACACTCTTTGCCAAGCAGGGAAAAAAGAAAAAAACCAATTCGCTGGCAACGCCCTCCAGGAGAGAGGCAAACTTCGACTGACTCGTTGACTGACATCACGCATTCCACCGCCACAGCCACACCAAATCGGCGCAGAAACGCCTGCCCGCCACGCCCATCTCGCCGCTGGCGCGGAGTGCCTCCCTCATGTCGGATTCCATAAAACATGAAGATTCCGGCATTCCGCACAGTGGTAACTGGACGAAACCAAAAAAAGCATTACGAATTTCTGTTTGCCTAATTGTGTTCGGCGCCCCGTGCGCACATTCGAACCGCATTTCAGCTTCTGTGTGACCGGCTTCACCAGATGACCGACGCATGTTTTCTGGGCACCCCGCTGTGACGCAACACATGCACGCTCGACGATGTCCCCTGTCCGGTGCAACGCTCGTTGAGCCGCGGCTCCGCGGCACACCACAAAATCAACGTGAACTCGCACTTTTTGAACTTAAGTGTACCAAGTGAGAGCCAGATGCACCCCAAGGGCTTCGTTGCCATCCCTTTGCGGCGCTGCAATCACTTTCGGGCCTCGCCCCCGCCTTCCGGCCTTGACTTGCCTCGGGCGACATAGATTCAGGCCTGGACGGCGCGCAGTAGCCGCGAAACCTACCGCAGAGACACGACTCTGGTTTCGGGTTTGAGCCCGCGTAGCAGACGCCAACACAGACACTCCACAGCTCCAAAGGGGAAGGGGACTCTGATTCTCACTTCCCCGCCGCATTGAGGCCGCGCGCCTCGTAGCACTCGTAGAGCGCAGCCGGTCGGCGCGCGAGGATTTCTTCGACGAAGAAAGAAATCATGTACTCGAGACCTCCGTTGGGGAGCTCGACGTCGGCGGAGCCGCCGAAGGCTCGCGGGAGGACGTCGGCGGTGATGTCTTTGTTTTGTTCAATGAACGCGCTGAACGAAGGGTAGACTTGCACGTCGGTCCCCACTGGAAACTTGTGGCGCTTCATTTCAACAATCGTGCGAGCGATGCGGCTTTCAGAGATCGCCGCCACCTGGACGCGGTGGAAACGCCGCGTGAATGTCTTGTCGCGAATCGCTCGAAGGAGCTGCGTCAACATGCGGTTTCTCTTCGACCACGCGTTCACGACCTGCAGCCCGCGCAGATCCACGACCATGTACATGATGGGTTGCGAGTCAAACGAAATCAAGCAATCCCAGACAATCTGCCGCACAAAGTGCAGGTGCTGCTCCATGTCCAGCTGCGTCACTTTCTTGTTCGATTCAAGCACCGACATGTCGAGACCGTTCAGCTGCAAACGCACGCAAACCGACAGCCAGCCACACACGCTCCAGACAAACAAAAAACCGCGAACTGGTGGCCGGCGCACCTCGCAAACACAGAGCCGTGGAGGCGCTGCGGAAGAGCGGCGTTCGGCTGCATGCGGTTTTCTCCTCGCATGTCCCCCCCCTCTTGGTCGAGCAGACTGCCAAGACGGAGCGAACCACCTTCAGTTCCCTGCGACGGGCGGGCCGCTCGACACGGCCTCTGTAGGGACGCTCGCTTTGCACATATTTTGCACTTACGCCCAGAAAATAGATTATATCTCCGGTGTGCGTGAACGAGGCGTAGTAGTGCGGGATGATTCGTTTCAGGACGCGGTAGTTCTCCACGAAGCGTCGCACGTCTGCCACCGACGTAGCCTGGGCGGAGGCCTCTACGCCGCTCACATGCAACAGACTGCCGCTTCCCACGTCAGGCTCGACACGCGCACCATGAGCGAGCGCCAAAAGGATGAGCGCGAAGAGGAGGGGGTACAGCCATCCACCCCGAAGCGAAGGCCTCATGGTTACGACTGAGAAACTGGGATGGCGGCAGAGGCCGCGAACGCACTTTCAGGGGGAGGAGACGTGGAGAGGGGATCCTCGCGCAGCGCGTCGAGCCACTCGCTAGTCGAATCGCCCCCAGCACCGAGCGGAAATCGCAGAAGTTTGTGCTCGCCTCAGTGGACACCGAAAGACTGGCAAATTCCAAAAAAATGCATCGAGCCTCCACCCTCTCCATCCACCGTGCCGGCGACGCCAAAGCCGTCGCGCGTGGAAGTCCGGAAGACCACGCGCAGCACTTCGAGGGTCGTGACAAAAAATCAAACTTCATATATTCCAGTGGTCCATCTTTGGGGATATGTTCGCTGGACAACAGGCACTCGGCGCGGGACACGCCAAACGCACGTCCTCCGCCGCGGCCACGAAAGGATCTGCGGGTGGCGATGCCGGCAGAGTCCGTCGTCGACAGGGAAGCTCGCGAAACGTGAAACGGCGAATCACACGGCGGCCCCAGGGAGGAGACGACGCAGCCAAATTGCAAGCAAACCCCAACGCAAAGCAGAACACTATGACAGCGCGAGCATGGATTCCGAGGGATCCTTGCGGCCGCAGGGAAACCTAGAGAAGACGACTGCCGCAATGCAGGGCAGGAAACAGATCAATCTGATCCAAAAAAAACTGACTGGTGCATGAATGCAGACATGTGACGAGGCTCACTCGAGTTTAAAAAAACGGATTGCGACAGCGTTTTCGTTCGGCCACCGTACCTTGCCGCCGACACTCCATCGAGGGGTTGACGACAGCACAGAAGTTGCCATGAAGGCTGGCTGGACAACCGCCAGCGACTCTGCAGAATCCCCTCGGCACTTCACGGTGAAATCCACTGACTGCCAGGAAAGGAGCTCCACAGAAGTACACCTTCATATGCTGTAGGGCACTCCGGAGGCGAAAACACAACCGAAGACGAACGGAACTCTTACACAGTGGACTGAGACAGCCACTGACACGCATGTACCGGGACAGAAAAAAGTGGGGGCGATAGGCAGGAACGAGTGACAAGATATGCAGGGGAAGGCACAGGGCGTCAACCTAGACAATCCGACACAAAATTTCTCAGATGTATTTCTTCGAGAAAAGAGGAAATTTATGTGGAGAGGGGGGCACCGTAATGATTGGGTGTGGCCCGCACGGACAGAAAAACAGACAAACCTTACTCCAGTAACAGAGTACCGAGGGGAGTAAGCTCGAAAACAAGGGTCGAGGAAGGCGTGCGTGAGTAAAAAAAGTCAGCGGAAAGTACAAACAAACAACCAGAGTTTCGCTCGTCTTGGACAACGCCATGTAGGATCCTCCAAAGCCCAAGAGAGGGCGAGTCGAAGCAACGAAAGCCAGACGAATAATTGAATCAAAGACTTGAAACGGATGGAAAACAATAAATGGACATCTACGGAAATTGTCGACCGTGATTTCAGTTTCCACAAGAATTCGCACCTGACTGGTTGCGCGGGGGAGGCGCACGGAAAATACGCCTGTGCAGACTTGCGCACGGACGAAAACGATTCCAGCGCGTAGTACTGATGTGACGATTTTTGTTGACGCCTCTCTCTCTTCCAACAGACAGTAACGAACAGCCGTGTTCCTTCCTATCACAGAACAGACAGACGGAACTCTTTTCGCGTGAGCAGACTCTGTTTCAGACAACCCATGCACCAGCCCCTATCAAAAGCAGGTGTAGTAGTCAAAAATGTGAAGGCGCAGGACATCCATGCGCAGGCACCAAGGTCCGCCGCCGCGCGACTGCCCCGTCAGGAACCACCACCACATGCACAACAAAGATTCAGTGTGGGGAACGACGAACCCGAGGCAGATACGCCAGGTGACTTTAAAGTCCTCGTTCCTGAAGCGAAACAGAAAGTGATTTTCTTTGAGAGCTCGCAGGACAAGCAATTTCCCTGGGCTGCGGCGTCCTTCTAGATGCTTCAATCCACGGAAGAGCCTAGCCCAGTTTCAAGGTTGCGAAAGCTGTGCGCAACACCTGAATCTACGCCTCCACCCACCGTTCCTGTATATGCCATTCAACCGCAACGAGGTTGGCCTCTGATTTCTCAGACAACTAAGAGTCGACTTTTATCACGCGTGAACGACACCATTCTCACCCCAGGTGCGCGGGTACATCCGAAAGCGCCACGGTCCCCCAACGCAATTTCAGTGCAGTCAGTTGCTGAGTAGGACTTCAGCACGGCGATTCTGCTCTACGACAGGGACTTGATGGAGCAAAAGTAGGGCCGATCCCGGTACGCTCTGTACCTACTTCGCCTCAGATTAATTTGACTCCGTTGCTTACAGCTAGGCTAGGCGGCCACGGCTTTTACCCCCAGTCTCATCGAAGGGCTTGAAAATACCGGCTTCGAGAGCACACTAAGGCCAAGGAAAGCAATTATAAAGACCCATCTCGAAGTGCGACTTCTGTGTTCAGCAAATCGCAACGACACAGTACCAAACCGCCTTTTCCCTTATCCCAAGGCTCATGTCCCTTTATCCGCGCAAAAAGGCAGCGTGGTTGTGTGTGACTCCAGAAACTAAAAATCTGATGTACCCTGTGGCGTCTCCAGGCTCATACATTCCAGGGGAGCACCCACCACCTAGCTTCGGACCCCCCTCAGAGTGCTCCCTCCCCCCCCCCCCCCCCCCCCCCACAAGAAATGAAAGGCTTCAACTCAAGCCTTGTCTCTCATTAAGTTGTGGAGAACTTTCCCTTTCGAGTCCACAAAGACCATTGCCTGGGCGCCCATAAGTGGCTGCCACCCTTATCACCATGGCTGTCACGTAATCGCTCTGGTGAATTCTGCCAGCTCTCGCCGGTGTGTCTGGAATCGCAACACCCCCCCAAAGGCCGGTTTACATCAGTTTTTCTTCCCGTTGACTGCAATGCCTCCGTGAGCATGGATGGATGGAGACACGTATTTCCAGCGCACCTGTGCCTCTCGAAGCTTTCTTCCTGAAGACATACTTGGCACGTGCGCACAGGCGACGCCTGCGTTTACCTAGCCTTGATTCACTGCCGGCATCAACAGAGGGGACGGCACTGTGTTCTTGGGACAAACCCTGAGTACGCGTCGTCGCGACCGGACGAAAATAGGTGTACCTGATATTTTACGAGTCTATCCGAACTTACAGCGCGTATCCTCAAACGGTACCCTCCATTAATTGGAATAATGCTCTATGTCTGCGTCTCAGTTGTATAGGCACACCTATTCGAATCAAAACAAATGCCGGGGTCAGGACTGAAAGAAAAAGGAACAGCAGCGAGAGAGCGACCGGCTTTCTCACGCCAAAAGCTTTTTTTTTTTACCGGTATCTAGTCGTCCTTGCCGCGCAGAGTGTGCTTCTTCTTCTGCCGAGGAAACAGAACGTCGTCGCGTATGAAACACGCAGTAGCAATGCATTGTGCAGATACATGTACTGCAGTTGTTCACGAGCGATCCCCTTGCGGCGCAGAAGATTTCGGCAGTTGTCGCTTCGGCACACCACATGGAAACACAACATATGGTATCATTTCTCCGCTCGACATGCTAGAGACCGTCACAACGCGGAGAAAAAACAATGGACTGAGTGCTGCTGGTGTGGCCGATCCGACCCACAGGCGCTCGGCTCCGCTGTTCCGCGTCACCAGGATGGCAACTATTGAAGTCGCGGGTCAGACGCGAAACACTGTATGCAAGAGACACGTGCCAGTGCAGGTTCCGCGTTCCCGTTGTAGTGTTGTTCGTCTAGTTTACTTCGTACAATTTTGTGCTGGACTTCTGTTTTGTGTCCTCTCCTGTAAGGGAGGGAAAGCTCACGCCACAGTGTGCGCGGGTATCATCGGCAAGGCGGACTGAGCTCCAGTTGGCTGCGAAGAAAGTCTGTCTTGCCGGCCTACGTGGCCCGTCTCTGAATGGTGATGTTTGTACCTCGTCAGCCGGATAGGCTGCTCGCTGCGCACCCGGCTTTTTCTCTCCTCGTCTCGTGCCGTTTATCCATGAAGACCGTGTCTTCTGCTTGTCTACTCATGATCTTCCTCCTGCGTGTGTGCCAACAGGTGCCCGATCAGGGAAGACGGCCTAAATCCATCCCTCGCGGGCTCGGCTGGCTGTGTCTTTACCGATTTCAGTCTCCTGGTCTGACTCTCTCTGGGCCCCCAAACGTCTCGATGCGTGCCTCCGTTCCAAAGATATCCACGGACAAGGGCATCCAACCCACAGTTTCAGTTTTTCCTCGCACTTCTGAAAAATCGCCTCCCTCGGGCTTCTCTAACAGAGTGACGCGGATTGCCATGCCCCCATTTTCTCTGCTTGTGATCCCCCCACCGTCGTCTTGCCTTCTGTCTACCGGCGGGCTCGGTTGTGTCCTGGTCAGCCTCAGAGGTGAGCGCGGAAGCTTGCCGTGTCTCGATATCGTTCTGTAGGCTGCAACGCCTCTTCATCGCTCATTCCTGTTCGTTTTTTTGTTCCCTGTCCGAAGACATCCGTTTCCACCTGGAACCCCGGGAGTTTTTTTTCTTCGAAAAATCCCTTGCCACCGTAATGATATCGTGTCTGCTGTATCGTGGAAATCTGCAGAAGCGTTTCACGCGCCTCGATCGGCGTCCCTCCTCCTGAGTGTGCTTCTCGGTTCCATTCTCCCGCCGAAAAAAACCGGTGATGATTTCCCGCAGAGCAGGAGCGCTGACTTTTTTTAGTTCGTTTCAGATAGTCTGTCGCGCGTCCGCTTTCTTTTGTCTTTTTCTCGGCCAGGGTTCCGACGGCCGCGGGCAGCCCGCTCCATCGAGTGTAGTGCAGTCGTGGCTCGTGTCCTGTGCGCTTGGGAGAGAACGAGCTTTCCGCGCGCCGTCCGGTAGAGTTTGGCGGGGGAACTCGGGGTCATCGAGAGGGCCGTCGCGGGACGGTTTTTCGTATTCCCAGAGACAAGGTTTTTTCTGAGTGTTTTTACATTGAAACAGCTGTGCAGGTGAATTCCAGTGAAGGAAGTGTCTTTTAAACTGTCGGCCCCGCTTTCCCGCACCGGCCTGACGTTTCAATCGGGACGGCGGCGTGAGAGGAGGTTGCAGGCCAGGACGGGCTCCGTATTCCAGGCGCAGGATTCCAGTCGTCTACTTCCAAAAGCAGTGGACGTTCTCCGATATCGGGTTTAGGCTCTCTGTTGTCTTTCCTGTCATTTCTGCTGTTCTTGTCTGGAGCAGGCGGTCGGAGGGGGCCGTGGCGTGTCTTTGGCCCGCCCCAGAGGGGACCGGCTTTCGTCAGTGTCGCGGGTGGTACGCTTCTTCGTGTTTGTGCGGGTGGGCGTGTTCGCCTCCTCTTGCTGGGGACTAGGTAGAATACGTCAAGTGTTTTCACTTTTCGAAAGCACCCCGTATCTCTGGCTTCCTTCTCTGGCTGCCTCTTTTCTCGTCCGCTTCGATATTTCGGTGTCTCGATCCTGTCTTTGGCCGCGTCGAGAGGCGGGCAATCGCCGTGAGAGAGCAAGAGCTGGAGCATCGAACCCAACCGCCTGAGCGCGCGCGAGGGCAATACTTCCCAGGCACCGCCGGCTTGCGTGTCATTCGCCGTCCCGTCGTGCGTAGCATCGACTTTTTGGTCGCCCGTGACCGAAAGTTGACTCCCGAACCCCTTGGCGGTCTCTGCGTACGGGAGTGGTTTTTTTGAATCTCCCAAAATATCACTCACCGGCATCGTTCTGCCGTCCTAAGGTTTCTTGTCTTCCTTAGACAACAAAGATTTTTTCGAGGGTGCTCCACTCCGACGCCTGCTGCAGAGGCTACCTGGCGCAGACACCAATCGGCGCGTGACGGCGGTCTTCCTCTCAAGTTTCCTGTCTGCGGTTTTTCGAGGACGGGTTCTCGAGAGACATCGCCGATTTTAGGTGCGTACGCGGAAATCCGGTCCACCTGCTCTTTCGAGTTCCTCCTTTTTGCCCCTTCCTCGGAACGGAAACCTCGAATGACTCTTCCCATGCACACGTGGAGGGCACCTCTCGCAATTTCCCGGCGTGCCACTGGAACCAGCACCTTCCTCCTTTGTCTCTCGGGCAGTGCTTAGAGTCTTTGGGGAGTTTTCGGTGGCGTGACTCCCGCGCGTCCTCCACCTGCGCGTCTAGAACTATTTTGTGAGTGTCGAAATCGCAAATATTGGCCCTCGAGGAGCGGCGAGAGGGCACTCGATTGTATCAAGTGCATGGCGCATATCGCGGGTGACGTCCGCGCGTGCGGCAGAGTTTCTGTCGTCTCCCGAATTCGCAAGAACTTGGTCGCATTCCCTCTTTTCCTTTCGCCTTCCATTTTCTGCACGGTGCCGAACTTGTGTTTCACAGGGGATTTCTTTCCATCTCATTCCGCTCGCAGCCGAAACCCATTTATGTAGGCGGCTGGTCGTTGTCTGGCCCAGCACTTTCCCGCTCGGATTCTCCTCTTCTCTGTATTGATAGCCTGAGACGGCGTTGTGTGAGTTGTCAAGCGAAGATGTGTCCGTTGTTCCTGATTTCCGGCCCCTGAAAGGGATTCTTCCCGCGTCCGCAACCCGTTCCACCTTCTTCGGTTTTTCGTGGCCTACGCCCGTCCCCTCTTCGGCCGAAGTTGCCTACGACACTTCCGGCACGCAGGAGTTTTGTTTCCTCCATCGACGTCTCTTTGCTTGTCTTTGCCTTCCGCTCAACATGTCTTTCTCCCTCGGTCGGCCGCTCTGCGGAGGAGAAGCAGCCTCTGCGGCTGCCGCACCGCAGGCCTCCTCCGCGCCCGCGGCGACCCTTCTGAGTGCGCCGTCTCTCCCGTATCCTGCAGTTGTCACTCGCGGCTGCGTCCCGTGCAAGACAGGGAGTGAAGCTCCAAGTGCATCGGCGGCCAGCGCAGACCGCAGAACCCGAAGCATACACTCCGACATCTCCACGGCTGCCGCCAGTTCGTGTGCGCCGTCGCGCATGTCGTCCATCGGCTCGCTGTCGAACTCGTTCGTCCCGTGTGCGGTGCCTGTCAAGGGCACGGCTCCGTCGTGTTGCCCTCCTTCTCTGAGCTTGCTCTCTGGCGAGCTGAAGGCCGCCGAGCTTGCTCTCGCTCCCTCCTCGCGCTCCGACGAGGCCGCTGCATCGTCACAAAATGCCGACATCCCACGCACACACGCAGCCCGCGCCCTTCGCGTGCGGCAGGCGGTTTCCCCTCCTCTCGGCCTTACCGCGGAACCCGCTTTTGTCAACGCCCCCCCCGTCTCCGCCCTTCATCCATCCGATGACGCCGCGCCCCTCGCGTCCATCTGCGAGGGATTGGCCGCTCAGCCGCCTCTCTACCCCCGCCTCGGCGCTGAGGAAGGAAAAGAAGCAGAGAGCTCGCTTGGGAGCCGCGCGCGCAGCCACTCCCCTCGTCTGAGGAGCCAGGCCGAAACGGAGTCTTCGCAGGGCTCCGGCGACCTCGAGTCGCCCGCGAGCTTCCCCGCGTCCTGTCACTCCGCCTCCGCGCCAGACTATTCCGCAGCGGAGATCGCGGCGTACACGCAGGAGGGCGCTGAGGAGGAGGCCCCTGCAGAGCCGAGGGCAGACCTGCTGCAGGCCGCTGCTCGCTTTCGAAGAGCCGAAGTCGCCGGCCCCCCCGCGGCTCTCTCCGCCTCCCTCGCGTCAGCTGCGAACGCCGGGGCTCGCGCGGGCCAGCAGCTTGAAGATGGCAACGAGGTAGATCATCAGAACCTCGAGATGATGCTCATGATGCTCACGCCGCTGGTCGCGGAGGACGGCGACGTGTCTGCGCAAGCGGGGACGCCGTCCCACGCTTCTGCAGAGGCGAAGACCGCAGCGGCCGCGGCGCTCACGGGCGCACAGAAAAGAGTTAACGCTGAGAGGGCAGATGCGGCGCCGAGTCAGGAGCCGACGGGCCGCAGTCTTGCGGGGAACCAGGGGGAACCTGAAAGCTCCGTTGATGCATGCATCGAGGCGGCGGCCGGCCTGCCGGAGGCCTCGCTGGAGAAGGGGGGGCCCTCTCCAAGTCTCGCCAAGGCGCCGACTCTTTTCGGTACTCAAGAAGGCCGGGTTTGCAAGTCGACGTCCCCGTCTCGGGGTCTGGGATGCGTGGAGAGCAAGAGGAGTGTGGCGTGGGTTTCGGCGGACTCGCATGAAGCAGGTGCGGAGGCGCCAGGTGCAGTCGCTCACGCGCCTCAGCCTGCTCAGGCCTACTCGCCGGAAGTTTCTGCCGCGGCGTCGGCCCTGTCACGCGTTCCTTCCTCGTCTCCCGAGCTCGGGGGCCTCAGAGTCCCGTCTCGCTCTGCAGCTGGCTTGTTTTCTTCTCCCTTTGGTCTCCACGCGTCGGCTGCGGCGTCCTCCGTGCCCCAGGGCCGCGCGCAGGCGGGCGCTGCGGCGGGCGCAGTCGATCCCGTGGCGATTCCGCAGCAGCTTTTGGTGGATCTGCAGCTGCTTCTGCTTCTGCTTTTCGAGCACGTTTGCCAGTTGCTGCCACCGCTCAAGCGGCAGGACGAGGGCCAGTTCTACGCTTGGCACGTCCAGCGGCTGGCGGCCAAGGCGCAGGCGACGCTCTTCCACTACGCAGACATCATGGCGCCCCTCTGCACTTCGAGTCTCTTCGCGCCGTCTTCCCGGCCCGCCAGGAGGAGCAGCGGCTCCGGCGCGGCTGCGGCGTACGGCAGTGCCTGCGGATTGCAAGCCGTCGACGACGTGGAGGGGGCTGCGCACAAGAGCGGCGGCGAGGCCGCGGCGCCCCAGGAGACTGCAGACGCAGCCTTGGAAGCCCTCGAACTGTGCGCGCAGGGCCGCGGGAACGACAAGAGCGCGGGTTGGTCGCTGCTTGCGCTTCTGCTTCTCCAGGGCCTGCCCGCGAACGCCACCATCTTCCTCTCTGTGAGCAAATGCCCAGTAGGCAGTTTCCTCAAGGTCGTGGGGGCGCTCGAGCGTGCATACAGTTTGTACAAGATGGTTCACGGGGCTGGAGGCGAGACCAGCAGCACGCCGGGAGGCACCGAGACTACTGCGCGGGGCGGAGACTCGCCCGTCGAGCAGGCCTTCGGCACCGTCGACGCCGAAGCGCCGTGGCAGGACCGCGCGGACGGCGTGCGGAGCTCTAAGTCGCCGTCGCTCGCGTCCAACTCGCCATCGTCGGGGACCCAGGGGCGGGGGGGGCTGCAGGCACCAAGGGCCTGCCGACTGGGTTCAGCGGCGCAGCCTGCCTCTCTGCTGCCGGCGACGCAGAGGTTGTGCCGCTTCTGACTCGCATGACGAGCCCGGCGTTCGCCTTCGAGGTCGCGGCAGAGCGCTTCCAGGCACCTCGCGGCGAGTCGTCTGTGCGAGACTGGGGCAGCCAGATTCCAGAGCAAGCGCCCGCTGCGGGCGGCGCCGGGGGGATCCCGGGGACCGCGCCGGCAGGCACTGCGCCCTGTGGGGCGGGCGGTTGCGAATCGGCTGCAGGGGCGCAGGAGGAGGAAGTTCTGGCGACGCTGTTGGATCGCCAGTCGCTTCTGCAGCAGTCCGAGTTTGCTGCGGAGCTCGCGCGCAGAGGCGCAGGGCTCAAGAGTGCATGCGCGAAAGAGGTGTATCCTGGTTGCTCGGCTGCAATGGGCAAGGGCAGCTTTTTTCTCCCGCCGGCGACCGAGGGCCCCGAGCCGAGTCTCGATCGTTTCTGCCGGGAGGCCCTCCAGGCGAGGGGCGACGCGATGAGTGAGGGCTGCGGCGCGCCGCTCTTCGGTCACTCGCGCACCAAGCGGAGCAGCCGAGAAGCGGGAGGCACTGGTGACTCCCATGCCCAGTTGGCGGGCAGTGGCACCGCCATCGTTGGAGCGGCGGCGGCGGTCTGCGGCAAGAAGAACCCGGGAAGCGGGTGTCGCAGGAACCAGAAGAAGGCAGGCAGCGGCGCCGGGGTCGTCTCCCCCGCGGTGACGACTCAAGGGGCGCAGGAGATGCGCCGGTGCACGAGCTCAGGAGGCGCAGGGAGCTGCCCCTCCTCCGGCGTCGAGGTGTCTCTGGGGGACAACTCGTCCCGCGGCGTTGGGGCCGGCGGCGACTTGTATCTCTCCGCGAGTGTGAACAAACGCCGACACCCGAGCGTCCAAGCAGAAATCCTCAAAAACTGCTGCACCGAGACCCTCGCGGAGCGCGGCACGCGCCTTCTTGACGAAGTTCTTCAGAAGCTGCAAAACGGCGGGCTCCAGGCCTCCCCGCAGGCGGCGTGGAGCCCTGCCAGGGACGACCGCGCGGGCCCGAGCGAAAGCGAGCGCCGACGCGCCAGCGACAGCAGCCGCTCCTCCAGCAGCGGCTCACAAGACGACGAACCCAGCAACACAGGCATTCGAAAGAATCGCAAGAGCTCCGCCTACGCGCCAGCGGTGCCAGGCGCTGTCGGAGGCGAGCTTCTTAGTGACGCGGCGACCGCGAGGCCGTGGGGGGGAGCTGAGGGTGCGGCTGCTGGCCGCGAACCCCCCGTCAAGTACAGAAGGACGCTCTCTGGCGCAGAGGCCGGCGCTGGATCGCCGGCTCGGGAGGCTAGTTGCGAGGAGCAGTTGCTTACGCTTCTGCGCAACGCGTCGCCAGTGTGTGTCAAGGGGGAGTTGGCGGCGCACGGTTTGACCGCAGTCTCGCCCAGCAAAACGAATCTGCCGGTCGCGCTGGAGAGCGGCAGGTCCGTGTGCGGGGGGCCGCTGTCTGAGTTGACGGAGAAGGACGTTTTGGGGGGCAACAAAGTAGGCGCAGACGCAGACTTCCACAAGTCTGTCGCCCCGTCTGCAAAGGGCGCGGCGGCGTCCCGAGGCGCGGAGTGCAAGAAACATGGTGTTCAGCCGACGGGGTCGCTCTCCGGAGAGGCGCTTCTTTCGCAGGGGCTGCGCGGCGCGGCTGCGCTTGCAGGGCCTGACCCAGCCGTCGCGGCCTCGCTCAAGTCGAACCCAGGGGGCGCGCTGCCAGGCCTTCTGCTCGGCCGCGGCACCCCGGGCGCCGTGGGCAGCTCAGCAGCCTCTTCTGGCGGCGGTGCGGCGAAGGGAAACGGCGGAAGGACTTTGGCTCGAGGACCGGCGGAGGAGGTCGGCCCGGCGGCAGGCGGCGCCCAGGGGATCGCTGGCACCGCCGCTGCGATGGCCGCAGCGGGGCAAGATGAGACGATGCGCGGCGTCTTCTTCAACCGCTCCCTCAATCGCTGGGTTTGCACTTGGTCGCGAAACGGCAAGGAGTATCAGCGCAGCTGGTCTGCTGGTAAGTGAGCTGTCTCGGCGCGAGCTGCGCGGCCTCTTCTAGACTACACAGAAGAAAACTTTCGATGTAAGGGTGGCCCTAGTGTGGCGCGTTGCCAGTGTGTGGACTCAGAATCAGCCGGTTGTGAGGAGATGTGTAATCCGGATCTTCAGGTTTAAGTCGCGGTTCCTGTCTCTGAGTGCCCTTTTGCGTACAGGGAAGTACGGATACGAGGCTGCGCGGCAGTTGGCCAGGCAGTGCAGACTTGAGAAACTCCTGAGCGGCGAGGCCCACACGCTTCAAAAAGGCATGGCCGCGGTGTTCAAGGCGCCAGTCGGCGCTGCGGCGCCGCTGCCGACGCCGACGCCCGTGAACCTCCCTTCACCGCCGGCAGGGGTCAGCGCCCCCCCCGCAGGGGCCAGGGCGGCAGGCGGGCGCGCGCACAAGGCTGCGGACGCCGCGGCCCAGCTGCTGCCTCCCTCGGAGCGCACTTCGCCAGCGGCGCAGGCGCAGCTGGCAGCCGCTGCTGAGGGCGGCGGGCAGCGAGCCGCCGACCTCCAGGCAGGGCCCCACCGCGGAGCTGGCGCCGTGAGCCTCGAGGCGCTGGTGGAGAGTGCGAATCTCGCGAGCCCGGGCAGCGACGCGCTTTCGCTGGACAAGTGCTGCCGGCTGTTGCTGGAGCAGGAGCTGGCTGTCGCGCTCGGCGACGTGCGGGCGCTCTGCGTGGAAGCCACGGTGGCGAAGGGCGGTGAAGAGCGGGAAAAACGCGCCGCCGAGGTTCGCGAAGAAGGCCTCCTCGACTCTCTGATGGCGATCCAGGCGGACGGAGCGGGTGTGGGCGGCAGGTCGGGCGTGCCCGAAGGGAAGTCCGCGCCGACCGCCGGCGCGCCCGCGGGGGCGGCGGGCCTTGGCCAGATGGTGATGTTCATGAACGCCTGCGTAGATCGCGAAGCGTGTTTCAGAGCATCGGGGACAAGCAGCAGCAGCGGTTTGGCCCCTGGAGGCTCCGATTTTGTCTTCCCGTGCAACGGCGCGGCTGCGCAGACCGAGCAGTTCGCCTTCCACGAGCTAGCCTAAAGAGAGAGAACCACAACCCTGTGACGTCGGGGGGAGGGGGTCTCCTGTGCGCGGAGGGGCGGGGACAAATCGACGGAGGTTTTTTCTCCGGTAAATGCGCGCCGCGACGCCGTCGTTTTGAGACCCGTTCTCTCTGAGCGGTGCGTCTCGCTGGCTTTGCGAACGGTATCAGCTGGTATCGTGTTTGTCTCCCGCGAATGGTAGCTTCTGCGATCGAGGCAAGGCGATTCACCAGTTTGGGCCCGTTCAGGGCCAGGAAGCAGTGAATCGAGAGCCCCGGGAGCGCGAGGCTCCCCACGAGGCGCTCGTGGGCACAACGGAAATAGGTCTGACGCCCGTTTGTCCCATGGGGCCCAGTTGCCCCGTGTACTCGTCCAAAGTCATTTTCTGGGCGCCGTGAGGAGGGGGGGAGGGGGGGGGGGGCGGGACCGTCCGCGAGATGCCACGGTGATTTGTCTGGGTCTGTCTCGGTATGGTCTCTGTAGAGAGGGGGGGGCTCTTTCCCTCTCTCTGTGTGCTGGCGTGTTCGCCGTCTAGGCTCGTGCTTCTTCCCCTTTGGGTTCCAACTTTATCGCAACGCGTTTTTGGAAAATATGATGCTGTATGTGCTCCGCGGCAAGAGCTTCGTTCGCGCTCTGCTCACGAAATCAAGCAAAAAACCGGAGACCTTCATACGGGGATCCTCCGTGGCTCGGCAGGACACACCCACATGGCAGCTCCCCAACTGAACAAACTGGATGTTGGCAGCCCAGGCTTCAACCAGTCGCTAGATTACTGCAGCCTGGACTGCAACGCCCCGTGAATCCAAACCTGCTGCCCGCTTGAGGGAAGATTAGTGTGAAGATGCAGCGAGGAACCACTGGCCGCAGATTAAGGACGAAGTCGCCACGTCACTCAGATCCACGTTAGAGCTGCGTTCACCACACTTTTGAATACGCTTCACATCGCGCCGTAGGGCGTCAGCACGTTCACAGTGCAAGCGACAGACACCAGCAGGCTACTACACTTCGCTTTTTTGGCCGCTTTCCTGCAGCAGCTACTCTGTTTTCGCCCATGGTCTATCGCGGGGGAATCAGAAATGAAGCGGCCTCGACCCAGACGCGTGAAATGCTGGCTGCAAATTCGTTGAGCCCCAGAAACTCGAGCGCAACGGCGACCGCTAGACGAGGTAGATCGTTGTGCGTTCCAGACGCTTTCAGCCTGTGATTTTCCACATGAACGCTGCCGCAGAGCTCCTCCGTGGCTCGTAGAATCTAGTTAGCAGGCCAATTTGCGTAAAAATTTGTATGCTGCGACAATAAATTCGAAATCACGAGAAATAGGTAACCCCTGTTAGGTACGGCGGAGAACTCCCCTTGGATGCGAAAAATTGAGATACAAAAGGCTATGTTCAACCAATAACCCGTTTACTCAAAACTTTGGGCGTCACGTTGTTCTCAGCAAGAGTTTGGCCCGTGAGAGTCTTGCAGATTGGGCGGAAAGGATCTGATTGGCAGAACTCCACGTCCTCAAGGACCTGTTCCAAAACATCGGCTAAGTGCATGTCACCGTCGTTATAAATGAGGACTGTCTGTTGAACGCCGGAACCTCGGATCCCCACTCTTCCCATCTGGACACTGTCTTCGGTGAAGTCAGGATCATTTACTACATTTTGCATCGCAGCGTGGAGTGACTGCTGAAATACATCGGCGCACGCTTCCTGCTGGCCTTGGCAGATTCTAGTCAGCAACGTCATGGGTGACACATTGAGGAAAATAATGACCTCAGAATTACCGCCTGAGGGCTGATAGAATCGCTGCTGTCCAACTGTTTTCACTGCAGCTGTCGCAGTTTCTTTTGGCTTCGACGGGGGTGTTGGTGCTTGAGCCCGCGAAGATTCCCCCCTCTCCGCATCAGGAAGCTTCCGCGTGAAGGTAACGAAGTGCCAGAAGGCGTCGGCAACCCGTTTGTACGAGTCTCTAGATGCCTTTTTTGCTCGGATTTCAGCTTCAATACGTTCGGCTGATAACACACCGGACACGCCTCCAGGTTCCTCGGTTCTTTCGGAGCCAGAAACTCGTGCACTCGCCATGATCTCTTTCATGGCGGTGACCAGCTTCTGTGCTGCCGGCTGCCATCCGGTCTCGGAAGTGATTTCTTCGTCATCTCCTTCATCCGTGCCTTCGGCAACGGCTAGTTCAACAAGCGCCTCAACAGCCAGTCTCTCTTGCTTCAAAGGAAAGTGCGCCTTCGCGATTTGCTCGAATAGCTCGAAGACTTCCGCGACAGTGAAAAGGTCTGAGTCGTTGCCGTCGTCCATTGCATGAGCGACGTTGTGGTGACTCGACGCATCAGCGCCACCTGTAGGCAGAGATCCACTCGCTCAGGAACGATATCGTACTTCTAGCTTCTGGCACGAATCCTGGCTGACGCGAGGCGACTGCCCCACAGGTTCGTAGGAATGCGCTAGTGTCACATGAGACACAACTTGGCTGGTTCTTGGTTGCTGGGAACATCAAGCAATTCGTGACGTAAACAATGGCGCATGCAGGTAGTTTTCCTTCCTTCCTGTTTACCTGGCGTTGTCAGAAGCCCGACCATCCAGGTCACTGCTGCGATCAACGAGACGTAGATCCGGCCGGGAGACATTGCGATGCAGTGTGGAGGTGTAACGCACGGGAATCGGAAGCTCGACAAAACTGACTCGAAAACAAATCGTGACTCACGTTTCAAATAGAGCAATAGAAATGCTGGAAGAAACGACAGGGTGGACATAACGCATGGTTCCGCGTTCAGGCGTTCCGTGCTCTAGACCGCCGTGCAGGGATAGCTCAGTGGGCTAGCCATCCCAAAAAGACTATGCCGCACTTTCCTGCTGCCCATACACACTCTAACACGCAGGCAGAAGTAAAAACTCTGCAGCGGCTGGAAGCATTCACTTCGTGAACACACAGGAATGCTATCTCCATGTCAAGATGTCACGGTCGGTGCCCAGCGTGGCGCACGTTGCGTTACAAGGATGCAGATGAAGCCGTCGGGCTTGGAAGTCGGATTCGGTACAAACAATAAGCAGTAAACATCTCCATAGGCGTCACTCGACCTGGAATTACCGTTGGCCACTACGTGCAGGCCACTGCGATTGTCGTTATGTGTGGAATGCCGCGGCATATGGTTGCCCAACGATCTGGTTGTTTGGCCTTGCATGCAATGAACTTGAAACACCGAATTTCGCTCCTTCTGTGATTACCTAGAGGCTCCTCAGGCCCCACTGCTCTGCGTCGCACGGCGGCCGGAGGGATCACCCTGACACGGCCTGGTTTCAATATCCCCTGTTCTGCATTCAGCAGAAGCAGTTGTATCACGTCGGTGATAGCGAGTCTTCGTTTTTAGGTCCGGTTTTCATAGGAAGAGAGAACTTTGGCACTGAAAAACTGCGCTGTGTGTACTGAGAACGCGGTGGTAATGACTGTCGACACTACGCGGCGGCCCTCTTGCATTACAAATCAAAACGCGGTAGTGTGCCAATCCCGAGAAGTAACAACAGAGCACCAAACAGACTCTTCGCGACACGGAAAGGGCAAATGCCGCAACAAAGGTGCTATGTAGGATGACCAAAAGCTTGACTCACGGACTACTTCATTTGAAAAGCGGCTGCGACTGCCGAGAAGTTGTACGTGAGGCAGTTTCGAGCGAACCCAGCAGGTACACTGTCGTCTCGGCGTCTGTGGAGTACATTCGAAAGCCGAGCGCGGTGGAAAGGGACCGTGGTCATTTCTTTTAAAAAGTTTTCGCCCAGGTTCCCCGAAAAAGTTGCTCTTCAAAAGGTTAGTGTGGATTTCTGAAATTGTCACATCTGAGGTCGCCGATACCGCACAACTGCCGCGAGCCTCTGATAAACGGACGTGTGGAGCACAAGACGCGGAACTCACACATTGACCGAGCCTGTCCATGATGTCTTGGCTGCGTGTTCCCATCATGCTGCAGCGAACAGGGAGGCTTCACTGTCCACTAGCTTCTTTACACTGCTTATGGAGTGAAGGATGTTGTCGACGTTTGTCTCAATTACCAAACCTGCACAGTTTGCATGCGAAGGTACACACCCCGCCATGAGTTTCCAACCGGAAGACTCGAGAAGTGATCGACTAGCCTCTGTCGAGTAGAAACTGTTTGATGCGTGCCTCCCTCTCAAAAGGCTCAAAAACACAACAGAACGCCTCCCACCGGAGCTGTCTTCCATAGGGCGTCACCGTTTCCGCTACTACGCAGAAGCGACCGACATACCGGTAAATGCTGATGCTGCCACTGCAGAACGAATTCCCATCTTCGAAAACTGCGGGCACGACAGCTAAGCTCAACCCACCCTTACTAGCTTCGAGTCCGATGCCGTTTCCACCGGTTTACAGCTACTTACCTCCGACAACAATTTCGTCCAAGATGAAATTCGCCTGCACACGCAAGTCACAGTAGAAGCTACGCGTCGTTGAAGGGTCTACGCTCTGGCGGCGTGGAAGCGACTCCGCGCACGAATCAGCGCACGCGATGAAAAGGACGTCGCTCCCGTAACGGGCATCGTAGAAGACGCGACCGGTTTGACTCACCTTGTCAAAATGGTAGATGAGATCGAGTTCGCAGACATTCTCGAAACACGAATCAAGGACCTGGACAAAGACCTGAGGGAGAACAGAGACACACAGACACATACGCAAGTCGACAGGTAAAGTCATCCCCCTGAGCTGCAAGAAGCGCTGACGGAAGTGCCGTCTCAGAACAGCATGCACCCTAGGATGCTTAAGGTAAATCCGGGCATTTTAATCTGTCATCGGCGCCAACACTCACCTGGATGAGATCTAGAACTCCAAGCTCGCTCTCCATGTCATCCGTAATGAAGATAAAGTATAACGTCGCAAAGTGCCTGCATGGATGCACACAGTCACCACAGAAAAGGCTATTTTTAACCGAGCACGCACCATACTCGTGCGGGTTCTGTTGAAAGGCAAGCGAAACCGGAGCAGCCGCGTCGCCAATACTCCACACAAAGGCAAGAAATAGCTCCGCCTTCAACTCAATCGTTCTCATGGACTGGCGGCCACTCGTAGGGCGAAAGAGGCACCCCGCGGTAGAGACCACCGAGGGGTGATGTGATGGATGCGGCTCAGTCCACAGCTGACTCATGCACGCCGAAACCATATCCCCAAGATCCTGACCGTGGAATCGTCCCGTCTAGCAAGCTGCTGCCGCCATGGGTTGTTTGGGGACACAGGGAATCCTAGGGACAGCTGCCATACAGGCGTGTTTTCTTCAGTCTCACCTGTATATGATTTTGGCCGCGGGGCCCAGGAGCTCTTTGTCTTCCGCGAAGCAGCACGACGCGTCGTCCGGCCGCTGAGACACGAGCTGGTACGCCCGGCGCAGAATGTGCTGCTGCTTCTCGTGAGGCTGAAACAGACGTTCACACACAGAGAGAGGAAGCACTGGTGAACTTCCACACGAAGCACAACGACGGAACCTGGAAAACAGGCTGACAGCTACCACAGAGGCTGTGAGGCAGCGACAGGCCACGATCGGACGAGTGACGATGGGACAAGACACGCCGCCACAACTGCCTTTTGAGCAGACCGAACGCGTATTGCCTTCCTGAGAGTCCGCAGAGTACAGTCGGCTCAAGCGTGGCACTGAAGCGACGCCACCAGATCACAACTGTGGACTTCAGCAGACTGCTTTTCCCCTGACACTGGTCTCTCTCCCGCAGTCTGCGCCGCTGACGTAATTCCTCCCTCTCTTGCTTCACGGCAGCACACGAAAACTTTCGCGGTCGCCATAGACACACTATACCGCGAACACGCAGCAAACGGCCTCGGAGCGACAGTATCAACTTTATGGGGCGGTCGCTGGCGAAGGCGTGCCCCCTGCGTCTCAAGACCGACGCAGAACGACCGCCTACTCGCTTGACACGTGTGGTTCGCTTACCGTTCCATCGTAGAAGCGGAGCAACCTCGGCCTTCCGTGGTTGTTGACGACGATGATTGCCTTTATCATCGTGTCCTGAGTGCGAGAACTCAGTTATTTCTGAGGAAAAGCCAGTTCGAAGGGCCCCGATGCTTCTCCACAGCCTGACCCTTACGCCCAAATGAGGCTCGCACACAGAAAAGAAACCTGTGAATATTCACCCGGCTGGCCAACTGCCGGTGTGGAACTGCAGCGCGAGTCGTTTCGAATTGAACCACACGCCAGCGTTCCCGATCCTGATCTCGGAACCCGTCACGTAAACAGATCGTCGAACATGACGAAGGGAACACAGTACAGCCGCAGTGCGTTGTTTTCTGATTGCTGCCAGCGTTGTCAGACTGTGAATGAAACTGTCGCAGCCTGGCAATGACAAACACTGTGCCGGTTCCACTTCGGCACTGAAGAACGAGACGATTCTCGATTTCCTCCCATACCAAAACAGGGGCCGTTCCAAAGACCAAGACAGGCCTGTCTGGATGAAGACGCTCGAAAAGGAACGACGAGACACGTGAAAATACACTGGCGCCAGACGACGTAGTATAGGAAACAGCATGCACGCCTTGACAGCCAACACGAAGTTGTCCGTCTCTCGTTCACCAAACATCCGATTCAGTGGGTCCAAATGGCTCGCTGCAGCTGTTTTTGGAAAACAGGGGTGATGCAATTGCCATATCACTTGCTAGAGGCGTATATCCGCATACCCAGGTTGTCTTTCTGGTCAGCGTTGCGACATCCACGCCTCCTGTGCTGCACGACGATTCGCGGAAGACTCTTCGCACGGCAAAAAGCTGGAGGACAGACTGACAACCTACAGAATAGACGAGACTGAAGAAATGTGTGGTGACGCTAAAGAGTAAACAATTCGTATAATTACCGGACGTCTGGGGGAGTCACGAGACGGGGCCTTGTAGAATCGCAGTGTGGAGCTGCATGCGCGCGGAGGATGGTTTCCGTTCTCAGTGATGGTCACCCGAATGAGTGAAGGGGGAAGGATACGTCAGTCTGCTGACTCACATGTCGAAGAACAACTCCATATATGCTAGTAATTTCTTATATTGCGGATGTCATGGCGCTTGACGCAATTGTGCCTATCGACATTTACTATTCCTGCGCCTGCTTAGCTTAGTTGGTAGAGCATCCGCCTAGTAAGCGGAAGGTCGTCGGTTCGACTCCGGCAGTAGGCTGCTGTTTTTGTCTGTTCCAAGATGTCTGTCCCGTGCTCGCGTTCTCTTTTTTTCCTGATATTTTTTTTTCTCGTAATGGTTCAGAGGACTCCCCAAAAATTATCCAGGAACGCCATCGAGATGTGATACTAAATTGAACTCTGCAGCGCAGACGTGTGAGGTTTCTTTGCAAAGGAGGTCGGCTCACGACTGACTCTTCATCGGACGGAGATTCGCTGTACGTGCAGTAGGCGGGAGCGAAGACAAACTGGCCTCATACCAGTTTCGAGTGTTGAGTCCTACGGCTCATGTGGACGTAGCGATAGACTTTCCTCAGAACGGCGCTTGCTTAGCTGAGTTGGTACCGCATAGGCCTAGCAAGCGGAAGGTCGTCGGACGACTCCGCGAATTGGCTCGAATGCCGTTTTGTACAGACATCGCGAGATGCGTCAGGTGAAAGTGCACGCCACACGGGTCACGCGACGGCGGCACGGCAATTGGTGACCTCTGCCTGCTTAGCTTAGTTGGTAGAGCAGCCTAGTAAGCGGAAGGTCGTCGGTTCGACTCCGGCAGTAGGCTTGCGATCCATTCAATTTGCTCCAATTCGACGTTAGTGAAAGCTGAACAGACGCCTACATACACTGTGGGCACAGGACTGGAAGCTGGCAGTGACGACTTTGCTAGACCGGTTGCAGAATTGAGTGTTCGCCCAACAAGCGGACGGCCGTGAGCGGGTCTCGTGCGCAGAGCTGGTAAGCGCGCTCACCCTCTGAGAGATAGACTTCGGCGCCGCAGGGGCCCGGAGCGTGCTGTATCTATGAAATACATATCGAACTAGTCAGAAACGACAGAACACGAGTATACCGACAAGGTACGATGATAAATGATTCACACAATTGGTGGAGTTCACTTGTTGACTAACAGCCACCAAGAAACAATGTCATATTATACGTGCAAGCAAAGGCTCATCCAGTGAGTTAAACTGCAAGGAGTGGACGCAGATGATGCGCGTGAACTGCCGTGCCGCAGGGCAGGGTGATGGGGGCCTACCAAGAAGTATGAGTCGCCTGCTTAGCTTAGCTGGTAGAGCATCCGCCTAGTAAGCGGAAGGTCGTCGGTTCGACTCCGGCAGTAGGCTCTCGCCATTATTCTGTCGCCGGTTTGTTTCTTTTTCACTCTTCGGCAACGATATGATGCCACCTGCGTATCGACGGGGTCTTACTCTCAAGCTGCAGCTGGAACGTGCTCGCGGCGGATGTGTGTGTGTGTGGGGTTAATCGCCTGAGCGGACGCGGACGCACTCTTCCCCTGTGACAGCAGGCCAAAGAAAGCTGATGGGGCAGTCTGTGCGAAAATAGTTGTCGTGCGACACAAGGAGAACTGACGCTCCACTACCAGCGGGACGAAGACGGCCGGACGGCCGCCTATTTCTTTTTTGCGCACCTGGCTCCTTGCCGAGCCAGTTGGAACGGACTGCAGGAAGAACGCTGTGAGAAACTCATTCCTCCCTGCCCTTCGTGCGCGCCTCATCCCTGTGAGACGCTCTTTACCGGTAGCCGACTCTGTCTACAGCGTCATACAAAACTTGTGCAGATACCCCCGTGGCTTCAGCCCATTCCTTTCAGTGGCCCTGTCCAGGCGCCCGCCCCCTCACGGGGTCGAGCTTCTCATCTATTCTGCTCCATGCATGCCCCCAGCCGCTCTCCCAGTTCTTCCCTGACTCCTTCAAATGTGTGATCTCCCAGTTTGCCCGCAAACCGGCAGAGGTAGCTACGCGTCTATCGGGGTTCGTGTACCAGCAGCTGGATCCATAGCCTGAGGCCCGAGGCTGCCTGGACACGCTTCTTGCATTTGGTTTTCTAAGGAAGCCGAAAGCGACAGGGCAGGCTTGAGTAACGAAATCAGAGATAGCATAGATGCTGTGGGAGTTAGCGAGGCGTTGAGCATCCTGCCTTGTCTTCCACGCTGCGTAGTTCGACCTGCTGAGCGGGCTGCTATCTGATGTCCAAACCGTCGCTGCTGCAATGGCACCTGAACTGCAGGCACTGCCATGTGACTCCTTAACAGGATAAGAGAAAACAGACGAAAGTTTTAGGAATAGTGAACACTTCTTGTCTCGCGAAAGCAAGCGTTTGAGAACCTGTTTTACCGAAACCTTGCGTGCGCTGTCGAGCGTTTCCGTTCGCGAAGCGGCTGCATGCGCCGCCGTCGAGCCCCTGGCCGCGGTTGCCAATGCCTCCGTGTCTCCTCTTGTCTTCTCCTCGAGCTTCTGGAGGGAGCGTCGTGACATATTTGGAGCCCCCTCAAGGGAGCGTACATTTTTTTTGTTGAAAATAAGAGAAGATGGACCTTGGCTGCCTCACGACGATGCAGCGAGCAGCGGCGTTCTTTCTCCGCTTTGGCGGAAACGAGAAAGCTGCATGGCCTCGTGTGCTCCAGCCCCTGCCGACCTTTGCCGGCTGTCTCCGCTTCCTGTTGGTGCTTCTCGTCTCCTGCCTTGTGCCACTTATTTCTTCTTCCGGTTTTGTCCCCTTCCCCATGCGTTCCTGCCCTCTGCGGAGCCTTACGCGTTGGCGTGCGCCCTGGAGAAAGGCCGTCCGCGGCCGTCTCCAGGCCTTCGTGCTCCTTTCCGCGGCCCATGTGACTGCCTGGCGCAGCTCCGCTTCCACGGGGAGGCCTCCTCCTCGTGCCCCAGCGCCTGCGTCGTTGTTCGACTTCAGCGCCCTGCTTAGGGAGACCGGCAGCCCCTTGCCGCCTACCGGTCTCCCGTGTCTCTACTCTGCGGCGATGCCACACACGGCGCCGGAGACCGAGCCCTCCGCGACCCTGAGCTTCCCTCGCTCTTCCCTGAGAACGCCAAGCCCCCTCCCGCCATCGCGGCCCTTGACTTACCCCGCTTCCGGGATCACTCTGCGACAACGCTCGAGCTCCTCCGGTCTACCGGCGAGCAGGCGCGCACCCAGCATTGCAGGCAGCGCCGCGGATCCTCTCAGGGAAAGCCTTGCACGCGCACCCTCCCCGCACGACGCCGTGTCACCCAACCCAGCCCGCAAAGCTGAGAAGCTCGTCTCGATTTTCCCCGCGGGGGAGGAGGCACTCCGCGGGCCTGACCCCCGCGCCCTGCCTCAGCAGCTTCGGAGACGCGCAGCGTACAGCGCCTTTCTGACGTCGCCCTTCGGTTCCTCTTCATCCAGGAAGAGGAAAGTGCCTTCAGCGTCCACCGCCTCCTTACAGCCCCCTCAGGCTTCCGCCGCTTCTCCCTGGAGGCACCGACGAGAGCGGGCCTGCGCGGTGAGCGGCGACGGCGACGCCCCCGCGCCGGCAAGAAGTCGTCGAGGGGTGAGGACTACAAAGCCGCCGCGCATTCCCTCTCGAAATTTCTTTCCTCCCTTTCCCTACGCCCACTCAGCCTCGCGTTGCCCCTGGGTCGAATTCCCGCAGGCGACCGGTTGGCGAGCGGATGGGAGGTCCGTCTTCCGAGGACCCTCCTCCTCGGCGGCCCCTCCGTCCCCCCTTTCTCTGCCTTTTTCGTCCTCGCCATTCGGCGGCTCGTCTCTGTCTTCGAGGAACTCGTATGCATCTCTGCGCTCTTCGCTGGAGGGGGGCGCCGAGCGACCGCCAGCTCGGCGGCGTTCCCCCCTTTCTTCATCGTTCTATTTACGCCGCTCGCGCCGCCCGCCGTGGGCACCCGCCCTGCCTGACTCCCACGGCGGCAAGCAGAGTCGCGAGCGGGCGACGGCGCGAGGAGGCGACGCACTGTCTCCCTCGTGTGCCTCTCCCTTCCTCTCACTGGAAGCCCTTTCTTCGCGCGTGAAGCCCGCTACCACCCCCCCCTCGGCGCCTGCCTCCTCGCGTTCGCGATCCAGAGGCGCGCCCTCGCCGCTGCCCGACAGGCGCCGCGCCCCAGTGGAGGACGCGTTCGATTTCCTGCGGGGAGACCGACCCTTTTCTTCGCCTCCCGCTCACTTTTCTCGCGGCGGAGAGTGGAATTTAGGGCGCGACGCGAATCCAAGACGGCCTGGGGCGGACGAAGTGGACGCAGAAGGTTCCTTTTTCCGCCGACGCAGTTCAGACGCTTCTGCGGAGTCGGAATTGACTCCACACGCGCACGCGCCAAACCAAGTCGACCAGTTCGCTCTGAGACGCAGAGAACTCGAAAGGAGACGCAGTCCCTCTTCAGTCTGCCTCTGGGGAGAAGAAATAGGGCGGCGACCGAGAAATGCAGGCCTTTTCCTCTCTTCGTTCTTCCCCTTCCAGCCTCGCCTCGCCGCCGCCGACCTGCGCGAGTCGCGCCGGACGAGGGAGGCCGCCGGGAGACCCGCACTGGAGAAGAGACGTCTCACGCAGTCTCGAACTCTCTCTCTCCCGCAGTCTCCTTCGTGTCGCTCTGCGGCTTTGTCTCCTCTTTCGCTTCTTTCTTCTCAGATGTCCTCTACGCCGCCTTCTCTGCCTCTCCGCGGAGCGCTAGCGCCCTATCGCTCGCGCGGGGTCTATGCTCACTCGCCCTCGTTGAGCGCGGGATATTCGGCGTCGTGGGCCCGCGCCCCGCCTCGGTCTTGGGCTCCTGTCTTCTCGCCGCCCTACCCCGACCCCCCCTCCGCGGCTTCTCCTCATTCGCCCTCGTCTCGCTTCGCCTTTGCCTCTCCTGTCTCGCCCCCTTCGGCGCGTGCAGAGTCGCTCCCCCGGAGCGCGCCGCCGCTGCTGCCTTCTCTCCCCGAAGAAGGCGAACACGGAGACCGCGTGTTTGCTCAGGGCCCTCGCTCTCACCTGCCCGATGCCGCCGCCCGCACCTGGCCTTCCAGCGCAGGTGACTTGCAGCGCGTCCAGGGGCTCCAACAGCGACAGCCTGAATGGTTTGCTGAAGCCGAGATGAGAGGCGATAGCGAGGGGGGCGGCGACTCGCCGTTCCGGCGTCCACACCCCCCCCCCCGGTCGCAGCCCTCCTGGTCTCGATCCTCCCGGGCACGCCTCGCACCGCCGCCGTTTTTTCCGCGGCCGTGCGACACTCCACCTTGGACCAGCGGCGCCTCGCCAAAGGACGGCTGCCTGTTCGGCACGCGGCGAACGCCAGCGGCTGTCCCCGCTGTCCGCAGGCTCTCTGGAGCACAGCAGCCGAGAGAAGACGGCGACGATGAAGATGAGCTCGAACACGGTGACGAGGGCGGGCGCTGCGCAGCCGAAGCGATGCCTCGGCCGCAGCTGCCCCTCCCCTTTCTTCCTGCCTTTGCGTCCCTGTCTCCCTGCTCTCCCTTCTCTCCCTTGTTTTCGTCTCTGCAGCGTGTGACGGAGCTCGGGGCTGACCGCCGAGCTGCTGCGACGGCGCGCAAAGACACGACGGCGGAGACAGCCGCCGCGAGCTCTGGCAGTCCGCGGCGTTCGCAGGCAACCGAGGACGACACAGCTGCGCGCGCGACATACTGGCGCGCCTTGATTGCGCCTCTCGCTCGGATTCGCCGCGAGGGCTGCGCGCCGCAGACGCACGCTGAAGGCGAACGCAACCCTTTCGAGACCGCTTTGAAGGCACGCCCGCCAAACCAAACGTCTGTCCCTTCTTCCGCACTCTCAGCGCTCGACAAAAACCTGCTGCCGGTGTCCTCTTCGTTCTTCGGTCCTTCTTCCGCCGCAGCGGCGTTCTCGGTTTCGCCGGCAGTGTGTGTTCCTTCGTCGGCGGATGCTGCGCCTCTCGGGGCGCCCGCGCGGGACTTAGCTGTGACCACAGTGGAGGCGACGCTGCATTCTTCGCTTGTCTCTCTCCTCCGCCTTTTCCATCCCGCGCTACTCCACGACGCCGAGCAGAAAGCGGCAAAGCTCTCGCGGCAGCAGGGCGCGCGAAACGCACGGATCACTCCGCCTGGAGCCTCAGGGTGCGGCCCCTCCGCAGCGCTGTCCGCACTCGCTGGAAACGGAGACGCCGCGCGCTGCCGAGTTGTCAGCGCTGTTGACGCAGGTGGCGCGGAAGAAGGCGAGGGCGACAGTGAAGGGGCCCACGAGGGAGGCGACGGAGAGACAAGGCCTCCGCGCGAGCAGCAGCGCCTGCAGGCCAACGGTGGCGGAGGGGTGTCTGGGTGGTCGCCTCAGAGTTCGAACGCGTGTGCTCCGGCCGCGCGACGCTCAGAGGGCGACCCGAGCTTGCCAGTTTCCTCCATTGAGCCTCCGCCCTCCTCTAGCCCCTCTGAGGCTCTGCCTGCTGAGGCGCCGCCTGCTGAGGCACCGCCTGCTGAGGCTTCGCCGGCGAGCCTGGGCGCCTCGGCGCCGCAAGGTCCTCCGCCGGCCGCTCCGCTCTTTCTCCTCTGCTGCAGCGGCGGGAGCGACAGCACGGCACTTCTGCACGCGTTTGCGCGCCTGTTTTCTCCCTGGGCGATTGCGAGACGGGACCCCGCGGCCGTCGGCGACTTCCAGCGACACGGTGCGTCTCTATCGCCTCTCGTTTTGCCGCCACCACACGCCGCGCCTCTCGCTGAGGAGGCACTCGCGACGGGCCTCTTCGGGCGGGGGACGCGCGGAGACAGCGCGGAAACCGGCGCCGCGGGTGCCGCTACCCGAGAGAGGCTCTCGGCGGCGAAGCTGCGGGCGTGGGGGGTGCGGGGGACTCTCCTCAGCCTCCCGATCCACGTGGTCTACCTGAATCACGCGCTGCGACCCGAGGCTGCGCAGCGAGAGGCGGAGAAGGTGCGGCGCCTCTGCGCCTTCTACGGACTGCCCTTCCACGTCTGCCACCGTCGCCCGCTGCCCTCGCCACACGCCGAGAAAACAAGGGCCGCGGAGACTGCAGACGCGCCCGCGAGCGAGCCTGGCAAACACCCGCCAGGAGGGGCGTGCACGCAGGACGACGGGGAGGAAGCGACGCGAGGGCCCCAGGCGGAGGGCCGCGACGACAAGCAGGCAGCGGACGTGGCAAAACGACAGAGACACGACGGCGAGACGGGGGCTGCTGACACCGGAGGCGACGCCGAGGAGGAGCTACGGGAAGGGAGCGCCGGCCGTGAGCTCCGCGCATTTCGGGATTCCTCGCCGTCGGCGCGCGCTGTGCCTGGCTCCAAGTCGCCGCAGCAGACCTTTCGCGACTGGCGACGGGGGGCGCTCCGGCAGCTTCTGACGGATCTCGTTTGCTCGGTTTTTCGCAGGGAAAAACACATTCCTGAAGAAAAGTTGAACCCGTGCATGGAAGGCGAGCCTGATCAGCCCCGAGAGGAGCTCACGGCGCGCGAGAATGTGCAGGAAGACTGTGAACAAGAGCGGCGTCGCCCAGGGATCCAGGCGCCAGTTTCTCTCCCTTCTCCGGCAGAGTGCTTCGCCAAGAAAAGAGGCGAAAGCGAGGACGCGAAATTTGCGCCTTTTGTCTCTCCGCGGCTCCTGTCGCAGCTCAAGGAGGCTTATGCCGCGGCTGGTGACAATCAACTTGAAACCAGCGAGGCTGCAGCCGCTCCCCAGGTAGCCCCTGCCTCCCTTGCCTCTCCTCTTTCAGCCTCGCCTTCGCCTGGATGTGAGCTGTCGCTCGCCCCCTCGTGTTCAGAGCCCCTTGAAGGTCTTTCCTCAGAGACGGGCGACCGCACGGGCAGAATCGCGAGCTGCAGCGAGGCTGAAAACCTCCCTCTCGCAGGACAGGGAGAGACAGAACTTTTCAAAGACAGCCGCCTCCTCGCAGGGGACGCCGCGCCAGCGGGAGATAGGGGGAGAAAAGTCGCCGCAGGAGAAAGGGAGGGAGAACGAGGCTTCCCGCCCCTCGCGTATGTGGTGATGGCGCATCATGCTGGCGACGAGCTCGAAACGCTCCTGATGAAGCTGCTGCGCGGCGCGCATCTCACCAACCTCGGGTAAGTCAAGGCCGAGACGCTTTGCGTGTGCTTTCCTTTCGGCAGTCCGCCAAGGATCGTCCTCAGGTCTCGAAAGAGCAAAAGTCTGCTGTCGCGGCTGCGTGTGGCGTCGTGAAAGACCGAAGTACGCGGAGGGAAGACCTGGATTCCTCCTCAGTCGATTCGCCGTCGGCGTCGTTGCTCACGCAATGACTCGAAAGGGCGCTTTGTGCCGCATGCATCTGATGAGACGGTTGAGGAGGGAGCAGCCTGCAACAGCAGCAGCGCTGAAACAAGCAGATGAGGTCGTAGAGTGCCTACGCCCTCTGCAGCTTTCCCCTTGAGTACCCCGTGTGCTGTGCATATGCAGAGAAAGTAGGCATCTGGCCTGTCTCAGATCTTGCGTCAGCTCTTTCCAGGAAATAAAGACTTGTCTGTTGCGCGTTTTTCGATTGATTAAACTGCGTTATTGGCCTCTAGCGAGCAACAGCCGTTCCTCCCATTTTCAGCACCTTTTCCACTTCTTCTTCTCGTGATCTCGCTTGTGCTTGGATATTCCTCAGAGGCATGAATGCCGTTTCTCCGCTGAGCAGCTGCGCGCCCCGCTTCGCCATCTTTCGCCCGTTCCTCTCGCTGCAGAAGGCGCAGCTGCAGAGATACGTGAAGGTAAGCGCCGGGGAAGCCAAACAATGAAGCAGAGAACAGGTAAACGCGGAATGGGCTCTGCGGCAAGGGAGCCTTTTGCACCAGAAGAGAGTGGAGATTACAGACCCAGGGTTAAAAGTGTCTCGTTTTTGGGACTGACGGCAAGCTGAACCTTAAGCCCTAAACCCTAAAGCCTCACCAGGATGGGCGCATGCAGTTGATTTCGGCTTTTGACATGGTTCTTGCCGATTCTGTGTAGGCTCTGGGGGACTCCTGGCGTGAGGACGAGACGAACGCGATGCCTTCGAAATATCCGCGGAACGCCGTCCGCTTGCAGCTCCTGCCTCTCCTCGCCGCCCTCCTGTCGCATCCCAGAGACCGCAGCGGTGTCTCTCGCCGCCCCACCCCGTACGCGCTGTCGCCCGCCTGGTCTCCCGCGTTGCCTGCTTCGCCGTCTGCTCTCGCTTCGCCTCCCGCTTCCGCGCCGCGTTATCCTCCATTCCTGTCATCGTCCTCAGCTTCGCCGACGGCGTCGCCTCACTCTCCGCCGTCTCCCTGCGCGTACGCGCCGCCCGCCTCCTCTTCACCGTCTGCTTCCTCCGCGGCGATTGCGTCAGCCTTGTCGTCTGCTTTGGGGCGCGCCGACGCCGCGAGAGCCCGTGCGGTGCAGGCGGCTCGCCAGGCCGCTTGGCTCGCGGCGGCAGACAGATGCGCGGTGGACCCGGCGGGTATTCCACATGCAGAGCGCAGGCCGCGCGCGCCTCAGCTCGCGACAGAATGCTCCAGTCTCGCTCCCGGGCGCAGCTCTTCTCTCTCTTCCTTGCTGTCTGCTGGGGCGCTGCCTTCCGCCGCGTGCGAAGGCAGATGCGAGGGCGACGCCGCGAAGCAGGCGATCCTGGCGAAGATCGCGGAGACAGCCGCGAGTGTCTTCTTCAGAGGCGGCGGCGACCTGAGGCACCAGGCTGTCCTCCGGCGCGCGGCTGCGCTCGCCCGACAAAGCGCCGCGCTGCGGCAGTGGGTCGACTGCGAGGCAACCAAGTGGGAGCGGAAAATCTTTCGAGAGACGCACGCAGAAGGCGAGGCAGGAGGCGACCAAACTGTGGAGGCTGGCGCCGGAGGACGCGAACTGCAGACCCAAACAGAAGAGCAAAAACGAGGCACCGCAGCCTCTGGAGCAGATGGAGCCGCAGAATTACGACCGCAACGAGCGGAGCTAGGGCGAGACGACCGCGTGGAAGGCAGACAGGCGCGCGCGCCGGCGAGCGAGGACTCGAGGGTGGGAAAGGGAGGTGGAGAGCGAGAGCGAGGGGCTGACGCGTCAGGGCTGCAGGACGTCTCCGCGAAGACAACAGAAGAGAGCGAAACCATGAACCGCAGCGTGGAGAAAAAAGAGAGCGACCTGAAGGACGAACAGCCAGACGCGGCTCGCGGCGTGCGAAAAGGAAAGTCCGCCGAGCTTTTTCCACTGTTAGCTTGGCAGCGCGAGGAGGCTCTCTTCTTTCAGCAGGAACTTCTCCACAGGTGGCTGACGCGAGCGAGCGCGGGAGAGCTTGTGCTGCCCTACGCGGCGCTTGAGGCGCTCTCGGCGTCGCTCCTCACGCTGCGCGCCAGCCGCGCGAGTGCCAAGCGAGGGGAAAAAGACGCGCAAAAAAGAACGAAAGAAGGAAAAACCACAGAGCCGAGCGCCGTAGAAGGCAGGGGGGCGGGAAGTGAGCGGCGCCCTGACGACGAACAAAACAGAGACGGGCCTGGAGAAGAGGGGAACGGAAGTGGCAAGCCAGCAGAGAAGGGGACAAAGGAGACAGTGGAGACAGAGGGGACAGTGGAGACAGAGGGGACAGTGGAGACAGTGGAGACAGGAGAGACAGAGAGAGGAGCGAGGGAGGAGGAAGCGAGGGAGAAAGAGAAGAGGGACGGGCAGGGGGCAGGGGCAGAACAAGCGGCCGTCAGCGGAGCCGCGGGACTCGAAAATAGAGAGATGCCGGAAGAGCGAGACGTCACGCTCAAGTTCAGCAGAGCGAGCGAAAGAGGGAAACCAGAGATAGGGCAAGCGCGCCTGGCAGCCCGGGGTGAGGAAGTGAAAGGAACAGCAAACACACAAAAAAAAACAGCCCCGTGGCAGCTTCACCTCCCAGGCCACTTCACTCTAATTGAAGACGGAGGCTACCTGCACCTAGTCAAACGCGTGGAGAATAAATAGCTTCCCGTCACCCAGATTACGAATGAAGCTCACTTCGTGTTGGAAGTGCGCATATATGCGAAAAAGTTTGTATAGACGTCTAGGCAGTATATATATATGGTATGTATATATAGTACGCATGCATGCCGGTAGATGACTCTATCCACCTCTCCGCGTGGCCTTTCATACGTGAACTACTTGGTGCATCTATACATGCCAATATGAATATAACTCTGTATATAAGTGCCCTGTCATCCGCGTTTTGTGGCAGGAGCGGCGGAGACTGTTTCTCGGGTTCAGTGGGTGCGAACGCGCGAAACCAGTCCGGAAGTTAGGACAGAATAGAGGGATTTTCGCCGTACTCGTGTTTTTCCGTTCCGGCCTAAGCTGATGTTCTTGTTCCTTCTGTTGTGGGAATACGGTTTACTGAGTCTGTGACGACCTTTCTGAGGCGCGTATGGCTCGAAAGGGGGCTCCTGACCGGGCAGTCACATTTCTTATCCGCTCCCATATCATTCATATATCTATATATGTATATATGTTATGTATGTATTTGCACAGCCTGTTTGCATATATATATATATATATATATATATATATATATACATATATGCATAAGTAATTCCTGTAAGCGCCGCAGTGCGCGAGCGATCCATCTGATGAGTCGAGGAGAAAGAAGACTTGCGTTTCTTTTGTGCATTTCGGACATGGAGGACATCTGAGCTGCTTTCCCCCCCGCGTTGCAGTTTCTCAGAACAGTGACGGCGACTAAGGCGGTTGATGCAGGACAGTGCACGCAGTGTCTTCTCGAGCGTGGGATCCTGAGTCTGCGCCTGGGGATAGACGTGCGCAGAGTTTTTCAAGCTCCTGTTCGATCCTATTTGTTGCCGTCCCGTATGCGTATATCCATGCTCTAGGGTGTACGATCAAACGAAGCAGACTTGGCAGCCTGAGGGCGCATTTTCGTCGGCTTTTCCGTTGCCGTTTGTATTGGTGAGTTGTCAACGCATAGCCGTCTTCAGAATCGCTCCGTGACGAACGAGAAAGAACCATGGTAAAATGTTCATTTCCACTCTTTCGACTTTCTCTCGCGTTACATTTTCGGCACGCCTTTCACGAAGAACTACGGCGGCCTCTCACTCGTTTCTCCTGATCGTCTTTAGATGTAGATATATCTGATGTATGTATCTTTCTATCTCTATATATCTGTATCTTTATGCTTTGATAGAGTGTTACGCTTATTCACATATGCCTCTAAGCGTGCGAGCATCCCTTGCTTGGGGTTGATGGCTGTTAGTCCCTCTACAGTCCGCCAGCTGCGAAACAGCTCGTTTTCATCGAATGCCCTGGCTTTCAAGTCAAATACATGTTCTAATTCTGGATACTCTCCATGCAGCACAAAGAGGAGCTCGCCGGCCTCGAATCTACACAGCATCCCGCAGGTCTAGACCATTGGTATACCGGCGACTGCGGTTGACCTATTGCGGAGGTGAAGAAATAAGACCAAAACGGAGACGCGCATGCAAACTCACATAATTCTACTTTGAGTCCGGCTTTTCTAGCAATTTGGTTAAAAAACAGACAGTTTTCCTTTTCTTTGCAAACACAAGATGTCTTGGTAATGTAGTAGGAAAACCAGTAGCGGAAGCTTGAGTGAGGGCAAAGCGACACCTCGCCTGGGGGGCGCGATACACTCAGCAAATCGAAAAACCCTCTCCCTTGCACTTTTGCGATTTTGTTTCCACCGTGTAATCCCCTCCCTGAAGGAGAACCTCACGCAAATATACATTTACACATAAAATAGAGGCGACTGTTTATGTCCATGCATATAAGTACGCATACACAAATGTATAAATATATATACTGGAGTGTTGGGTGAGGTCCAATACAGCTGTACCCGGAGGAAAGTCCGAGAGGAAAGTCTATGTGCCCCGGAGACTCAGAAGCGAATGCAAACGCACCTCTGCCGCCGCAAAGGCTTCCCGAGCCGGGCGCAGCTCGGTGCCCCGCCTTCAAGTTTCTCCACTTCACGAAAAGAGCTCGAGACTCTCGCGCGCCGCGCCTCGAAGCCAACAGTCAAAAAATCAGTACGCGCACATAGCAATACACATATGTGTAGACCTCTATCTTCTACAAGGTTTGACTAAACCATCGAGCTTGCCGCCTAGATGAGGCAAACATTCACGGCACACGCAAGTCTGCAGAGACGCCGCCTGAGCCCGTGGTCGGCCCAGACCGCCGGCGAACACCTACAGAAGTGCATTTCTCTGAACACAGATCTCCAACCTCCCTCGAGGCGGCCGTCATCGGAAGATTTTTCAGCGAAGCTCCTCAGATTTCGGCGCGGTTTGAGGCGGCGTGGGACGCATCCTCGTCGACGTCGACGTAGCGCTCCTGAATCGTGTCCAGACTGTACGCAGGAAAGGGGCGCAGTGTAAAAAAACATAAAAAATCAGGCAGACCTCGAACATAGAGGGACGGCCTCGAGGGCTGCCACACTGCAGAGGAGACGAAAAAGTAAATGTGGATTCATAGAACAGAGCGGTCTGCGAAAAGCCTGCAAGCCTGCCAGGCTTGGAACCGCCCGTGTCACGCGACCTGCAGCCCTGAGTGAGTTTTAAAGAAAGCCCTCCCTTTCTTCTGCCTGAAGCGAAACGAAATGCGAGGCAGACGACGCTCGAGCGTGTGCGAGGGAATCGCCTCGAACTTCTAAAAAAAGCCACCGCTAAATTCTTCAAAAAGAGATACAATCAAGAAGGCATTGGATGCGTCACCGCACCGCGACGAAGCACCCTCACAACCGCCCCTCTACTCGCAGCGCCAAAACAGAGCGACAGAAAGCGAAAGAAACCTACAGGTCAGCTGTGTCTTCGGTGTTGTCCAGCGCGACGTTAAAGATGTTAAAATCCGCCGCGAGGTTCCCCAGGCTGTAGCTGCACCGAGGAGAGAGGAAATACCGACAAGTGCGAACGGGACTCGAAGGAAGAGAAAAACGATCTTCGTAGACGCCCCGGAGACCACAGGAAGGAGAAAAGATAGATAGAATAGAGAAGATTCTGACTGCCCGAACGCAAGAAACTCGAGAGGGAGAAAACTGGAGGAGAGTGATAAGACGAGACGAAGAGAAGAAGAGGGCGCCAAACAAAGAAATCGAGCAAAAAACAGAAGTAAAAAAACACCCGAAGTCACAGAGCGAGAGTGAGCGAAACGGCGCCGCGGACACAGGAAAGAAACACACGCACACACGAAGCCGCAATCTCGTCTCTCCCTGGTAGTTTTGCGTTTCAGCCTGGCTTCATCTTACCCATTCGCGACGTCAATCGCCTTCAACAGGTTGAGGACGGAGTGTTTCTCTTGGATATCAAGCAGCTTAAAAGAGACCAAACTGAAGAGAAAAAGAAAAAATGCGGCGTTCCGAGTATTTTTAAAGAAAGGCCGCCCCGCCAAGAAGAAGGCAACACCAGGTCTCCCCAAAAACAAACTGGGGAAACTGGTAAACAAGGAAAAAAGAAAAATCGAGACCGGTGCGTAGAAATTTCCTCACACCGGCACATGCATCGACACCGCTGAATGCGTAGGTAGACATACTGGCGGCTCTTTCCACGTGAGGAAGCCCTTCAAGGATCCAAGTTACGCGACAGTTGAAAACAGATTTACTAGAGAATAAATTAACACGTCCATCTGCATGGAGCGATTCACACCCTCATAAATCTGCGCATTTGACAACATCACGTGCCTCCGGAAGACAAAGACAAACTCCATGACTGAAAGATAAAATATTCCATTTGCTCCATTTGTTTGTGGCTTTCTCCCTGCGGGAAAGCAGGCGAGAGACCTACTTGTAGTCCTCGATGAGTTCGCAAAGGAGGGCAGTGTGCTCTCTCATTCTGGCCTGCAAACGCAAGATTGAGAAAAAAAACGCGGAAAAAAACTTTTCATCTCGCTTCGCCCCGAGCGAGCGAGCACTGGGTCCACAGAGACATGACGCCTGCGCAGCTGCGCAGGTTTTTTAAAAAAAGAGTTTAGGGTTTGAGGAGGAGGTATCGCACGCGGAGTCTGCAGAAATCGTTTCTCAACTGCGCTTGCGTAGCGCCGAAAGGCCACGTGAGAACAAAAGCGCCCGAAAGGCGCGAGCACACATCACCGCAGGCATGCTGCGAGAGACGCACACAAACGTTTTTCACTCCTCAACAGAGGAGTGAACAATAAAACTGACAGTAAGACGAATCGCCACGGCCACAAGCAACACCGCATTGCTCTCCGAGGTAATAAAGGCACCCCGACGCCAGCATTCCTCCCAGCAACGCTTGAGTAGGCGATGCGAGCTTTCCAGTTCTCGGCAATGACAGACACTCGACGTAGCCGAGGAGGCTTACCGTCATAGGTTGAGCATCTTCCATCGCCACCAACAGCTCGCTGAGGTCCTGAACCTCAGCGAAATACTCGAGCCGAAACGCTGCAAAGACGAGATGAACGCGGAGACAAAGACATACAGCATCCAGTCTTCATCCCGAAAGCGCAACGGGCCTGTGTAACCGCCTTTCGTTGAAGAGATGAACACACATGAGAGCCCGCCCCATAGGCACCTCTGAGTCCTCCAAAACTCGCGGAGCGCCTTCCACGCATATATAGATATATGTATTTATAGAAAAGAATATGTGCGGAGTCGAGGAAAGCCGAAAATACGTGTTGTACACAGGAATACGAGACTGCAGTTGCTGACTCGAAGCGCATTCGTGAGACTAGAGATATCTTGTTTTTTGGAACGACACGCAGAGAAAGACAGAGGGGAAGTAGAGAAAAAAGTGAAGGACGAACTAGGGCGCGACAAAGCGAGAACAAGAGCGACACACGCGGAAAAAAGAGGAAACCCAGCAGTGATGTTGACGACGGACAGGGCGAAGAGGGCGGCGGACAGAGAAAAGAGGGAAAACAGAGAACAAAACGAAAGAGATCCTACCGAGCTGATGGCGATGGTGCTTCAAGAGGTCGATTTTCGTCAGCACGTTCACGTGAGGCAGCTCGAGAAGGAGCTGTCCGCTCAAGGAGACGAGGAGGGCGCTGATGTACTAAGAAAAAAGAAAAGATAGGTAAAAATTCAAAGCAATGAAGCACCTGAGATGCACGGAAAGGCAGGAAGGAGAGTACAGAAACAGCAAAGGAAAGAAGAAGGTCGGGGAGAGAAAAGGAAGACCGCGCAGAGCACGTAGGGATGGCGACGGAGAACGCCAGGAAGGCGAGAAGAGCAAACACACGATCCCCCATAGCAGAGGAGAACCAAGCGAAAAAGCAACGAGAGAAGAAAAGAAAACTGACAAACAGCGAAGCAGGACGTGAACAGACGACGCGAGAGGAAGACGAGAGGCAAACAGAGGGCGGAGAGAGAAAGTCGAGGGACACCAAGACGACGCACAGACAGGGCACGATAGGAAAACAGCGAAATAGAAACTTCAGAGGCGCAAGAAAAACAAGAAAATCGCTGCCCTGCTTCATCCTCAGGCCTCACCTTGTAGCCGTCGGTGCAGAGTGTGCTATCAACCAGGTGGACAGCGGTGAGCTGAAAAAAGAAATCCCAAAGGCGTTTTCGCTGTGGTGCTAGAGGAACGTTTTCATCTTCACACAGAGACAGAAACTCAACACGCCGACTATGCAAGACAAAGCTGAGGGTCATCGCGGAAGGCGAGTAAAAAACAAATAAAGGCTCGAAAACGGAAACAGGGAACGCGCGAACCCGAAAGACAATGCGCTGAGTCCCGCCTCCTGAACACGAAGAAAAACACAGACGACAGGAGCCTAAAAACTAAATTCCGAGGGCGGAGGAGAGAGACGAATGGATCGAGAGGCCCGGCACAGCAGGAGGAGCGACAGGAGGTGGAGAAGGTGAGAGAGTCGCTGGAAAGGGCAAGACTAGAAACGAGGCCTTACGCGCGCGTCGAGATGTTTTTGAAGCCGCGTCACGATTTCGCGCATCGAATCGTTGTGCGTGTAGACCTCCACCTGCCCCGGGCAATCAAACAGGACGTAGTGGTCTGAGAGGTAAAACGAAAAATATAGAAGACAGGAAAATGAAGACTCCGAACTGATGATGAAAGAGGCGACGCACAGGCCGCAGGTCGTGAGCCGCGGACACGAAGGCGAGCAAAACCAAGCACGAAGAAGAAAAATTCAAAATCTTACACGAAGGGAAAGCGAAGGAAGAGAATAAGGAGCTGAGAGAGGGCGGGATCGGAGGAGCTCACTACTGAGAGGGGGGGCGGAAAGTCAACACGCATAGACGAGATAGGACTGGAATAAAAAAGGAGACGACGACGAACAGTGACTCAACGCGAGCCATAGAATCGCAGGAAGCAACTCAACGCCACGTTGCAGACGCGCGTGCGATGCCGCAGAAGCCGAAAGGCGTTGAGAAAAAACCGAGGCACAACACGCAGACGCGCGGCCGCGTAGTCGCCTTTTCTTCTGCCTCACCTTTGAACTTCTTCAGCTCCTCCACGAGCCAGTCGAGGTTGACGAGCAGGTACTCCAGGCAGTGAATGAGCGCTGTAGACAGAGAAACGAGAAGCTTCCGAGCGCGTCTGGGGGAGGGCAAACCCGACGCAAAACGAGACACGCACCGCGCGAGAGAAGACGCATCGAACTGAGTCAAAAGCAAGTCTCTCTAGCTCCGCCACGACCATGGACAAAGAGGCTCGCGCCCCACCTCCTCTGCTTCGGCTGTCGTGCGAGAAGAAGACTCAAAACAGTCGAGTGGGATAAAGGAGGCCACTCACAAGGCATCCCTAGAACCCGCCTCGCGAGACAACAGTCGAGTGGGATAAAGGAGGCCACTCACAGGGCATCCCTAGAACCCGCCTCGCGAGACACGGCCTCGCCCGCCGCTCACATCCTAAGCAGCATCTCGTGAGCGATATTCCTCTTGGCAGCGCATCTTTCGCCGAACTTCGACGAAGACCGCCTCTGAATTTGCACTGAGGCAATGGTGGCTGCAAAGCCGAACCTGCTCGCCTGTCGCGCGCTGCCTTTGGGGCAGACGCGCCGCAGGAGCTCTCTACGGTGATACGCCTCTTCAGCGCTCGAAGAAGCCCTCCGAAAAGCGTCTACACGAAATGTGACTACATAAAAGCGGATTTAAGCGGCTGCAGAGAGAGAGGGCGGACGGCCTCTGAGTAAGGCGAACGGCGGCGAGCGCAAGGGAGGAGGCGGCACGGAGAGAGAGAGCGGCGGCCTTCAGTGCCTATCACTCTAATCCGCAAGCGGAGACAGATGCGCGCAGAAGCTGACGGCGGTGCGCCGTGCCGAGGGTTTACCTCCATTCGGTCCGAGGCGGCACCTCTCCATGACCTCTCTGTGATCGACTAAATCGCGGAGGTTGATGGCGCAGTCGTAGGGGAGGAAGTCGTTCGCAGGGTCGAGGTTTACGACGATGTGCGGCCGGTGGAGCGCGCGGAGCATCTGCTGCATGCCGTTGCAGTACGTGCTCTTCCCGCTCCCTGGGGGGCCGATGACCAGCTGCCCGAACCACATCGCGCCGCGAAAAAGAAAAGAAAAGAAAAAAATCAACGAGAAATGGGCGGAGACGCCCAGAAGGGGAGGGTGAAGACCCAAACTATGAAACGCGGAAGAGAGAACACCAGACCAGCAGAAAAATAAAAAAACTGGAGCAAAGCAGAGCAGGAGAGAAGAAGAGCAAGAGCGAAGACGAGGAACCACAGAGGAGAGGAAGGAAAACAAGAAAAGTATCTTCAGGAGACAGGGAGCAGAGGAGAGGAGAGGAGACGAAAACGCTGGTCGCTGGCAAGAGGGTCTGTGTGCAAAGAGAGAAACGAAGGATAAGGTAAAGAGGAGCCGAAAGAGGGAGACGAAAGCCACAGTTACGCAGCAGGCTTTCGGCGAGGAGACACAGAGCACGTTCGCAGAACAAAGACAGAAAGTGAGAAGGGACCAGAGGAACTTCGGGGAGAGCGCCGGACCAAAACGAATACAAAGATGCAAGTAAAAAGAAGAACGAAGGAAGGAAACTCTGAGGGAAAGAAGAGAATGAGGACAAGAACAACGATACGGCATGCAGCGGCTACATTCGAGAAAGTTGCGAGACAAATGACACGACCAGCAGGGAAGTATGCAACCAAAGTAGAAGGGCTCGGGCTTCTCTGCCCTCTGGTGCGTTTGGAGAAGATTAAAACGCAGTTGTGAAGGAAACTCAGTCTTTTTCGGTGTTTAAATCAGCTAGTCGATGCTCTCGCCGTACATACACCTCAAGCTGCTGCTTGACGGGAAAAGTCACACGAGCGCGACGCCGATTGTGGCGTTTCGCGTCGTCCAAAGCCCCAGTTCTTGCGCGCGTCTGAAGAAGAACCATCAACTTTAGCACAACCAGTGGAGAGTTAGCGAATCACTGGTGAATTCCAGGGATACACGCGCGATATGCGTGTATAGGGGAAAAGTTGCGAGCGGCCTCAGCAGCCGCGGAAAACCCAGGGAGGGTCCCGCTCCCCCATCCTGCTCTTACGCTGGCAGACAGGCGGTACCGACTTCTTTCTCCTCTCTTGCCCTTCCTTTTTTCAACAGAAAACCGCGCGAATCGTGCGCCATTCTGTCAACACTGCGATTGTGATCACGGACTCTCGATTTGCTGAGACTCACAGCGCAGGCGCTGCAGACACACTCGCACAATTCTGTGCGCACGCGCGCCACGCGATCGCCGGCGCCGCCTTGAGTTCGCCCGCGTGCCAGTCTCTGCTTGCGTTGGCCTCTGTCTCGTCTCCTCCCCCCCCGTCAGTCGAGTCTGCTGCTCAATCTCCGCATAGTCTAGTCGCTCGGCTCACATGCGCGTGACCCAGAGATAGTTGCGATCCGAACTCGACTCAACAGAAAAAGGCGCCGTCGTCTCACCGCTAGGCCAGCGAATGAACGCAGAGGACGAGCCCGCCGCTGAACGACCTGCGGAGCGAAGACCGTAGTCAAAGTCGAGGCAGCGCCGTATTCGCTTGCACCGAGAGAGCTTCATTTCACGCTCAGTGCCTAGACTTATGCACGCGGTCGCAGTCAGGCGGTTTCGTGGAGATCTTCTCGAACTCCTGACGCGTTAGCAGTGGCACTGCTTGTTCGCCGAAATGTGTCTGCGCGTCTGCAGTGCTTCTCGATGTGCAGCGGCGGGCAGCCGACCCCGCCCGCGTCGACGCCGTGTTGAACTGAAAGGATCTCTTCTTCTTTCTACACATCCGCCCAACTCGTCTTTTGCGCCGCTCAAACCCAAGAGCGAAGGTCATTTTTAAGCAGACGAGCTCTGTCTCGGCTGTTTTCAGAATTCCTGACGGGCGAAGCTGCACGGGGAGCGCAGCACGCGCCAGCGGTGAGTTTATCTCCCCGAGAGCGTCGATCTCTCCCGCCTTATTTCCAGCACACGGAACCGTGACGATCTTCTAGACTGTTTTGCTTGTCCCTTTCGTTTGAATCAGCGTCTGTTTTTTTCTTTTATTGGAGCTTCTGCGGCAATGGGGAAGGGTTCAACAAGGGAAACGAACGGCGCCCAATAAATTGTGGTATTTGCGCTGTACACTGTATGCGGAGCTTTTTCGTTCGACGCTCTGCACTTTATCTCCTTCCCGTGAATTTTCCCCCTTTTTCGCCTTGTGAAGCAATTTCCCGATTCTTTCTATTTCGTGCTCCGTTCCGCCCCCGTCTGCTCGGTTGCATGCTTGTTCAGCTTTTCCGAAACCAGCTGTTTCGGAGTGTCGCCGGATCTCCGCCGTGTCACCCCCCCAGGTTTTTTTCTTTCCCTTCTTCGAGTACTGTCGTTCTGTCTGCTCCCCGTTTTCTCCTCGTTCTGCCCTTCGCCTTCTCGCCCGTCCTTTTCCATTCACCGGGTACACAGGGCTCTGGAAGGTGTGCAGCCTCGACTTGACTGCAGTCCTCTCGCAGAATCGTCCACGACGCAGAGTGCTGTGACCCCTCGTGTTCCTCTCGTCTCTCTTGGCCCCGCTCTCCGCCGTCCTCTGCGTGCCTCGCCTTCACTCTGTGTCTCGTTTTCTCCACTTTCTTGCTTTGGCTGCTTCCTCCGCGTCCACGACCGCTGCGTGTCTGTCGACTGCGTTGAATCCGCTTCTTTTCGCTTCCGCGCCTCGCCCTTTGCATCGCTCCCTTCCAAAAAGGGAAGGGCAGCGGGCCCCGAGGGCCTCTTCTTCTGCGTCTCTCGGCGTGTGGCTCGTCTGTAGCCTTCGTCTTCTTCTCCGTCCAGGTTCTACCGTTTCGCGCGTCGCTGTCCGCAAGATGCGCTCGACAGGCGCCGCCTTCGCCTACCCGCGACCGCGCTCTGTGTGTTTCGCTGCGTAGCGTCCGCGGCTTCCCGTGGCACACGGTCACCCCAGTCTCTCGTGAAAATGTTCGGGGCGTCCGTCTCTCGGCCAGTGGCTGGCGCGTCCCCTCCCCCGGCGGAGGCGTCTTCTGCTGGGGAGCGCTCTCTCTCGCCTGACTCGTCGTCGAGCGGCTGCTCAAGCTCGTGCCCGCCCTCGCCGCTGCCGCGGACGCACGCCGAGAAGCTGCGCAGCCTGTCGCTCGTTTTCTCCGTCTCTCTGAAGCCGACGCTCGCCGCGTCGCGTCTCACGTCTCCTTTCCTCGCGTCCCCCCTCGCGCTGCCCGACGACGCCACCAACACGCTCGCGGTCGCCCCTTCCGGCGACCTCCTCTTCGTCGCCGCGACCGAGGGACGCGTACAAGTCCTCCCCCTGACGCCGCTGGGCACTCCGCAGTCGCGGCTCCACCGGAAGTCTGCGGCTTCCGCGAAGACTCAAGGCCACGCGCCGCCGCCGCGCAGACGCAGGGGGCGAGAGGATGTGGCTGGCACGTTCGAGGAGCAGTGGTCGCTGTGCGGCGCGACGCCGCTGGATGAGGAGCGCCAGTGGTGCCGACAGGAGGCCGCCGCGGCGCGCGAAGGCGAGTGGGAGTCGCTCTCCTCGCCTGCCTCGGAAGAGGGCGCGGCGGCCTCTTCCGCAGACTTGGCAGAGAGCGGCGCAGCGAGCGGCGCGGGCGTCGAGGGGCTCCTGGGGGTCGCGGACAGCAGCGCGTGCTCGCCGGAGCCCGAAACAGCGTTTCTGCCCGAGCGCTTCACGCTGCTGGTGCCGTCGGCGCGCTTCAGAAAGCCGGGCGCGCTCACGCGGCAGCCGGGCGACGACGAGGAATACGAGGGGGAGGACGCGGACGTGGAGGGCGCGAGCTCTGCGAGAAACCGGCGCGCTGTACGTGTCACCAACCTCAGCTGCGAGATCCTTGCGGGCGAGGAAGTCCTCGTGCTCACGACCCGCGGCGGCGACGTCATGGTTTTCTCGCTGAAGGCCCTCCGCGCGCGCCTCGACGAGGAAAGACGCAGCCGCCGCGACCGTCGGGGGCGAGAGAGCGTGGCGGTGGACAAGGGAGGAGCGCGAGGGGACACCCGCCCCGCGGACGAGCGCCCACGCAGTTTGGGCGAGGCGCCGGCGGCGCGCAGCGAGTCCTTCGCCTCCTCCGCGTCCTTCTCCTCTTGGGGCGAGGACGCCGAGCTGGCCGCGAGCCTCAGGGCGATGCAGCGTGCCGAGCGACGTCGCGAGGAGGAGGAAGAAAGAAGAATCAAACTCTGGAGAGAGCAGGAACGCCGGCACACGCCCGTGCCTGACGTCTGGATTGTGTACGTCGAGCCGCATCAGCACCGTGAACAAATCTTTTTATTGACTATGCTGAATACTTGGACTCCTGGTTCAGATCGCGAATGTATGTGTTTGCCGGATAGCGGGCTTTTTAGAGGAGGTTTTATTATTCCTCTACATTTGTTTGGATTTGTTTGTTCTTCAGAAACAACCTCGGGCCCCCGACGCTGCACTCGAGCTGCCAGATGGACGTGTCAACGTGGAGCTTCGCGTGCAATCCCTTCCCGCCGACTGCGTCGCCTCGCTCTCCTTCTATGCAGCCTGGCGCCTGGTCTCCGCGTTTGCCTCTTCTCCCATTCTTCTCCTCGCTCGCCTTTGGCAGCAACACGCACCACCTCTCGTTTGTCGATCTGCGACACCTGCCTGTGGGTCGCGGGAGCCCGGCTCTGCCGCTTGCGCTCGGCGCAGAGACTCCCACGGGCCCTTCCGCCACCGCGGCGCTGCTTCCGCGGGGTGTGTCGCGGCGCCACGCGCAGCGCCTGATTCGCGCGGCCGCGGCGCGCCTCGCCCTCGAAGGCCCGTCGACCGCCGCCACGTCAGCCTCGCCCGCTGTCTCCTCCTCAGGCTCGCGATCGCCGTCCGCCGCCCGCGCTGAAGACGTTTTCTCTGGGCGCTGCGAGCGAAAACTCTCCAGGGACGAGGCGGGGGACGCGGCGAGGAAGAAGCGACGGCGAGGACGAGAGTCGCGCGGGGCGGAAGAGCGCCAAGAGGTGCGGCAGGAAGTCCGCGCGCGAGAGCTCCCCGCAGAGCTTCGGTGCCTCAGGATGCTGTGCAGAGACGTCGCGTGGGCGGCACTCGCGGCCGGCGAGGAACACTTCGCCTCGACTGCAGAGGACGCCTCAGAGGCTGAGGACTGCGATGCGGAGGCTGCCTCCTCGCTGCGCGGAGAGAGCGACGCAACGCGCGCACCCCGGAGTCGCGAGGCGCAGCGATCATCCAGGCGAAGGGCTCGGGACGGCGAGCGCCTCCTCCCCGCGTCTCGCAGGCGCTCCAGGCGTTCGCGGGCGCCTCGTATGGGTGCATGGTCTCCTGAGCTGCAGTCCTCCTCCTTCTCCTCTCCGCATCTGTCGCCTGCATCGTCGGCGTCGCCGCTGTCTCCGTGCAGTCGCGGCGAGGCGGCGAGCGAGTTGCGGCGCGAGGCCCGCGATTGCTGCCGCTTCGCGCCCTCATTCCTTCCCTTCCCAGATCCGAATCGCCACGTCGCGCTCCCCGACGCCGCGCTCTTCGCGGAGCTCTATGTGCGGCCGCAGTGGCTCCGCAAGCGTCGGCGCGGGCGCGGCGACTTGCCCTGCGCGCCGCTCCAGGGCCTCCGGCCCTCGCCCGACGCGGCGAGCCCGCGGAGCGGCTTCGGAGGGGGGCGTGCCGCGGGGCGCGGAGACCCCGAGGCCCCTGCGCGCGGCCGCTGGGGCCGGCGCGCAGAAGCCTTCAGGCGCGACCCGAGCGCGCGAGAGCCCAGGGAAGTCGAGGGCGACGCGCGTGAGATGCGTCGGGCGGCGCTGGCGTCGCGGGCGCACGTCCTCCGCCGCACCCTGCCCGCGCAGCAGGCAGCTGAGGAGGAGCGGGCGATTCTCCGTAGGCGTCGCGCCCTGCGGCGGCGACTCTTTCGGCTTGACAACGGGGCAGACGGCGAGGACGGCGAAGACGGCGAAGGCGTCGCGGGCGCGGAAGGTGACGGTGCCTCGGCTCCGAATCGCTCAAGCTCCGCTAGCTCTCGCGCGGCTCCTCAGCGGGGGCCGCGGGTCCTCGTGCTGCAAGGCTTCACACCGACCCGCACGTTCCCGCTGCCGCCACCGATTTCAGTCACCGTCTCTCCCGTGGTTCCGACCCCGGACCTGGAGGGGCGCGCCTCGAACGCGCCGGCTGGCGAGGCGCTTGGAAACCGCACCCCAGACTCGGGCGGAGCTGGGACAGGGCCGCTGCGCGGATCAGCGCTTCTCGGAAGGCCTGCGGCGCCCGTCTCAGCCCCAGGAGAGGGACAGCAGGAAGAGTGGGGGAAGTGAGTGGAGATGAGAGGGAGGAGGCAGACGCGGCCGACGGCGGAAGGGCGGCGAGCGAGGGCGGCAGCACGGGCGACAGGCGCGAGACACCGCAGGCGGAAGCGAGACACCCTCAGGAGGCACTAGCAGGAGAAGCGCCTCAGGCTTTGCCGCAGCCACAGCCGCCCTCGTCTCATTTGCCTCCGCTTTCTGGGCAGGGAGCTCCTCTGCCCGTCGCCTCTCAAGAGGTTGCGCCTGCATCGGGATTTCTCCCTCGCTCGGGTCATGGGCCTGCCGCGTCTTCACCTTCGCTTAGCGCAGGGCGGAACGCGTCCGCGTCTCCGCGCCCCTCCATCCCAGGGTCAGGGTTCGTGTCGCCACTTCCCTTGTCCTCCGCGTCCTTCGCCTCGCTCGACTCCTCGGCTTCAGACGCTCGCCCTCGATCGCCCTCCTCTGCGCCCGCTTCGCCGGTATCGCCGGTTCCATTGACTGAGGCAGCTGGGCGCCCGCCACCGCCCCCCGAAGGTGACGCAGGCGGAGACACTGAGGCCGCCGCAGCGCGGGCGATGGAGAGAGCGCCCCTGAGGGAGGCGAGCGACTCGAGGGCGGAAGAAGAGGAAGAAGCGGAGGACGCGTCTGGCAGCGACGAGGGCGCGTCGGCGCGCCGGCGAGAAGAGGATCTCGAGATTCGCAGAGTGTTGGAAGTCCTGCGGGCGATGCGCTTCCCCGAGGCCTTCGTCAGCGAGGCGCTGACCGTCGTCAGGGAGCGGTCGAGCGCAGCTGACGGCCGGGCTCTTGCGGCTTTCGAGTCGCGAGGCGCAGACAGAGGGGGGAGGCCAGAGGGGGCGCGGGGAAGTCTCTTTGGGCGCCCGGAGCGCAGACTCGTGCGCGGCGTGGCGAGGCAGTCCGCGGCGCGCTGGAACGCACACGACGCCCTGACTCCCTCTGAACATCCGTAAGTCGGCTCCATCCGATGCGCGGCACCTCTGCGGAGCGCCACGACCAGCTGCAGCGGTGACCTCCAGCCCCCAAGCCGCGCATCTCTCAGGGCGCATACATACGAGTAGCAAACGGATCCGACTCAAATAGAGACATATCTACATCTCTCTCCGTGTTTACCTATCCATAAATCTATATGTCTCTCTATCTATCAGTCTCTGTACCTGTCTCTCAACCTTCTCTCGGTCTGTGTTTCCCTCGATCTATACCCGTATATTATATTTTTGTGTGTACACTACGCATGCAGAAGGCCAGGCGCGCGTAGAACTGGCGTGCATGCGTCTTGACTCGTTTGCTTATGCGCGTGTGCTGAAGGAGCGACGGTGTCGATCTCTCTCCTCGTCCCTGCGTTGTGTGTGGTCTCGCGCTGCTCCCAGGGCTGTGCGTGAGAAGCGGCATACGCAGGACTGGCTCGAGGTGCCTGTGGCGCTGGTCGACTGGCTGAACGTCTATTTGTATCGCTGCAACGCGCCCTGCGTCGCGGCGTCGCTCCTGCTCCACGCGGCTGCAGCGGGTCGGCTCGCCCCTTCTCTGCGGCCCCTGAGTCCCTTTGCTTCTTTGCGCGGGCCTTCGCCGCCTGCTTTCGCGTTTCGCCTCTCGGGGGGGCGGCGCCGGAGAACGGATTGGGCGCAGGCCCTTTCGCGTGTAGCCTCGTCGACCTCAACCTCCGTGCTCTCCTCTCCCCGCGGGTTTTCCTCGCAGTCCGCGCACTCGCCTGCATTCTCCATGTCTCTCGCCGCGAGCGACGCGGAGGCAGAATTAGCAGAGGCGGCATCAGACGCGGAACCTGCACGCGAGCTGGGGACCTCTGCCGGCGCGGCGCCTCCGTCCGCAGCCCCGGTGACAGGGGGGGGGGAGGCGGCGGAGGGAGCGTCTCCACCGCCTCAAGCCCTGAGAAGCGGCGGCGCGTCTGCGGCGTTTGCGTGTCCGCGGGCGCGCGAGGAAGTCTTCGAGTGCGGAATCTCGTCTCCCGACCTCGGCGCGCACTCGCGATCGAGGTCTCGGTCGCCTTCGTCCTACTCGTCTTCTGGCGGCTCTCTGACGGCCTCCGCGGGCCGCGCGCCGCTGGCGCGCCCTCCAGTGGGGCTCTGCGTGCCTCGCGTGCGCGTCTGCACGCACACGTGGAATATCCCCAGCATTCGCTTCTCGCTGTGTGCGTCCTTCCTCGCGTCGTGCTCCATCGACCGCACGATTCGCCTCACTCGCGCGCAGCCGGCGCCTCGCAACGGAGACACAGGAAGGAGGCGGGAGGCGCGTAGCTGCCGGCGTGAAGGCGAAGTTGGCGAGGTGCTGGCGGTCCGCGAAATTCGAGGCTGGGCGTGGGCTGTCAGCTGGCTGGACGTGCGGAACCTAGGGAGCTTCGACTGGGACTCGGTAGGCGTCTCAGAAACTTCAGAGAGCTCGTCTCGTGGGGAGGCGCAACGCTGAATCCACCTAAATTTCGCTCTCCTCGCTCTCGTCTGAGTCATGCTGATCTCGCGATCCTTCTGTGAGGGGGTATTTCCCTCTCGCTCTCCGCGGTGAAGCCTGTTGTCACTGGATCTCTCCATCTTCATGTCTGGGGGAATATTTGTATGCTTTGCATCTATATGGGTATGTGTACGTATAATAAGTCTGCATTCGCGTATATCGCAGAAGCGAAACAGGAGGGGCATCGACCCGCCTGCGAAGTTTCAGTGCGCCTACCTTAGTGCCCGGTTTGTGTGGAACCTCGCACCTCCGTTATTCTTGTCCTCTATTCTGAGATCCACTGACACGCGGGCGCCCGAATTCCCCGCTAAACCCTAACCCATAGCCCCCTTGTTCAGATTAATAGAAACCACGCAGGTCGTGCTTTGCGTGCCTGCGGGACTTGTATCGCGCCTTTGCCTCAGCGCGGATTGCAAGAAGGTATCGAGTCGCCGCATGGCCGTTCGTATGAAGCGCAGGATCTCTGCTTTTGCGTGAGACGTTTTGTAGGTCGCCGATCTCTCTCTGCCTCCTCGTGGGAGCGCCCAGCTACCGCCTTCGAGCCCCGGAGGGGTGTTTGCCGCTGCTGCGCCTCCGCGTCGCCGCACTCCAGGCGCCACCGAGGCCGCGAGCTGGGCGGAGGAACGCCAGCGAGAAGAAGACCAGGCACAGTTTCAGCAGGACGCCATCCGAGCTCTGCTCGAGGGCTGCGAACAACGCATTCGCCACGAGTTCACGGTACGAACCGCATTCCAAGGTTTTCTCGTCTAAAGCGTCAGCGCGAGGCCTCCTCATGCAGCTCACGAGCTTGCGCACAACGCTGTCCCTACACGTTCACCGAGGGACATGCTCATACTCAAATGTGTTTGCAAACGCATGCCGGTAGTGCTAGGTGCGTGGGGGTACGGAGGGGGAGGGGGGGTCGGCGGGGGGAGGGGAGTGTGTGTGCGCTTGTGATCGTTCGCCTGCCGCCCTTCCGGCCTCTGTTTCGTTTCTTGACGGGTTTTCTCGCCTCGGATAAAAGCCATGGTCCATGTCTTTTTTCCACATGCTGCCCATTTAGGACGTCGTCCGATCCTCGTCATTCAACCCCGTGACGGGCGCGCGGGTTCGCCCTCGCGCGAAAGCGATCGCTGAAACCCTCTCACTGGCAGCGGGGCGCTTTTGGCGGGAGCGGAGTGCAGAGCGAACGCGCTGCCAGGAGGCGGACCCGCGCTCGGCTTCACGCCCAGGCCCAGGAGACAGTGGAGGAGACGGAGGAGACACTGGAAGAGACAGAGGGGACAGCGGAGGGGACAACGGAGAGAGAGAGCGCGGCGAGGCGGACGCGGGCGCCGCCCAGAGAACAAGCGGAAGTCGAGGGCGCTCGGAGAGCTCTGCAGCACAGAGACCGCCGGCGAGGCGAGAGCTCGATGAGAACGACGACAGAACTGGAGAGGACGAGAGGAAGGATAAAACTGCACCGGGGGAGGACACGCTTCTCGGCTTGTGTGCGTCCCCATCGGCGGCGGCTGGTCGAGAGGCACGCGGTAGCCAAGCGCCTACAAACGCTTGGGAGGAGGCAGAGAGCGTGGACAGGGTGCAGGTGACAGGCTCGCCGCGAGTGGTTCGATGGACCCCCGAAATTGCAGAACGTGAGTCCCGCAGGCGCGCGGGGTTTGTGCGGTCGCGAACGCGGTGTAATCCGTGTTGCAAACCCTTCGCTGCGAATTCCTCCACTCGCGCACACCAGCCTAGAGACTTCTGTCGTCAATTCCGCTCGTATTCGCACACGCACAAAAACGCTAGCGTATCTGTCTCTCTATCAGCCTAGATTTTTCTCTACATTTCTTTATGTGGTATGGTTACTTCTATTGTGAGCGAATATGCGCAGTAGGCTTGCGGATGCGGCGTCTGTAGAGGCGTTCGTGTGGCGGGCAAATCACCGCGGGCCGCGCCAGGTTGGCGCACCAGCGTCGTCTTGCAGGGCGATGTAGGGTTTAGGGTCTGGGGTTAAGATGCCGTGTCTGTATTTTTCGAGACGCGCCGGTCTCTGTTGCGTTTGCTTCCAGGTGTGTCGCGGAGCCTGATGCGCGAGTGGGAGAGCCTGCAGAGCGCGTGCCGTGCGCGGCTCGAAGAGGCGCAGCGGCAGTTCGTCGCGTGTGCGCAGAGCTACGATGCGATCGCGGAGGCCCTCCTGAGTCTTGATCCCGCTCTTCTGCAGGACGACAAGGCCCTTCAAGATGAAGTGAAGCTCCTTGTGGGCACGGCGGCCGCGCAGCGACGCGACCTCGGGCTGTGGAGGGTGAGGCTCGCCGCAGCAGGAGAGGGGGGGCGGAGACAGCGCGTGGAGGCAGGGCCGGCGGCAGCCTCAGATACTGCGGCTGTGCCGCTGCAGGCAAATCGTTTCTGTCGCTGTCGTAGGCCAAGCCTCTTGCAGATGCAGTTGATTCTGAGAGATGCCGCTGCCGGATGAGCGGAGGGCCCCGCGAGCACTCGCAAGAAAGACACACGAACTGAGGGAAGAAGCAAAGGCTTCACGCGGGGCGATGGAGCCCTGAAGCCACATGCGCAGAGGGGCACACAGCCCCCTTTCCCTCTCCCCTCCCACTTCGCCCACTGCGCGCGATCAGATCAGAATCAGATCGGAAAATCCACAAGTGAGCGGGATACGACACGTTATGCCGGGTATCTTCTTCATTTTAGAGCCGCGTGTCTCTGTCGTCTGTGTCTCTCGCAGGGCCGCATCCGCAGCAGTCTCTTGGCGTTGCCGTCTGCGACTTGCTCGTCTTCCGCTTCCTTCTGCTCGCTCCCTCTTCCGGCGTGCCTGGCGTCTCTTTCGTCACCGACTCTGCCGGGTTCTGCGCAGGCCTCCCCGCCGCGATTTTCTCTCGATTCGGCGCTGGAGGCCGATGCGTTCCTCGCGCGCGCGCGGCTCCGCGCGCCTCAGCACTACCGCGGCGGCTTACACGTGCTGCGGCGCTTTCGCGAGCAAGCTGAGAAACGCAATCGCGCGCTCGAGTCGCGCGTCAGCACCGTCCAGGCCCTCTTCGACGCGAAGGCATCCAAACGGGACGGGCACTCCCCCCCGCATGCGCCGGCGGAGAGAAGGGCGGAGGCGGAGCTGTCTTTCGAGAGCTTCCGCAGAGGCCTGAGTAGGGGGGAGGGCGCGGCGACCCCGCGAGAGACAACACAGAGTGAGACACACGAGGCATTGCACATGCCGGTGAAGGGGGAGAAAGAGCCGAGCAGGCCAGCAGCGCCGGCGTCGCGCGAAGGAGGGAATCAGGGCACTTCGACGAGGGCGCTTGAGGCCTGCAGAGACCGACGGGAGGCTGCGGCCGCCCCGAAGGAAGAAAAAGGCGCGCAGCGCCGGCACGCCACAGAGCCGACGCGAGGGCCGGCAGCCGAAGGAGCCGACGCGGGGGAGGGCAGAGGAAGAAGCGGGCGCGAGACGGCAGTTCTCTCAGGGGCCTCGCCCGCGGGTGCGGATTCGCCGACCGACATCTGCGCAATTCCGCGACTCAACAAGCATCCCTCGAGCATCCAAATCGACCTCCTCCTTCGGCGGATGGGGGCGGGGCGGCGCCAAGACCCTCACGCAGGGAGCTGCCGGGTGTGGGGGTGTCCGCGCGCCGACTTGACTGCATCTCCTTTGTTTGCGCTTGAGCGCCGAGGCGGAGACAGCAGCGGCCGCGAGCCGGCCCCGCGAGCGGAGCCCGAGCCGGACGCCGCGATGAGGGTCGCGGAGTGGAGGGCGGCTCTCGAGCGCTTTCTGGTCTTCCCTCCGGAGGACCAAGACGCCGCGGCGCTCTCCGCCCTCCTGCCGCCGCCGCCGTGTGCGTCGCCCCTCCCCCGCGCCTCGTCGCTACGCGCGTCGCCCTGCCCCTCTGCGTCCTCTGCCTCGTGTGTGGCGGCTGCGGCGCCTCGCCCTCGCGCGCCCTGGACTCCGCGCGCCGCCCTGTTGCGTGCGTTTGGAGGCCCGGCCGGAGGAGGGGGGACGACGCGCCCTCGAGGCGCCGGCGAGCTCGCGATTCGCAGTCCGAGCGAGGACGGAGACACCGCGCAGACGAGCAGGAGCCAGCGCGGCGCGAGAGGAAAGGTGGCGGGGGAGGGGGAGGCGCGCGAGGCGTCGCAGTCGCTAGGCACCGTGAACGACGAGGAGAAGGCGAAGCTGGCTCGCCAGTTGCTTGTGGCAACGGGCGAGCGGTCGCTGCACCTGCTGAAGCCGCGCTTCGAGCTCGTTGAGAACTCCGCCGAAAGTGGAGGCGAGAGCGACGGAGAGGCCTCACGGGGGGACAGGCGTGGGGACGCGGCCGTCGCGCAGGCGCGCAAGGCCCTCGAAGGAGGCGACAGAGCGCATAGGGGCGCGCAGGGTGCTGCGTGGTCTCCTTCTTCTTCGCGCCAATGGCGAGTCGAGCTGGAGCGCGTGGCCTTCGTGCAAGACGTGTATCCCGCGCGGAACGCCGGGAGCGACTCTCCGCGGCTCTGTCTCCTCCGCGCGATCGACGCCGTTGGGCTCTTCGTCTGCGGCTTCCAGTTTGGCCAGCCAGTGGTCGTCTACGCCGTAGAGAAGGCCTCGCCAGACAAGTTCTTCCTGCGAGTCGTCGCCATGCTCGCCGCCACCGACAACGCTCTCAAGCGAAGGCCTGAGGTAACGCCTGCGAACGAAAACGATCGAATAGAGAGAGGGCGAGGGGCAGCCCTCCGTGCCGCCGACTGGGGACCAGGCTGCGGGCGTTTTGCGCGGGCAGGTCTGCTTCGTTCCCGAATGGAGCTCGCAGGCGTCTTTTCGGTCACGCTGCCTCCTCGTGTGGGTTTCCTGCGCGTTGTTGTCTGCTGTCGTCTCTTCGCAGGAACTCAGCGATTTGGCTGCGGAAGATCGGCTGCTTTTTGCGACGCACAAGTTCAAAGAGGACACGTACACCGCCTCGCGCGTCAGCGGCCTTGCCCTGTGGCACCGCGTGCTCAAGGAAGGCGAAGCGGCCGACGGTTAGTGGCGCCTTGAGGCCTCAGGCTTGTGTGTGACCCCAAGGGGTTGGGGAGGAGGAGGGGGGGAGGGGAAGGAGGGGGAGAGACGCCCGGTCGTGCTCAAGATCGCGGCCGGGCGCGATGGCGATTTCGTGGAAGCGACTCTCGCTTTTTCAGGATGAGGCATTCTCCTCACACTCCCGCGTCGCCACAGAGGGCACGCGGCCCAGGGAGTCGGGCCCCGGGCCCGTTGTTTCAAACGCGAAGTGAAGAAGGCCCGCTCGCGGGGCCCGTAGGGGCTCTCAGTACTGCCCTGCGATGGCATTCTCGTTGAATCTGAGAAAACACTGAAATGGTGGCGACGCCACCAGGGCGTTCCGCTCTGAAAGAATCCAGCGGGAGTCTGGGAAGCAGTCACTCATTCCTGTGGCGTATTGGCTGTCAGTCGCGAGTGTTTCAGGCTGGCTCCGTAGTGCGAATGCATACGCAGAGGGCACGCAGGGGCGTGAGAGTCCTCAGAGAGTGAAACAGCCGTGAACTAGAGTATACATATAAACACGTAGACCGCAAAAACAGTGTGAAGAAAATTGGAGGTGCTCACTACGCTTTCGGGGGGAGGGGGCATTCGAATTGAGCGCTGGAATTCGAGATTTCCTTCTATACATACGGACGCGTTAGCCGCTGAGGACGTCATCCCTAACGGGGTGTCTTAGACTTGCCTAGAAGAACTTACATCTGGATTATTTCGAGTTACATCACCTCGAACCTGACTTTTTTTTTGTTTTCGCAGATGGAGCTGCTGAGCGGGAGGGCAACCGAGGCACCTGCGTTAGAGCCCGCGTCTACATCTTGACCTACTCTCTCACTCTCTTGTGCTACGAGTTCACCTATGCCAACGGAGGATGCCGCGCGTCTTCGCCGTCGGTATCTTCCGCCCTCCCGAAAGAACACTGGAATGAAGAAGCTCTCGAGTTGCCTCCGGGTCCCGAAGGCGCCTGCAGCACAGAATGGACGAGAAAAAATGAGTCTGCGGGTGTGGCAGGTCTCGAGAGCTGTCAATCCGCTTGTCTTTACCCCGGGGCCGGGGTCGCGCGGGGAGGAGGAGGAACCTCTTCATACTGTTTCCACGATGATTTCGAGGTCATTCTGGAAGAAGAGAGAGACTTCCTTCTGTAGATGGGCTCCTGTCATCTCGTGGGATACAGGTTTCACAGGGGGGGCTCCACTGCCCGTTACCTCTGTACCTATGTCTGAGGAAGGGGCGGGTCCTGTATTCGGTGGACTGCCTCCATGCTTCTTCGTTTGCCTCTTCTCTTCGACTTTTGTTCTGTTCTTGATCCGGGTGGGGTTCGACTTCTCCGTTTTGTCAGTATCTGACGGTGCGTCGTTGAATCTGAAATAACCTCGCGAAACTCACGGATGCTTCAGCCGTTTCGTCCGCTTAGCCCTGGCGACCCACTGAGACGAGGCTCCAGTCGACTTTGGAGTCTCTGTCCGCGGCCGCCGGCAGTATTCCTCATTGTCTCACCCTCGCCTCCACTTGATTCCCTGTATTAAACGCCCGTCGCAGGGGGGGAGGGGGGAAAGGAGGTGGCAGGGCTGCTGCGTAGCTTTAGGGGACTGCACACTCATTCATCGGTAGTTCACGAAGAAGGATGCAGCTCTGTTCACATAGGCGCTTGCAGAGGTAATTCAGTATTGAGATAGTGAAGCCCTGCGAGCCCGCCCGCACACTCCTGTTGCGAAGCTTCGCTTGATGCAGGGTACGCGAGTAAAGCTCGCTATGCGAAGCAGCTTTATCCCCCAACCTCAGTTAACGCACCCATTCCACTGACGAGAAACACTTCTTGCCGGATCTTGGAGCAGTGAGGTCAGCTGCCTCTGCTAGGCTAAGGCGGTCAAGAGTGTGGCCTGTGCGGATCTCACGAGTCAGGGGCTGTTACGCGTATGCCGTAGTTTCGGTTTCCATCATTTCGAACTAGGTGGAGGTTGAGTGTGCGCGCCCGAAGTCTACGACGCTCCTAATGGTCAACTGCGTTCGCTGCTCAAGAGTAGGGTGATTGGGGCGATGGACTTCACCGCTGAACCAAGCAGCCGGCGTTGGAAATATCGACGCTGAGCATAAGGAGCAGGTTCAAAACAGCCGCTGGTGCCTCGTGAACACGCTGACGACGGAGGGCAGAGAGCTGAGAGGTTTTGTAGGGGGAGGCGCGGCCTCAGATTTGTGAAGATGACCCAGAAGGCTGTCTGCAGGGGCGACGTGGGAGGCAAGACCCGCCCTCGCTGCAGTCTGAATGTTTTCTGTGTCTCGCCCCCCTCTGTCTCCGCGGGCAGATCCCATGGCGCAGCTCATTCTTTCCGGTGTGCGTTCTTTCACGTTTCTTTCTGTCGAGGCTGCGCGGAGGGCTCGTTGCCTATGGTCTCCAGTTGACGGTTGTTTCGCCGCAACCTGTTTCAGGCGTGGGATTTCTACAGAGGAGCATCACCCCCGCTGCCTTGTGACGTAAAAACGAAAACAAGTCGCCCCAACCGCGAGGCATGCTTACAAGACGCCTGCGGGGTGAACTGAGGCTCTGGACCGTGTCGCCCCCGCTGTCACAGAGACCGCGCAAGTGCATGGGCGCCGAAGAAGGGACTAGAGCAGCGACGAAATGACACACGATGCGAGACAAATGGAGAAGGAGTAAAAGGCCAGAGCGCAAAGAGGTCAAGAAATCGCAACTTGGGAGCCGAGATGACGGCGCCAAGACACAGGCGGGACTACGCGGTGTCTTTGTCGAGACGAACGCTGCCGTGTCTCGTGAAAAGGCGCCCTTTGCCATCGCCGACACGGTGGCATCACCGCGACGAGCAGCGCAGTTCACAGATAGTCTGAATGAACGCAGAGGGCCCACGCACGTACCAAGCGCACTGGACGGTAAATTTCGCGTGGTTAGTCGGTTCAACTTCTCTTCGCAGCCGTCTCACCGCCGAAGTCACCCCGCATCCTCATACGCGGACAACGCGCAAACTGTTTCCCGTCTCCTTCCGCACAGCGGCCGCTGCGCTCCGTGCGGCGGATTTCTGTATTTTCCGTACTTTTTTTCTCTCCTCTCTTCTTCCACTGGCCGCGCTCGCAAGAAACTTGTCTGTGTTTCTGGTCCGTTAGCATTCCGCGTTTTCCGCGCCCGCTCGTGTGTACCTACTCCGTCCGCGGGCAGTGTGTGCCTTGCCGGGCCAAGGTCGCGTCGAGTGTTGCGCGATCCGCAGCGCCTCAGAATATATTTGTGGAGGGATTGGTTTTTCTAAGCGACAGGGGAAGGCCTTCAAAGAGACTCTTTTAGGGCGACACAATGCAGAATACCGCCAGGGCGTTCGCAGCGCCAGCGCCGCGGCCCAGCGCGCCGCAGCGAGGCTGTTCCACCTTGAAGTTTAGAGCCCTCCGCGGTGCCTCTTCCCGCCCGTCTGTCTGTTTTCTTCCGCTTTTCTTGTGCCTCTTCGTTAGTCTCTTTCCACGCTTTGTCTCTGTTTCGTCTTTATCGTTCTCCAGCGTGAATCCCTCATCCGAGCTGAGCCTCGCGCCCTCCTCTGTATCCTGTCGGTCTTCCGCCTCGTGCGCCTCCGCGTTGGTTTCCTCTTCCTCTGCTTCACATCCTGCATTTGCTGTCCTTCCTTCTCTTATGTTCGATTCCTCTGACTCTCGCCGGGGTGCTTCTCAACCGGCGGCCCCGGAGCGACGCAAGTTCCCCTCGTCGTCCGTCTCCGCCTTCCTACTCCCTTCCACTTCACCTTCATCTCAGTCCTCCCTCCCTTCTGCTGCCTTCTCTGCTCTTCGTTCCTTCAAGTCCGCGAGCTCTTTTTCCTCCTCTTCGACTGGCTCGTCGCGCACCGCGAGCCCGTTCGCCCCTGCGGCGGCCTCAGGCGTACAGACACTTAACATCGGGGACTACGCGTCTGTCGCGTCGCGGCATTACTCGATTTCCTCACCTTCTCTTTGGGCGACTGGAGTAGCTGAGAACACGAAGACGTCTGCAAGCGACGGAGGCTTGCAGAAGGCAGGCTGGGGCTACGCGGAAAAGCGCGCCGCCGGCAGCCTCCGCAGGCACTCGACGCTCTTTTACCGCGTCAAGCTTCAGGGGCCAGACGGTGAGAAGGCGAGCCGCAGGGCCGACCACGCGCCAAAAGTACATCTCCCTGAATGAAGGCGGTCTTTAAAACGCGGAGACGGAGAGGAGAGTGCAGAGCTCGCGCGCATGCCTACATGAGCGTGCGTGAAAGCGTATATACACGCGTGTATGGCTTTTGTAAGGCAACTCGCATCGACGCAGGATCCCATGAACTCGGGCTCTCTTCTCCGGGCAATAGACACCGAGCATCCCCCGCTGCTTCGCCCTGAGGGCGGAGTCCTCTCGGATGAAGTTCTTTTCGCCTGCGGAGGGCACGCCACCTCGTCCTTTTTCGTGCGCTTTCCAGTGACAGCGCGGCGAACGGCGCTCGCTCTTGATGAGCGCTGTGTGCGGAGATAGCTGCTTATAGTCGGACAATAACGGTGTCTGGACTGGCTATTTTGTTTTCAGGCGCAACGAAAGAGATCGAGTGCGCAGAAGACGAATACATTCTTGACGCAGCAGAGGCCGCAGGCGTCGAACTCCCTTACTCCTGCCGGGGCGGCTCCTGCAGCACCTGCGCAGGTGAGCCACGTGGAAAAAAGGAGGGAAAATCGCTTTGCATTCCAGGATTTTCTTTCGAGGACGGAGGCCTGCAAAGGCCTGGCTGTGAGGTGGCCCTTCGCTTCCTTAGTCTCTGTCGCTGAGCCCTTTTCCTCGCGTGAAGAACCGCGAGCTGCGTTACGCCCTCGCTGCCGAGAGTCTCTCAGGAGCGTTTCACCGTCGCGCAGGGCACGTCCAGACAAGCGCGTGCCTGTACGCCAGCATGCTGATGCGCGTGAGGGTGTGTAAATGTTGGCACATCTACATACATGCATTCCTGCATATGCGTATATATATATTCATAATGCTGGAATCTGAATACGTTGTGAGTGTCCTGTCTCGCTCGCGCTACGTTCCATGGCGCGGCGCTGTAGTTTGCCGTTCTCTATTGAGAATCAACTCATTTTAATCCGGTGCAATTCATTTTTATCTTCAACATGTTTTCCCCCCGTCTCTGATATACATGTCGTCTGGAGACGAGGAACCCGCCACTGCCTGATCTCCGGGGCGCAAACCGTCGCTGCGGCTGGCAGAGTTGTCTCCGGTCACTCGATTTTCAGTGGGCTGTCTCGGCGTTTGGTGCGTCTTTCTTCGGGCGTTTTGAGCGGCTGGGAGGCCGTGCGCCTCCGCACAGGAGTGTCTGTTTGAGACCCGGTCGTTAATTTGTCGATTTCTGCACAGGCAAGCTCCTGAAGGGCTCGGTCGACGGCAGCGAGCAGGTGTATCTCGATGAGAACCAGCAGAAGAAAGGCTACGTGTTGTTGTGCACCGCATACCCCAAGGAGGACTGCACGGTCGTGACGCACCAGGAGGACGCCCTCCACAACGAAACCGACGACGACGGCCAAGACTCCTCCTCTGACGGAGACGCCTGAGTCTCCTCGGCGACTGGGGAGGCGGGCTTCACGCGCTTGCAGGCTGCCGGCGAACCAAGGCGCCCTAAACCCTCGTACAAGAAAAACGAAGACGACAGGGCCACGCAGACGAGAGGACGCACCGAGAGCCGTCTAGGTTGGTGGAGGGGGGGTAGGGGAAGCTTTTACTGCGCTGGAGATGGCGAACTTCAGAGGAGACCCCCGAAGCTCAAAGAAGACGAGCGCCGCGCAGTCGACAGAGTCAAGGCTGCAGGCGGAGGCGAAGAGAGGACTGCGCTCGTGGATCTTGGCATGAAAATGACGGTCCTACGGGGCGTGTGATCATTCAGGGCGGGGTGCCTCTACGGTTTTGAATGGATTCTTTGCGTCAAGAGTCTCTATGAGACTCCGATGTCTCTTCTGTTTCTGCTTGCTCTTGGTATACGTACGCGGTTTACGACTCTTCGCCATTTCGTCTGTTGAGCGGCGCGCCTCTTGTGGCGTCTTTGTGAGGGTTCGTTTTTTGTGGTAGGTGTTTTGTGGTCTCTGCGGCTTCTGCAGTCTTCTACGTCTCTCGCTTTTTCTCGAGTCTCTGTGGGGCCTGCGTGTCCGCAGGCGCTTGTCTGTCTGTGCCTTGCTGTCTGCGCCTGCTGCCTCGCGCTCCGCGGAGTTTGACTTGCGTGTGCATCGGTCTACCCAGAGAGTCTAGCCAGTGGTGTTCGCGCGAGTCGTGCGTGTCGTATCGAAATCTTGTCTCGCTTTGAGTTTTTGGCGACCCAGGTTCACGCATAATCGATTTTTCGTGATTCGATACCCGCCTTTCCTCAGAGGAGGCTCTTCCGGCGGTGTGTGCCAATAAGAGGCTGCTGCGGCAGCGACGCACACAGAGACAAGCCCCTATCGGCGAAGTGTAGCGCGTCCGATATAGCCTCAACTGATCCACATGGAATGGTTTAGGGCAAATTCGCTGAGGAGAACTCCAGCTTCATTCGCAAACAGAGTGGCGCACTCCTCTTAGCTTGACTTGCTGGCGGTATGGGGGCCGTGCAGCGCGACTCGCCGAGACGAAAAGCGAAGGTGAACTGTATCCAGACAAACTCCTTGAACGGATCGTGTTTCCGCTGAAACACTCCACCGTGAGGCCCAGCGTAAACCGCGTGTATGTGAGGGAGTCGGCGATGCCCTGAGGAGTAGCACTTCAACCGGTATCCAGTTGCCTGAGCAGCACAAACGACACACGTGACCCTCTACCTGCCAGTTGCGCAGAGACTCCGCCACTTGAGTTTCGGTGGCTCCCTTTTTTGCACGTCATGTCGACGGATTGCTGCATGCATCATCAATAACATGCGCTACACAGTTTTCGAGCGATTCGAGATTTGATTTACATACAAGGTCACGACGCAGGCGACTGGTGCGATGTCGTGCTCGATAGTCAAACACATTTCAATGAAGCACAGAGAGGCGGGTCCCTTCCAATCAAATAGAGGTAAATACCCGAGCTTATTTCTCTCCTACGACTATCATGATTACCATTGCTAAGGCTTCTAAGCACTAAGGTAACGATTCACAAGTTTATATAAATTCCATCTCTCTGGGGGGTATATACTTCCTGTGGGACAACTGGTTTAGATCTTGACGGTGAGAAGCGCTCGTCAGGTTATCACGAAAAACGAACGTGTAGACATCGGATACACAGGCACGCGTGAGTTTCAAGCCCAACTTCGTTGCTTCATATCCTAACCGAGAAGCGCTTCTCGGCGCGTACATCCTCCCCACCTCCAGCCGCAAGCGCGACTAGTAATATTCTCTCATGAACGTTACGCTTCCAAGTCCCGACAGAGGCATGTCTAGGTGGCATCACCGTCCTCGATTCCCGCCTCTTTTCGGCGTATCCTCCATCCGAGTGTGCTATTCATGTACACTACCGCGGAGGGGAGGCCGGCGCCGAGAGCGCGAACTGTGCTCCTGCTAAAGAAGCCTTTGCATCGACGCAGTTTCGAGTTCCTGTGGTGAGAATCCGCTGAAAAGCGGATGTCTCTGGATATACCTGGGCAGGCCTCATCATCCCGCGTCTCGTGCTGACGCGGTCTACCAGGGCTGCAAGGAAGCCCTCAACCCCAGAACGCCTGACTGAGTAAAGCGCTTTCCTCCGTTTCAGAGCCTTGGCGTGCCTGAACGACCGCGCTTGTAGGTCGAGTTGCATTTACAAGAGAGTGTCGACGCCTACCTGCCATCCTAACACGTGCACGAAGCACCTGAAAACCCGTGAGACGCGCGCGTGGATCGTTTGTATAGCTCTCGAGCTAGCGACTGAACTGCTTATGGATGCGGCAGACTGGTGTATGCTGTTTTCGCAACTGTGTTTCACAAATGTTTCGAATTATACACACGCTTTCAAGCAGTCTCTCCGCCGTTTCGTGTAGTCTTGGATCCCGGAGCGGCTTATGTGCGGGAGAGCGCCGGCGGGCATGCAGGTCACTTCAGCCTGAGGAGGTAGGGGCGGCAAGGGACGTTTTTCTCATTTATTAGTCTGAATGCGATAGCCGCTTGGCAACCTGCGGCAGGCGCACACGACACAGCGAGCGCAGCGAGGAGTGTGAGGGAGAGAGCGCGTTGTGAATCGTTGGCTCCAGCTGTTTTGATTTTCTGGCTCTGTCTGTCTTCCATCTCGAAATAGAAACGCGAGTTCGTCAGATCCCAAGGGACGTTTGACAAAACCGGCCGCGTTTTGCGCAGGGAACGACACAGAGACCTATTCTTCGCGCGCCGGTGAAAGCTTACTGTAGACCGCGCGCGCGTGCATCGCAAATTCATCGCCTGGGCAGCAGAGGCAGAGGAGAGATCCATCGGCGGGCGCATGGACGACGTCGGTGCGGTTTTTTTCTTCTGTTTTCTTGCGACGACGGGTGACTCCTGTTCTTCTCTTGCATCGGCAGAGTAGGAAGGCTAAACCGCACTAGACGTCGGCGCAATTCCTGTGCAAGCTGAAAGACAGAAAGGAGGGCGAGCGGTCTCTTTTATTCTGGCGTGTCTTTCGCTCCGTTGCCTCTTCGCCACCAGCCTCTGTGTGACCCGTTTCTTCCCCGTCCTCTGCCGGTGTTCTCTTCTTTAAAACTCCCATATTCCAGCCTTTCTCTTCTTGACCTCTCCTTCTTAAGGAAGTGCACATCGTACTCTCCCGCGCTTCTCGCCGTCCTCTCTTCGCTTTTCTCGCATGTCTTTCCGTCTGACCCTGTTGCTCCGCGGTTCTTGGCCGTCTAGTGTACGTACAGCGTCTTTTGTGCAAAGTTTCACCTCTACCGGTTTGTCTCTCCGGTGTTTCTCCTCCAGAGAAGAGCTTTTTCGCTCTTCGAGCTCTGCTTTCTCTGCCTCATCCGCGTCCTGCCTTTTTCCCATTGTCCCTGGTCTCTCTGTCGCCGCTTGCCACGAGTGCACGGCTTTCTTTTCTCCAAGGCCCCGCTGTTTTCCCCTCTGCTTGACAAAATGTTCGTCTTCAACTGGTAAGCGGTTGCGGCGAGTGTGAGCTAAGCCATCTTTGTGTTGTTCCTCCGCTTACGTCCGACTCGGTGCGTGATGTCGGCCGTCCCTTCGCTGCCTGCGCTTCTCTCTGCAGAGAGACCGAGGATGGTTGATTCATCTCGGTGTCTGTGGAGACTTGACTTCTAACTCATGTGATATCGAGACCCGTTCGATCTCTGGTAGATGCGTGCAGGCGTGGCGTGCGTGGCCTCGGCTCTGCCGAAAACATACGCTGCTTCCTGCCGCTGTTTTTTCCACTCTTTCGCGCATGTGTTCGCCGTCCGGCTGGGTATTGCCTGCTTTCTTCGCGTTTTTGAGGGCAGCATCTTGCGCTCAGCTACGCAAGTAGGAGGCGATTTGGGAACTCAAGGTGACACACTCGCTGTTTGTGCATGGCACGGACGCAGGCAGTTCTGTGCGTGTTCAGTAAAGTATCTTGGAGAGACAAACGCCTCTAGCCGTATCTGCATATGTGCGTGTGTATCACAGGTACGCCGTGGGAAACCCTAGGGAGGCAAACTAGCGAAGGTTTGCTATGTTTTCGTTTGTGCTCAGGTTCTGGGACTTGCTCAACTACCTCGGCCTCTCTCAGAAGAGCGCGAGGATTTTATTTCTGGGGCTCGACAACGCCGGGAAGACAACTCTTCTGCACATGCTGAAGGACGACCGCGTGGCGCAGCACGTCCCGACGCTCCATCCCCGTACGTCTCCCCTCATTCGAAGCCATTCAACTCGATCTCTCTCTCCACTTGTCACGCTGCCGGCCTCGGTTTCCTCTTTCGTTTACTGCGCGGGGACTGTTCATTTACCTGTCGTTCTCCCTCCTTTCTGTAATGTTTCCTGGGTCGCCTTCTCAAAACTTGATACGGATTTCTGAAAACCAGAGTGCGCGCCTCCGTCTACAGTCCCAGCAGCAGCGGTTACACCATAACAGAGTCGCGTAGTATCAATGCATGTTCCGCTTCGTTTTGTGGAAACGCGTGGCTGGCGTCGGCTGGAGCCCCCTGCATCCATCGCTTTACGTGGGCGTCGAGTGCTTCGCGAGTAGTTTTCTTTTTGTTTACTCAACACTGTCGTTCATCGGCGTCAGGCCCTCGAGTTTCTCTGTTCAGATTCTGAGGAGCTGATCGTGGGCAAGATCCGGTTTAAGACTTTCGATCTGGGAGGACACGAAACCGGTAAGGTCTTTTTTCACGCCGCCTCGTGTTGGCAAGGGCGGCTGCCGCGGTGCTGGGAGAGCGTCCTGCACCGAGGCCGCTGAGGGATATCTCGTCTTTCGGTAGGATGACGGCGTCATTTTCATAAGCATCTTGCGTGTCACAAAGATATGGCTGATATGCCGATGGAGAATTACCTCCATGCAGACTTGTCGCATCCCGCCTTGCGTTTCGGTTTTGTGTTCGTGTGAAGGGTTTCAGAGGTGTGTGTGGACTGCAGTATTGCGTAAGATGCATGTGAAAATTGCCCCCGCGTGTCTTCTTTTTCGTGTCTTCCACAGCTCGTCGCATTTGGAAAGACTACTTCGCGGCCGTGGACGCAATTGTTTTCATGGTCGATGCCACCGACCGCGGTCGTTTCCAGGAGGCGAAGGAGGAGCTGAACGTAAGTCTTTTTTTTTCTTTCTTTCTCGCTCGCTGTGCTGTTCGGCGGCCTGACGTTCCGCGCGTGCCTCGGTCTAGTGTCTGGCTCCTGGCAAGACGTGAAACGACTTTTGTGAACCTACGTATTTATGCTTCTGCGGACGCAGTACTCTCTACGTATATACTCTATATACGTATGCGTGTATTTGTATGCTGTACGTCGACAGGCAGATGCGACAACCCGCATCTATATGCATGTATGAATGTATGTATATATTTGTAGAGGTAAAGATATGTGGACATTTTTTCGATTGCGGTGCCTTGTGTGTGCTTCCCTCCTCACTTGATCTCTATGCTCCAGCTACTCATGTTCGGCCCCGAGGAGGTCTTCCTCGAGTGATTGACCCCCCCCCCCCCCCCCCCCGTCACTGTCGACTGGTCTTAATCAGCTGCTTTTTTTCTCTCTTTTCAGCACTTGTTGGAGACGCAAGAGCTTGCCATGGTTCCGTTCTTGGTTTTGGGCAACAAGATCGACAAGCCGCAGGCTGCGTCTGAGGAGGAGCTCCGCCAGCAGTTGGGCCTTTACTCCCACGTCACCTTCGGCAAGGACGTAAGGCTTGAGCGCGAGAGCTTCGGTGTCTTCTCGCGGCAATTCCGAACTCAACTCGAGCAGCGGGCGCTTGGGGGGGAGCGGGGGGGTTGCGAGCATCGACTAGGTGGCAACGGGCAGAAAAACGGCATTTGAGTGGCTTCTGTGCAGTGCTTTGTCGTGGAGCTGGCAATGGCGGCATCCGCGCCGCGCGCGATATCGAAGCTGTGTGTAAAAAGACGTGTAGGGGAGTGCAGAACTCCGTAGAAGAGGCTCTGTTCTTCTCATGCATGCGGCACCGATGTGGATGTTGCCTTTAGCGCAAACCCGTCCCCGGCGTCCGCCCCGTTGAGATCTTCATGTGCACGGTCATCAAGCGCATGGGATATGCCGAAGGTAAGAGTTCGAACAAAAAAGCTTGTTTTTTCCGAAACAAATGAGTTCGCTACCAATCCGGATTTTCTCACAGATGCACGCTCATATACATGTAGTCCAGGTCTGCCTGAATCACATGAGGGTAAATTGCTCGTGCTCGCTGCTGCACATTTCGACCTGACCACGCGCGTGGTGTGGGCTGATGAGCATAGTCATTCTGGAGTGCGTGGATGTCTTTTGTTTCTTTTGGTGCACAACCAGACGTCTTTTACCCCATGTCTCGCGCTTCTTGACCTCTGCTGTGTGTCTGCTGTTCAGGCTTCCGCTGGCTGTCTCAGTTCCTGAACTGAGGCCCTTCGCTGTCGTCTCGTTATCCGCGCTCCAGGCGTACATTGAACTCGTGACCCGCGCTTCCCCGTTTCGCATGATGTTCTTTTCTCACTACGCTTCTGTCCTTCCGCATGCGCATTCGCCTCTGCTACTCGTTTTTCCGTTCGTGCATGCGTGACTTTTTGTTCTCTGTCTCACCCTCGCGTCTCTCTGCCTCAGACTTCTTTGTTCGTCACTCCAGCTCATGCGCGCGCGGGGGAGTGGGACTTCCGAAGGGCAGGGCTTCTCCTCGCCTTGCTTTCAACTATAACCGACGAAACTCTGACGTACAATGCCTTCGCTAGTCTCCCTGCGTTTCCAAAGACTCGCGGGCCGTAACCTTCAACACACACGGCGTGCACACGTGTTACAGCAGACAGAGTTCCTGTACTACCAGTTCAAACGGTTGGCGTGCACACGCGTCGAAGTAGAATTTCAGAGTACCGAAAGATGCTGCGCCGGGTGACCCAGCTTCGTTGACTTTTTCATTTCGTTTTTGGTGGCGGTGGCCCGCCTGGAGCCATGCGAGACAGGCAGAAGCAAGAGGTGCAGTGTGTGATAGATGCAGAAACGTGAGAGTGAAACGAACACGAGCAGCAGGGCGTGTCTTTTCAGAAAAAGGAGTGAAATGAAGAGGCGCTCACCTGGCACGTCCCATGTTTCAGCGCGAATCAGGCCTTTGAAGAGGGTATACGGCCTACCTCGCCCCCGAGTTTAGTGTCTGCCCATAAGCATGGCGGACGAGTGTTGTGGCGAGACAGACTTTCGAATGAGTTGCGAGCAACGAGAAAATAGACAGTCTCATCGAGTAATGAGGACCTCCGTTCTCTATCTGCTCAAACGAGAGTAGCTACGATCGAGCACGCCTGTAGGGGCTGAGGGCTGCATAAAGAGCGAAAATCAGAAGTGGGGAACGGACGGTGGACTCCTAGATTGTATGTAGTAGTGCAGGGCAGGGGAGGTATGCGGCTGTTCGCACTGCTTCCAGATACGCTTCATCGTAGTGAACGCGGGTCTGCTACGAGCTTGACTGGCGCGCCCCAATGCTGCATAAAACCCCTGCACGCGCACAGCATATGAGCTGTTTTACGTTTTCTTCATGTCGCTGAATGTTCGTAAACGGGGATTCCGTTATCCTCCATTGGGAGTACGGGCCAATATGCGTAGTCGCGCGACACTCGTCGCCTCACTTAAAATGAATTCCCTGTGTGTCGTGTGGCGTTTGCGTCCACGACTACCGCGCGGAAGTTACGTCAGCTGGATTTCGTTTCTCACGCTCGTTATACTGACTCCCTTCACTAAGAAAAACGTTGCTGGAACATAATGCTGGGGCGAGGGCCTCATGCAGAGTCACTTTTTCTCGCGCTTGGCTTTGCGCGAGGCTCTTGACTAATCAAACAGCGCGTTGTGTCGTTTCCCAACCCAGAGGACCCGGCTCAGGTTGTTCACTTCCCCCCCCCGTCCCCCCACTGAATCGCAAGTTAACTGATCCTTCGGGGAGACATGCAGGCAGTCCAGATCCTGCCGCATTAGCAGTCTCTGTGCACGCCACATAGGTTTGTGTCTTTGTTCCGGCGTCTCAGAAAAGATCCCAACCGCATTTGTGTGTCAGGAAGCATGCACACTGTCGCTAACTCCAATGAAAAGTTTCATTTCCAGACGTCCCTGCCTGGACCTCTGTCTTTTCTTCTGCAAGCGTCAGCAACTGTCGTGAATACATGTGTGTGTGTGTGTGTGTGTGTGTGTGTGCTTTGACTTCAAACGCTCAAAACGCCACTTCGGGTTACATCAGGGAAAAATCCACCCCGGCAGCTCACGAACTGTCCTCCGTCGCGTATGCGCGCAACCAATTATCGTGTTTCCGCTCTAAAGTTGCGGTGGAATTTCTAGTGTCGTTTCTTTGTAGAACGTCATCACAGCCGTCCGATCCGTCGCTCACGGGCCGCTACTGCCCCACCTCATCTTGAACTCGCTACACACATATCCATACGAAGCAAAGGAGGGCTCCCGCAGAAGAAACTCAGTGCGCGTGAAAGTTTAGTATTATGGAGCGGGTAATTCCTGCAGGATGTAAGAACTTTACTCGCCTCTTGAAGATACGTGGTGCACTGCGCCGTGACTCAGAATTCTTCCACCCCACTGGTGCCCCTGCTACATCGGCGCGCCCCAACCGAACCCGTGCCCTCGAGCTGTGAATCGCTTTGCCACGTCGGATGTTGGGAATTCCGAGCAGACAGTTCCCCCGTGCTGCCTCGCGCGTGGTATCTTTTGACGTTGGCGTACTTTTTCAAGGGGGTTCCCTCTATTTCGAATCGATTCTTCCACAATGGCAGGCAGTTGGAGAATCCAGCGTGGGACCTTCAAGTCAAAGGCTTGCCACGTGATGGCATTTTGTGTGGGCGGAGTTTTGTTGATGGCCAGTGGCAATGCCCTTCCTGATCCATCCAGAGACGAATTTCTTAGGCAAAACGTGGCCGGGGAAGAAGGTCCTCAGCTAAACTTGCTATGCAGAGTGACATCCAGCGGTAGAGCCGGGGGCGACGCCCCCCTCAAAGTGACTCTGTCCGACGACCAACTCACCACAACGTTGCTGTGCGGCGACGGGAGCCAGGCGGTACCTACCGACCTAGAAACAGTCTGCAATCCGAAGGAAGTCCAGACAGTACAGGACTGTCAATCAAATGGAACTGTCCAGCTGAAAACGCTCCTTGGTTCTCCGCGTGATATTAAATGGTCAAAGCAGGGACAGAGTGGGAATGTCAGTCAATCACAAACATGGGAGCTAACGCTTAGGGAGGAGGACCTTCCCTTCACCGACAAAGAGTTCTTTGTCGGCTGTCAGAAGGGGGCCAAGGGCGCCGGGCAGACAACATGCAAAGTGGATGTAACAGTAAAGGCCAGGGACTCCGAAAAGGACGACAATGTCGTCACGTGTGCATATGGCTCAGAAAGCAACTTCGAAACCGTCGACGTAGAAGTGACACGGGAGCACAACACCCTGACAGTTGCGTGCGGCAAAGATGGTACTATCACACCGAAGGCGTACGACGCCTACTACTGCGAGGACGCTACTTTGAAACCGTGTGCGAAGAGCTACAAGGATATTCTGCCTGCGTTTCAAGAGACGTGGTGGAAGCAGGAAGGCGGGGAGAACGCACCCTTGAAGCTGACGATCCCGAAGGAAGGTTTTCCGGCGGAGGACAAGACGTTTTACGTTGGCTGCTCTCCGAAGTCGTCGACCGACCCGGTGAAAGTTTCTCGCGGTGGCGAAGGAGAAACTGATGCGACCCCCGCAATTAAGGGTCCCACGACGTGCAAGGTGATGGTGACCGTGAAGGCGGGTTCTGCTTCGCTTGCAGCTTCGGCTACGAAAGTGATTTCCGTTGTATTTGGAATTGCCCCCTTGACTTGGCTTATTACTGGAACCTTTTGAAAGGAGGTATGACATTGACATCCAAGTATATATGTCATTCCGTACATAATTCGTGAACTTGGCGCGTAGTGCCTTACGGCGGCCTACATCTCTGTGGACGTACTGCGGAGCGGCACCTCCATACTATTTCGAATCGATATATGAGGCGCAGCGCGTGCCCTGACTTGCTGACGTTTCGTGCATGGGCACACCTGGTGATCCATGCCATCCGTTTATGGCTCTCTGTTTTTATGAAAATGTAAATGCCAACAGGGCGTCGCGTAAGGGAACTACGCCTATCCGGCCGTCGGGGGCCACCACGCTGGAGACTCTTCCATGCGAGGCTTCTTCTTGCGCGTTAGATCGGGCCATCGTATCATACGAAACAGCATTTCGGCAGCCCTTTCAGCCACGCTGACGCAGCGCATATTTCTCCAAGAAACTCGCTGGCAGGATAGAAGGACGTAGGGGCAGGTTACGCATCGCACTCTGGCGTGGTCGCGGGTTTAGATTATGGCCAACACGTGGAGCACTCGTGGATTAAGGTAAAAAGTACGCGGCGCTCCCATCCCCACCACAAGACACGGAAACTCCTCGAGACCGGAGATCTCTAGCACTGCCGCTAACTTCCACAAACAGCGGTAGAAAGACGAAAGACCTCCACCACGCACCTTCAGAAAGTCACAAAGGCAATCTGTTCAGCGGCAGCGCAGCCAAAAGCAATCAGGCTGCCGGACCTGGTGTGCTGCTCAAGCAACCAGAACGATAGCGGGTCACCCGCGTCTGTGTTTGTCGGTGGAGCGGCTCAGCTGTGTGTGCAAAAACCTCTGCCGCCTCTGGCAGGTTTTCTCTATGCAATTGAAGAAAACCTCATGTACTTCATGCCGTTTGGTTACACCTCGGCGGTCACCCGTTTAGTTTTTCATGCTTGTACCGGTACCATGCGTACGATCGATACCCGCTGATCCCCCCCTTTTAGCGCGCCTCACTCGCCCACCCGTGTAGAAGATTTGGTTACCTTCCTGCTCTACGTCCTTTGTCTGCCACGTACGCAACAACATGCCTTCAATTTCGGCACTTTTGTCACCTTCATTGTGCGATGCTCTGCCGCTCAACCACTGGACCGTCATGGTCTTGCCTACGCCGCCTGTACGCTCGAACGCGTAGCGACATTCCCGGCGGTCTACCGGAGATTCATACACGAAGACGCCGGTCGAACATGACGCCGGACATGCCCTCACACTGCTGTCTTTCTTATTTTCCGATTTCATTGAACGCGCCGTTTTCCCCCCTCCAATTCAAGAGTTCAGAGCGTATCGTGATTCTGGCCTGTAGATATGATGCACATGCTACATTCACACCTCTATTTCTTCCTGCACCCAGAACGCAACTTAGTTCTTTTTCTTACCGAGCGACCACCGCACCACGTAGCTGGGCTATGCAGAGAGGACCCACCGAGCAGAAGTACTTCGAGGCACGCTGAGGGGTGGGATCACCCTCCGCGGCTGCGGTGCTCCGCGCCGGATCCGCGGAGCACCGCCCATCAGCCTCTCCATGTGGTGTGCTCCAATGGCACGTCGATAGCCTTTCTGAGAACAGGGATTCATTTCGTGTGTACGCGCTGTTGGTAAGGAGCGTCTCTTACTCTGACGCTTACTGTGGCAACCACACACGTGATGAGCATCCACGCGGTTCCTTGGCAACTGCTCGAAAACCTAAGAGCCAGACGCAACATCGTAGTGAATTGCCGGACCGCTGTTTTTTGGGGTGATGCGGTGGTATCTTAAGTTTCTTCTTCTCTCAACACAATGAACAATGCGGTTATTTTAGTTGCCTTCCTATATAGACATGTAGGCTCAAGTAGGACTGACTCGTAGTGTGTATTCAAACACACGACAAGCCAGTCCTATCAGATAGCTGTTGCTCACCTTCGTATGAAGGTGGGTGGACCCGGTTCACTGGATCACCGGTGCTCTCCACGCACGTGGTAGTGCGTGGCTTGCACATATGCACTACAGCTCTCAGCGACGCCAAACGCAGCCGCCATGTCGTTCATTTTGTTACTGCACAACCCCTGCCTCTCTTTGAGCTGCTACTTTCGCCGGGATGTGCGGTGGAGATAGCAGACTAACACCGCAATGTCACAATCACACGCGATGCGAAGCCTGTACGTACTCTTAGCTGCCTGCTTTCCAGCATCTTTACAGCTTTAGCTGTTGTGCTGGACTCCATCGCCCTCCCTGGAAGTTGCCGGGCAATACAAACAGAGCGAGTCCAGTTCATGTGTCCACTGGCTTACTTGAGAGTCCATTACGCCTGCGGAGCTCCCGAGCTCCGCAGGCGTAATGGACATGGTACACTGCTCAACCACACTGGCATAAAGGGGTCACTGCAACTGGGTGTCTGCTTCCCTCAATTTACAGGCATAAAGATGTCAGCCTCCGTACAATGAAGGCACATGAATTTGTGTTTCTCCACGTAAAGTTACCGAATCTGCTGCTTTCGGCGCATAGTTCTGCTGTGTAGCGCATGCACGGTTTTTTCGATGTATCGTGCGCCTGCGCTGTCCAAGAGGTGTGGCCAAACGGGCACAGGCACGCCGCACGCCTGCTTCTGCTCGCGTCGGCTTGCCTCCAGGGGTTTTTCACCCCCTGCGCTCGCCGTTTCCATCGCCCGGTTACGCATGTGCGCATCTCTTCAGTGCTGGCGCGCCGGCTTTCCTTGAGGCTCTGACGCAAGCGGCAAACAGACTGACCCGACATAACGTTGATGAACACGCTTTTTCTGCCACGAGGTAAAAAAGCGGCTTTCCTTTAGGCTCTCGCGAGCGGCAAACAGACTGACCCGACCTAACGTTAATGAACTCGCTTTTTCTGGCACGATCTGAAGAAGTCACTCCTGCGTTTTTGGGGCTGGGGCACGCATCAGCCGGGTCCGCCTTGCTTCTTTCTGGACAGCAGTGTATGCGATTTGAAATAGAACTGTTCGTTTTTTGCGGTCCTGGCGTCGGTCCCGCCCCCCCCCCCCCCCTCGCCTCAGACAGCTCGTCCATTCTTTGCCCTAGCCGAGAGAGAGTAGTGGTTTTCTGTTCATAAGCGCCACACCCCTACCTACAAGTTAGTAGAATCGACGGGAAATTGCCATCGACGCAAGATTAGTTTTCCGTACTATTGGATCAAGTCGTATTTGGAGGATAGGAGGCTGTCTGCTGGCTCGTGCAACGGGCAGCTCAACCCCGCGCTGGGAATTCACCAGCCCAACCTCGCCCCCCGCGCTCGAGCTAAGGGAGCAATCGGAATTGCGCAGTTGGGTTCCCTGTTGTGTGTTGAAAAGCAGTCAGCGCCCACTTCTTCTACAATTGCCTTGCCAACCCCGCGAGATACAGAATTGTCAACTCCCGTAGTCACGACCTCACCTGGCGGTTTAGGGAGCATAATCGGTTGCGCTTCTCGGAATTTTGTGGCTTTTACCCACAGCCGAGTGTTCATCATGCCGAGGACAGCGGCGTTGTCGCGGCGCCGTGGAGGCTTCACTTCGAATGCTCAGAGGATGATAGCCGTGTGCGTGGTTGGAGCATTGTTGCTGTCCAGCGGGAGTGCCTTCGCAAATTCGGTGCAAGGAGGGTTGTTGCGTCGGAGCTTGAACGCCGTCGTCGATGAAGCCATCACCGGAACAGTGACCAGATGCACGGGTAAAGCCGCCCAAGTCAGCGTGGAGGAGCCAGCTCCTATCCCAGTGACCGTGTCAGAAAACCAGCTCTCTACAACCCTGGTGTGTGTCGACACTGAGGTGAAAGAAGTACCGACTAACCTGACCAAGGTTTGCGTCACAAAAAAGGGGGCGACTGTAAAGTCGTGCGCCTCACAGCAGAGTGACACGATCACGATGAAGGCGCTTCTCGGGGAAAGCAGCAGTGCCACATGGGCGCCAAAGACTGCATCCAATGCACCGGAGAAAACTTGGTCTCTGCAGCTGACAGCCGCAGACCTCCCCCTCACCGACAAAACCTTCTTCGTTGGTTGCCAGAAATCTGCGGATCAGGAAGCGACATGCAAGGTCGACGTTACAATAAAGGCCAGGACCTCTAAAGTTGACGGCAACGTTGTGACATGCGCATATGGCTCGGACAGCAACCTCAAACCCCTAGAGGCAGAAATGACACAGGAGCAGAACACCCTGACAGTTGCGTGCGGCAAAGATGGTACTATCACACCGAAGGCGTACGACGCCTACTACTGCGAGGACGCTACTTTGAAACCGTGTGCGAAGAGCTACAAGGATATTCTGCCTGCGTTTCAAGAGACGTGGTGGAAGCAGGAAGGCGGGGAGAACGCACCCTTGAAGCTGACGATCCCGAAGGAAGGTTTTCCGGCGGAGGACAAGACGTTTTACGTTGGCTGCTCTCCGACGTCGACTACCGACCCGGAGAAAGTTTCTCGCGGTGGCGAAGGGGAGACTGATGCGACCCCTGCAATTAAGGGTCCCACGGCGTGCAAGGTGATGGTGACCGTGAAGGCGGGTTCTGCTTCGCTTGCAGCTTCGGCTACGGAAACGGAAATGATTTCCGTTGTATTTGGAATTGCCGCTCTGACTGGCTTTTTCGTTGGCTCTGCTTGAGCAAAGCCTCGACGAAGGTTGTTCACCGTCTCGTGTTGCCGGCTTTTCGAGTGCCAGTTGCTGATTTTGATGGAAAGGGATACGGAATGCCAAGCTCCCTACCCAGTTCTGTCGGTACTGTGCCCGAGTTAGACAGGTACTTTCTACACGTGTATGCGTTACCCTCGGGCACGGCCGAAAGCTCCTCACGTGCTACAGCAAATACGCTGTGGAGGCGCAGATATCCACTTTCCATCTGTCGCAGAACCCAAAAATGAATAAGAGTGAGCGCACAGGCATGACTAAGCCTCGTGGGCATGCCCCTTGATGCGAACTTGCCATTTTTATCTCATCCGCGGGATCGAAAATTTGTTCCGACAGCCAACCGGGGCCGACTTGTGAGTGGTGTTGAGGCGAACAACGGGGGGCCAGTACCGGGGGCCGGGCTGTTACCAAGACATATCACTGTCGTTGTTCGGTGGTGGAGATAAGACTGAGACGGAATGCCACTACACACCTGAGTTGCCCAACCACTTGATGCTGCCATAGGCGGTCAGTCGGTGTCATGGCGAACCTAGCGCGCCGAACCAAAGCAAACAAGCAACCTACAGTTAGGTGGCGCGGTCCGCCCGATATGGCTAAGCTGTAGCGTATGGGTTATACGTGATTGCATACACTGTAGCAAGTTTTTGCTGGCACACGTCGTGCGGCTGGTGCCGGCAAAAGTATTACGTTTTGACCGTTCCGTTAGGCTGCAGTCGACTGTAGCTGAGTTTTCTGGCTGGCCACGGCCTTTGTGAGTCCGCCTGACGCTCGCTGTTTCGTCGGCTGAGACAAACAAGTGCATAATCGTGACAGTTTTGGCTCTGACCGACTGCGTTCCGGCGGCGACACCTGCTCAGCTTCGCGCCTGTTCAACCCCCACGCCAAACACCTATCTGAAAGTCGCCGCTCACCTGCAAGGCACCGAGGGACAACCATGCTGCCAGTCTGCAGCGTCACACATCTTCGAAAGCGGCCGACTCGCCAACAGGACAGACACACAACCCTCCCTCCGAAACAGCCCAGTTCCCTGGTCACTCGGTCTCTGCTCTTCGTGTGCTCCTAATCGTCGGCTACCCTCCAAGCTGGTTTGTTCACATCTGTCGGCGTGACCATATGTCACTATCCCCTTGCCGCTCGCCGGGCTAGCCACTTCGACGGACATGAGGAGTGAGACCCCCTTGATTGAGGCTGGCAGTGTGACCCAAGTGTCTCTAGAGACGGCCGTCACCCCGATTCGCTTACACTGAAATCGAACCTCCGACGCTAGCTCTTCACGCTATTCATTTGGCTCGGCCTCACTTTGTTTCGCTTTAATCTTGGAAGGATCCTAGACAACTCTATTTTCTCCCGATTTCAAATTGAGACTTAGTTCCTCCGCGGTTTTGAGCAGCGGTGGCTCGCGCGTCCAGCAAACCCGGCGACGGATTACGATCTGCAGAGTCCGCGGAGCACCGTTAAGTATTCGCAAGACTGCAATTCTCGACGTGCGCGCCCCCCAGATGATCAAGCATGCTGCCCACGGCCTTCGTGTTGTCAGAGTACCTTCTTCGTTGTGGCGTAGACGCAGTCAGATTTTTCACGAACTTTTTCCGTGGCTTTTTTGCTGGCGGATTTCTTCTATATTACCCCAATGGCGCGAAAAAACAGAATGCAACAACGGCGTCGCGGGTTCAAATCCAGGGCTCGTAAGTTGATCGCCTTGTGCGTGAGTAGTGCCCTGTTCCTGTGCGACGGCCAGGCTCTTGCAGGGGAACCTCACGAGGGACTTCTAAGAAGCGAATTGGACAGGATAGTTGGGTTGACTATCTCTCAAGCGCTCTGTAAAATTATTACTGGTGAGGGCAGAGACATGACCGCGCCAGGGGCACAGAGCAAGGATGGTGCTGCGGCGAAAACCCTGAGCGTGACGCTATCAAAGGACCAGCTCACGACGACGCTGGAATGTGGTGGCGAGGGAAGCACTGCCGTACCGAGAAGCATGGAAGAAGGGTGTGTGATGGGAACTGAGGCAACTGTGGATACATGCTCATCTCAAGGAACAAAACAACTTTCAAAGCTACTTGAGACCAGTTCAAGTGTAAAGTGGACCGCGGCACAGGGGTCAGGGGCGGAGTTTAAAGGAGAGGCACGGACGTTGAAACTGAAAGAGGATGACCTTCCCTACACCGATAAAACCTTCTTTGTGGGTTGTAAAAGCAAGAATCCCCCCGAGGGGACCTGCCAAGTTAACGTCACTGTCAAGGCGAGACTTTCCACAGTCGACAATAACATTGTGACATGTGCCTACGGCGCAGACAGCAATCCGCGACCGCTGGAAGTTGAGATGAGAGACGGGAACAACACACTGACCCTCGCCTGCGGGAAGGACGGCTCCATCGTGCCTACGTCTTACGTCACAAACTACTGCGAGGATGACACCTTGAAACCATGCAAGAAGAGCTACAGAGATATTTTGCCCAAATTCGAAGACACCTGGTGGACCAAAGAGACGAAGGAGGGCTCCCCGGTTGTGCTAACGATTCCGAAAGAAGGCTTCCCGGAATCGGACCAGGAGTTCTACATCGGATGCACTCCCAGACCAACGGGAGGAGATGAAACTACCTCTCGTGCTGAGGAAGGGGCGGAGTCTCCTACTGACAAGGCACCGACGCCCTGCAAGGTGCACGTGACGGTGAAGGCTGCGGGCGCTGCTTCCGCTGCACCTTCGATCGCACGCGCAGCTGCTGCAGCAGCGTCTGGCACCATTGGATTTGCTGCTATTTTCCATAAGTTGTGAGCGCATGCAAACCTGGGAGGTCTCGCCGCAGTTTTCGGGGGTTGTTTGGTGTTATATCGCTTTCGCCATTGGTGTAGTATCGCTTTCGCCATTTGCCTGAGACATGCAGCTACCGTTCAGAGGCGGCTGTCCGGATTCTGATGCGGAATCTGTGCAGGCGCAGGCGTGCATATGCTCCACTCTGAAACAGGTTCCTCGCGCGCGATTACTTGAACAACGAAGAAGTCATTGTACGCATGGCTGCGCTAAAGTCACTGAAGTACCGTGTAAATGCATTTGCATGGCCTCATCCCGCGGATATGCCGTCGGAGGAACTGCAATTTGTACATCGCTGGGGAAAATCCCAACCACGATGAGCTAAAACGAGTATTTCAAGAGGCGCTCAAACGTCATGAGGTGGATGGATCACAGCAGCATTAAGTGCGAGGCGCATTCACCCCTGGCTGCCGGCGAGACTGACGCCACGGGGACTACCGTTATCCAGCTCGACTGACACGCCTCACACAGTACTTGACATGTACTTTATTCGTGCGACGAAGCTTAGCGACTGCCCAAAGGATGAAAGAGAGCTTCACTTTGCGGGACTGACCGTGGGAACACGACTGCATGAGCGAAAGTTTGCCATTAACAGTAAATTATTATATTCGCGCGACGCTGGCTACAGAATTTCAAGATGACTGTGCTGCGTGGTGCGCTGAGCGTGCTCGACACATTACTCCGTACACGGTGGGTAACAAAGGCCGCCGATATCAAAGACGTACGTCATCATGCGCAGCGAAATACAAGTCGGCGGTCGGTGCTCAAGCGCCCGTCGGGACCCGGCGAAGTAAAACCAGCCGACGAACTCAAAATCCACTACGTAGACGTGCCCACGACCGGCTTCTTTTCTCCCGTCAAAACTACTTTAATCCAGTTCGCAGCCTAACCGGTCACCAGTCACAGTCTGTGTGTCGACGCCGTTCTCTCGGCGTATTCGACGCCTTCTATATTTATTTCATGGCACAACGCGTATTGTCCGAAGACGTGGAATACGCCGAGAGAACGGAACCGACCCACAGACTGTGATCGACCCTATTTAACTCACGGCACAACGCGTAATGTCGGAGTCATCGCCAGCAGGCAGCCCCGGACAGCCAACGATGGTGTCACAAGTACCAAAGCATACAGAGATGCGACGGCGCTTTCGTTGCAGCGACAATGTTCCCGTTTCAAGTGCACACTCCCCGACTCTGTGTCTGCTGTGCGGTCTCTTGTGTGTCTTTGTGTAAATCGACTCCACCGCCCTACTTGGCCATTGGCGCTCTTGACTGTCGATTTAACCGACATCGACTTGCCGAGCACGACAGAGTGACGCTCGCAGGCTACCTGCTCCGTCTCCAAGTAGCCAGCACAGTATCTTCGTTTGGCGATTGAAAGGCGTGGTCAGCTCGCACTTTACTGCGGCAGCGCGAGTGCCCGTGCAACTGGGTTCCGCCGCAAGCGTTGCTTGCAAGGCGGGACCCTTTCTGTCCGCCATGGAAGGCGTACAGAGCCTTTCCTCTTTGCCATATCAACTAACCAAAGGATCGCTTTCCTTTTTCCAGCAGGTTCGCTTATGGAGACGGCTACGCGTGCTGTCAGCTGGCCGGGGGGCGCAACAGCGGTCGCGCCCCAGGGGGGGGGGGGGGGGGGGGGGGGGGGGGCGCCGGCGTTTGTGGGGTTAGTTGGGGCCCTGGCCCCGGCCGACGCACGTCCCCAAAACACCGTTGGATGCCTTCCGCGACCACAGGTTGCCAGACGATTGCCCAGCTTTCACCTACTTTGCGTAGGCACCCACATGAGCTGGCTTGTGGTAGATCTTCTACACTTTTATTCTTGAGGCCGCCTTCCGTTTCCGCCACTGTTTCTTTCCACGATGATGCCTACACAGAGCGTGTAGCGCCGGCCTGGCGATATCAAATCGAGGGCCCTTACGTTGATGGTCTTGTGCGTCGGTGGCGTTCAGCTGGTGGCAAGAGGCGGAGCTGTCGAGGGTCGACCCCGCGAGGTGTTTCTTCCACGTGATTTGCAGCTGGTGACACGCGAAGAGCAAGCATCCACGCTTTGCCGAAGCGTCCTCGCGCCTGGGCAGTGTTGGCGAATCTCGGAACAAAAGCACCGATACAGACATTCACAAGGTGACTCTGTCAAAGAACCAGCTCACTGCAACTGTGGAATGTGTTGGTCAAGGAAGCACTGCGGTGCCTGAAAATGACGATGAAGCTTGTGTCGTAGAGCCGGATGCAAATGTCAGTACATGCGAAAACGACAGGAAGAGCACGCTGCAGCATCTTCTCCAGGCTAAAAGGAATATCACGTGGGTTGGTGCAAAGGGCCCGACCGATGAACATCAGGGGAAAGCGAGGACGTTAGAACTCACGGAGGACGACCTTCCCTTCACTGATAAGTCCTTCTTCGTCGGATGTAAATCCGCAGCGACCGGTCAGCTCAAATCTGCACCGGCCGCAGCGAAGACATGCCGAATCGATGTCAGCGTGCTGGCGCGTTCGTCCAAAGTTGAGGAAAACGTGGTGACATATGCCTACGGCGCAGAGAGCAATCCGCGCCCCTTGGAAGTGGAGCTGACGAGCCGAAACAACACGGTGGTCGTGGCCTGTGGCGCCGACGGCTCCATCGCCCCTCCCTCGTACAACACGCACTACTGCGACGACACTTTGCAGTCGTGCGACAAGAGCTACACAGACATTTTCCCCAAGTTCGACAGCACCTGGTGGAGTGGCGAGGCGGGCAAAGACGACGCGCCTGTGAAGCTGACCATCCAGAAGGAGAGCTTTCCAGTTGAGGACCAGCGATTTTACGTTGGCTGCTCACCGAAGAAAAACGGAGATGGCTCGAGTGGGGGTTCACGCGCCGACGCAGGTCCGGAGACTCAGGCTCCTGCAGCTTCGCCCACGCGCTGCAAAGTGATGTTCACAGTGAGGGCCGCGGCCGCTAGTTCTTCTGTGTCCTCGATTGTGGGGGATGTTGTTGCGGCTGCTGGTACTTCAGCAGTTGATGCTCCCGCTGTTGTCTTGTTTCGATTGCTTTAAGGCTGAATTTCGTCGATTTTAGTTCTTTAGTATTGGGGGCGGAGGCCCACGTCACTGGGGCAGAGCTGCTGCTGTACGGTGTGTGCCCTAGTTGCCCGAGCGTTTCCCTGAGGCCTCGACAGAGGTTTCTCCACAGTCGAAGAAGACACGCCGTATCATGTCCTGAACATGGAATTCTATTAAAGCTTTCGCAGCCGGCCGTCAGTGGAAGCCAGGAGAGGGAACAAAGTTTGAATCGGTGGAGATTTACCTGCTGTCGTAAAATTTGGCACTCTCGAGGATTTGCCCGTCGGAGTTAACTGGGCCCAATTTTCAATTGCTACTCAGATTTCTAGCGCCGGCGTGGATGACAGGACTGTCCTGAGCGCACCTTCACAATGAGCGGCTCGGGGCAAGCACCACTGCACCGGTGCTGGTACGCAAGGCGAAGATCCTTCCGGGCATTATAAATTAGTACTCTACCGCGCTTGAAAGGACAGCTGTGGCACCATTTCGCATATGCTCCTGAGCGCCGAATTTGGGGGGGTCTGAGTCACAACGCCACTTGCGCCTCCTACTGTATCGTGTGAGCTGTTCTTCAAACTACACAACACACAGGCAGCTAGTGGTGCCGCGAAATGAGCCAACTAATGCGCTGTAGAACGTGCAGAAAGTATACCATACTCGTATTTTCTACGGCAGTATAAGCCATTTTTTTTGACGCGTGGCGCCGGGACGCTTCATCCCTCACTGCGCGAATGCCAGAAACTGTGTCGTTGGCGTGTCTTGCTAACGGGATTCAAACAGAGAAACACAGCACTGTAAAATGCAACGCTCAGAGGGATTCTCTAACTAAAATTTATGAGATTAAGCCAGAAAAGCGTTACTCAGCATCCGGCACGAATGACTGTGTATCTGCACGATCCCACTGCGTTTCTCGACTCATCGTCCTCCGCGGTGACCCCGGCCGAAGGTTCGCCTCCTCAACGGGTCCTAGACACACAATCCAGACAGAGCATTGGCCACGCTGGAGCCAGACACATGAATAAATTATTGATTTCGTGACCCGCCACCCTCTTTATGTTCGGCTTTCATGCATCTAGCATTTTTTCCTGGGGAAGTGTCTCTGCGTCTTGGAGCAACTCTTCACGATGACGGCAATGCAAACACAACGGGGTCGGTTCAGGTCAAAGGCCGGCAGGTTGCTGAGCTTCGGCGAAATTTGAGCGAGGCTGCGCTGCAACCTCCACAGGTTGTCTCGTGCACAGTAGCCGACCATACTAGGGGACGCACTGCTGGGGTAAACAGCGTTGTGCTGTCCGCGAAGCAACTCTCCACGACTCTGCAGTGTGGGACGGGAGCCACAGCTGTTCCGGTGCTACTCACAGACGTGTGCTACCCACCGGATCAGGAAAATGTAGAGGCGTGCAAAGCAGCGGGTACGAATCTGCGAGAGCTACTGCAGGCTACCAACAAGGTTACATGGACTACCACAACACTGCCAGAGCCGTCGGAAAAAAGAGACTCGAGGACACTGGAGCTCACGTTGGATGACCTGCCCTATAGCGACACAACCTTCTTCGCAGGCTGCAGAAGCACGGAACGGGAAAAACAGACATGCAAAGTAGATATTACTGTGCTGGCGAGGTCTTCCTCCGTCGACAGAAATGTTGTGGCATGCGCCTACGGCGCAGAGAGCAACCCTCGTGCCCTGAAAGTGCAGATGACAGAAGAGAATAACACCCTCACCATTAAGTGTGGAAAAGATGGCACTATCCAGCCGGCGAACTACAAAGATCGCTACTGCGAGGACGAGAAGCTCTCGCCGTGTTCCAGGAGCTACAAGGATATTTTGCCCAGGTTCGACAGCCCGTGGTGGACAAAGGAGGGAGAGACAGCTGCACCTGTCTTGAAGCTGACGGTCCCGAGAGAGGATTTTCCGGTGGAGGACCAGACGTTTTATGTTGGCTGCACTACCAATGCGAAGAACGTTGCCGAGAAGGCCTCTGGTGACTCTGGCGCTGGCGACGAGGAAGGCAAAAACCCCGGCAACGTCCCACGTCTTGCAAGGTGGTAGTGACGGTGAAGGCGTCTAGTTCATCTTGTCTCGCAGGCTTCACCTTGTCCGTATGGGCCGCCGTTGCAGCTATGGGAGCTGTTTTGGCTGATTATTTTTAGACCCGCACATGATCTTCATGAGCGGGGGAAGGAAGGGAAGTGAGGGCGTGTGACCGGACAATCCTTTCCTTTCCGGCTCGCGCGTTCGTATACTTGCATCTGCGTGACATGTTATTCGCATCTGTGTTCTATTTTGTTCAGCATACTAGACTAGAGGATAACCAAACAGAGATTTCTTATTCATGTGTTGCACATGTTTGAAAGAGGGGCCTCTGTCCACGAGTGGGATGTTCTCACACTGCAGCTGTAGTGGACATGTAGGTGCGGGATCCGAGCCCTGTGTGGTGCGGATGATCAGGTCCCGCAGTCCAGTTGTTTTCCATCTTTGCTCCATGTATAGTGGGACGGGCAAATGCATTGTGACGCCTATTCCTGACAGCTATCCGGTAAATGCACCCGCAGCCACCTCCTTTCTCCAATACCATATTTAGTACCTTGGTTACTCGGTGGATACTTTAAGGCATGCTGCTCGTGATCGTGGACAGCCATGCACTAAAAAAGAGACTAAAAAAGAGTCTTTGTCCGTTCTTGGGCATCAACCGTATCATGCCGGGCGTTTGTTGTGCAAACTTCATCTCGAGAATGTCGCACTCTAGGATTGTCGTACACCTCCGACGCATGCCCGCCTAAGGAGAGCACATTCCTGCTCCATTGAGGCTTCGCGTCGGTCCGCAATACGGTTCCGTGGTAGCAGACAAGTCAGCGTTGATCTGCATCTTCGCACGGCCGCTAGCGCGCCAACCCAGGTTGATCCCCATTCACTGCGTTATAACAGCGCACCCGCACGTGATGAATCGGTGATAATGCAACTACGTATCAGGTAACCCCTCGTTTGACTCTTCTGCCTCCCGTATACTTCACTGCGGGGGCGCCTTCAGAGCGAGTAGGCGCTCCACTGCAATTTATCCTTCTCAGTTGAACAGGCATCTTTCGACCACAAGTATTTGCTTCCGTTCTCGACTTTCTTCGTCTCTCAAGCGATCCTGTCTCAGTCACACAACGTGAGGTACTATGCCCGTGCGTGTGGGAGAGCACGTGGCGCACGACCGGGATTACTGCGTCGGACACTCTTTTGGGCAATGCGCCGTAGAGTTACCATGGCGAAGGATTGTCTGATATGAAACGAACGAATCTCTCTTGAGAAGAAGGTACAAAATGCGGTGCGGCACTGAAGTCACCGTGATCCTCGAGGCGGGCTGGGACTCGTCAGCCTGCCCACATCAATAATACTCCCAACGAAGGCGGAACCCTTGTTGGTACTTTCCCTAAACTGAGACGCCGTGCACGCCGCGGAATCAAGCGACAGCCCACCGAATACTTTTTCAATGACGGCTCCATACCTTTAGCAGGGGACTTCCTAACGCTCTGCGGACGAGAACGATCCTGCTTGCCCGCGCAACGATAGAGTTGGCTGCATCAAGACAACCCGCGGACCCCGGCGCGCTCCAAACCGGCACCGCGCCCACCCGCGCACATTCAAGACAATCATGCAGCGCACCCTTCACAGCATGCTCCACTGCAGCATTCAATGTGTCATTGGTCTTCGCCAGTAGCACACACTCACTGCATGTGTCGTTTTCCTTGCATGAGACACGGGGAACATTCTTCACTAACGTCAGCCTCGTCACCATGGCGCGTCTGCAGCAGAAGCGCGGAGGGTTCAAGTCGAAGAGCCGCAAATTGATGGCTCTATGCGCGTGCGGAGTTCTGGCAGTGTCAAGCGGCAGTGCTTCTGCAGATACTCTCACAGAGAGCCTGCTTCCGCGAAGCCTCAATGAGGACTCGGCGCAGTCGTCCAGCAACGTCGTGTCGTGCTCAGCGATAGGAATCAACCGAAACTCGGTCGACCATCGTGAGGTCGTTCTGGCCGAGGGTCAGCTCTCTGCCGCCTTCGAATGTCCAGCGGAGAACCAAGCCGTTCCAGCAGATCTGGAAAAAGTGTGTGACTCCTCGAAAGACGAAACGCTTACCACCTGCAAGACTAAGGGCAGGAATCTGAAGGATGTGCTCCAAACTAGCAACAACGCCAAGTGGACCAAGGAAGGCCCGCAGTCGAAGAGCAGTGGAGAAAAGAGAACCCTGCAGCTCGAAGACTCCGACCTCCCCTTTACTGACACATACTTCTTCGTCGGTTGCCAAAACTCCAGTTCAAATAAGGACTGTCAAGTTGACATCACTGTCAAAGCTAGATCCTCCTCTGTCGCTGAGAGTGTTGTCACCTGCGCCTACGGCTCAGACAGCAACCGTAGCACATTGACGGTGGAAATGACCCAAGAGAAGAACACGTTGACATTGGCTTGCGGTAAGGCTGGCTCTATCACCCCGGAGTCATACAACGCCAACTACTGCGAGGACGACACCTTGAAGCCATGCAAGAAGAGCTACAGAGATATTTTGCCCAAATTCGAAGACACCTGGTGGACCAAAGAGACGAAGGAGGGCTCCCCGGTTGTGCTAACGATTCCGAAAGAAGGCTTCCCGGAATCGGACCAGGAGTTCTACATCGGATGCACTCCCAGACCAACGGGAGGAGATGAAACTACCTCTCGTGCTGAGGAAGGGGCGGAGTCTCCTACTGACAAGGCACCGACGCCCTGCAAGGTGCACGTGACGGTGAAGGCTGCGGGCGCTGCTTCCGCTGCACCTTCGATCGCACGTGCAGCTGCTGCAGCAGCGTCTGGCGCCATTGGAGTTGCTGGGCTTTCTATTAGATCGTGAGCTCTGCTATGTCTCGGTCTGCAGTACTCGCTGCAGTTTTTCTTGTGGTGATTGGTCCCATGTCTGCTGTCGCCCGTTGCATGAAGCACGCAGCTGTCGTTGATAGAGAGCTCCCTGGATTGTGGGACGGACTCATTATAAGCGTGGGCGCGCGTGCGCTCCGCGTGTGAAGCGGGTTTCTCGCATTTGAGTAGGCATCCAGGAATTCAGCATACGGATGCCTGCCAGAAGTTGACTCCGACGCTACTGCGGGTGTAGATGCACGAGCACGGCCGCGCCCTGCGGTGTAGCTCTGGAATGCCCTCGTTTTCGCAACAGAAGTTCTTGACGACTCTAAGCGAAAACGAATATTGCACGTATCGCTCAACATTCTGAGGTCGTTTGTTGGCAGCAAGATTCCCTGCGAGACACATTTTGCCCTGCCGGTCGTACAACAACGCAACGGAGAAATCTAGTGCTCTCCAAGAGGACTTTTATTTGCCACCTCAGAGCTCCGACTACCAGCAATGTACGTGCCATGTCTTGTATCCCACGCGTAGAAGTTCAGCGGCTTCCGAACGGGCGAGAGAGGGGTTCGCGGTTCAGTTTGCCGGACTCGTCAAGCCTGCACCACTGCATGAGTCTGCGCTGGTCGTTCCGTCTAGACTGCGTTAGGTCGAGGCTGCCTTGAGAGTTCACAGGTGTATGATACGTGATGTGCCTAGCGTGTTCCACATTCTTCGTCCGTGTACGGGACGTAGCAGGCAGACACACAGACCGACACGTCAGTGTGCAGACGCCATCTTACGCAGAGAAACGCCTGTTCTTCGATGCCGGAGCTGAAGCGCCTGTCCGGGCTCGGTGAGCTACACAGCACACGAGCCGACGGCACCGAGGCAGACTACGTGCACGTGCCTAGGGACGGCTGCGTTGGCAGGGTGGGCCTCCACCGCCGCCGGGCTGCATCTGTCAACTTCACGCGCGAAAAGCAGGTACTCCTACATCTTTTAGCGGGTCCTGCGATGTATGCTTAATAGGTTGGCGCCCGGCTGATTTTATGTTTCTTGCTTAGCACAGAAATATCCCCTTTCGGATGTGTTGGCTATGCGTCTGACGGTATTTGCGACTTAATTCGATTTTCATGAGTTGAACCACATCGTAGATTATTTGCAGAGATAGGGTTCTCGAAAAAGCTACGCTGGAAGATATCCACCGCACAGCGTAAATGTCCACAGTCTGTCCGTGAAAACCGTCCTCTTGGCGTGTCTCCGCTCCTCCTGACATAGCCCGTTCTGCCGTGAAATAACTGCAGGATCGATCGCCACACAGGTAGCCTCCGACAGCCAGCGATGGTTACAGACGCACCAAAACCCACATTCAGACCTGGAACGGGCTGACGTCTCGGCGGCCTCGTTGCAGCGATGTTCTGCTGCTCTAAGCTGCACAGTCACTCAGATGTCGCTGTTGCCTGTGCCAGCATCTGTCCTTGCGCACCGCGAGTCTACCGTCCTCCTCGGCCAATAAACCCACTGACTGTCAGATTTAATCAATGTCGAGCTGCAGGTAGCAACGGAGTGCGGCGCGCAGGCAACCTCCTCCGCCTGCAGCAGACAGCGCGGCATCTTTGTTTGAGGCTGACAAGCACAGACAGGTTGCAACTGAATGGGGCAGCGCGCGAATTGGACTTGGCCGCCCGGCAAACGTTACTTACACCCCTGCCACGGCCACAGAAAGCACAAAAGGTCTTGCCCCCTGGACACTCAACTGACATAAGAATTTCACATCCCGGTAACGGGCCGGATTGTGTAGAGACCCGCCGGCTACGCCGACATCCACTGCGTAGGAGCCCAACGTCGTGTCGCGTCCCACGCGTCGGGGCTGCGGGGGAGGGGCTGGCATTTGTGGGGCCCTGACCCTGGCGGAGGCGCCTTCCCGAAAACTCTGTTGGATGCCTTGCACGGCCACAGTTTGCCAGACGATTGATCTACCTACTGTAGGTAGGAACCCGCACGAGCCGGATCGAATCAATTTTTCTACACCACCCTTTCTTCTGAAATCGACTCTCGTTTCCGCCAGCGTATTCACGATGATGACTAGAAAGAGCGTACAGCGCCGGCGTGGCGACTTCATGTTGAGGGCCTGCACCTTCATGGCCTTATGCGTCGGTGGCATTGTGTTGCTGGCAAGTGATGAGGCCGTTGAGGGTCGTCGCCAGGATGGGCTCCTTCCACGTGATTTGCAGCAGGGGTCACTGGCAGGGCAGGAAACCCCACTTTGCCGAACCGTCCCCGCGCCTGGCGTTGGTGACCAAACTCGAAACAAGAGCACCGACGCCGACATCAACAAAGTGACTTTGTCTAAGGAACAGCTCAGTACAACTGTGGAATGCATTGGTAAAGGCAGCGCTGTGGCCCTGGTGCCTAAAAAGAAAGAAGAAGCGTGTGTCATAAAGCCTGGCGCAACTGTAGAGAACTGCAATAGCGAAGGGTCGAGCTCGCTTCGGAGTCTCCTCCAGGCTAACCGTGAGATCACGTGGACTGACGCAGTACTCTCGTCAGGGGACGGACACAGGCAAACAAGGAGATTAGAACTCACGGAGGACGACCTTCCCTTCACTGATAAGTCCTTTTTCGTCGGATGTACATCCGAAGTTGACGGCCATGTCAAATCTGCACCGGCTGCAGCGAAGACATGCCGAATCGATGTCAGCGTGCTGGCGCGTTCGTCCAAAGTTGAGGAAAACGTGGTGACATGTGCCTACGGCGCAGAGAGCAATCCGCGCCCCTTGGAAGTGGAGCTGACGAGCCGAAACAACACGGTGGTCGTGGCCTGTGGCGCCGACGGCTCCATCGCCCCTCCCTCGTACAACACGCACTACTGCGACGACACTTTGCAGTCGTGCGACAAGAGCTACACAGACATTTTCCCCAAGTTCGACAGCACCTGGTGGAGTGGCGAGGCGGGCAAAGACGACGCGCCTGTGAAGCTGACCATCCCGAAGGAGAGCTTTCCAGTTGAGGACCAGCGATTTTACGTTGGCTGCTCACCGAAGAAAAACGGAGATGGCTCGAGTGGGGGTTCACGCGCCGGCGCAGGTCCGGAGACTCAGGCTCCTGCAGCTTCGCCCACGCGCTGCAAAGTGATGGTCACAGTGAGGGCCGCGGCCGCTAGTTCTTCTGTGTCCTCGATTGTGGGGGATGTTGTTGCGGCTGCTGGTGCTACCGCAATTGCTAGTTTCGTCGGCGGCTTGTTTTAATCGCGCTGAGGCCCAACGAATGATATGGCGTGTTGTAGGAATGAGTTTTGCTGGCTCAGTAGTGGGAGCGGGTGGCAGACGTCTCTGCCGGAGAGCCGATGTGGTGCCAGTGTGAGGAGTGACCTGGGTGACCGAGCGTCTCCCTGAGACCTCGACAAAATGATCCCTCCACGTGACCAACAGACACGCCGTATAGTGTTCTGGATGATCACAAAATATGCCAGGCCTTATTAGGCCGCGCTAGGGACAGCCAGGAGACGCTACGAGTTCGAACCTGCCAAGGCTTACCGTATCTTGGTGAACTCTCACATGCCGTAGATATAGCCCGCGGCGGGTTACACCTCAAAGAGCTCTAGACACAATGCAGAGTCGTGTCCAAACTGGGGGACAGCACATGAATAAACTGTTCTTGACTCGTCCCGCCCTTCTTGTTACGCTTCGTGCACCTGCCGGTTTTTCCGAGTAGGTGTTTACTCGTTCAAAAGGACACCGTCATGATGACGACAATGCGAACAGGTTGCGGAGGGTTCAGGTCAAAGGCCAGCCGGCTGATGACCTGCGCGCCTGAGGTTTTAGTGCTGTCCAGTGGAAAAACATCCGCTGAGGTTGTGCAAGAGGGACTTCTCCGGCGGAGTTTGAGCGATGCGCCAATGCCAACTCCGTAGAATGTCATGTGCAAAGTACCCAGTGATACTAGAGAAGGCTCTGACGAAATAAGCAGCGTCGTGCTATCCGCGACTCAGCTTACCACAATTATGCAGTGTGAGGATGGCGCCAACACTGCACCGACGCAGCTGACGGAGGTGTGTTACCCAACGGATCAGAACACTGTAGACGCGCTCCAGGGAAAGGAGACGAATCTGCAACTCCTCCGGATTACCAACAGCGTCAAATGAGCCAACATGCAGACTCAACCTGCGAGAAAAGGAGAAGAGAGAACGTTACAGCTCACAAAGTCGATCTTCCCTACAGCGATGCAACGTTCTTTGTCGGCTGTGAGAAGCGCACTAATTGATACTGCTGTGCTGGCGAGGTCTTGTCCACCGACAAAAATGCTGTGGCATGCCCCTACGCCGCAGAAAGCAACCCTCGTGCCCTGGAAGCGGAGATGACAGTAGAGAACAACACACGCACCATTAAGTCTGGAAAAGATGGCACTATCCAGCCGGCGAACCACCAAGATCGCTACTGCGAGGACGAGAAGCTCTCGCCGTGTTCCAGGAGCTACAAGGATATTTTGCCCAGGATCGACAGCTCGTGGTGGACAAAGGAGGGAGAGACAGCTGCGCCTGTCTAGAAGCTGACGGTCCCGAGAGAGGACTTTCCGGTGGAGGACCAGACATTTTATGTTGGCTGCACTACCAATGCGACAAAAGATGACAAGAATGCATCGGGTGACAGCGGGGAAGACGGCAAGCCTTGTGCCAAGGGTCCTACGTCGCGCGCGGCGCTGGTGACACAGAAGGCGTCGGGTTCAGCTTCTCTCGCGGGTTCCACTTTTTTCGTCGTCGCTGCAGTTCCTGGTGCTGCAGCTATGGGGGCTCTTTTCAATGATTTCTTTTAGATACGCGCATAATCTCCACGGGGTTTTTTAGACTAGCGTGCGGCAGGGAAAGGGGGTTTATTCTCGTGTATGTGGCAGGAAGGCCTTCCGGGCGCCCACGTCCATACGTTCGCATCTGCCTGGACTGGCTACTTGCGTGTGTGTTTTATGGTATTCAGCATACTGTAACAGGGCGTAAACACACACGAAACTTGTAACTATTCGTTGCACGTGTTTGGCGGAGGGATGTCGGTCTACGAGTGAGATGTTCTCAGACGCCGCCTCTGGTGCACACGCAGGGACTGGTCCGAGCTCTACGAGGAGCGCCTGGTCAGGTCCCGCGGTCCACCAGTATGCCCTTTTTACTCCACGTGTAGTGGGGCGTGTTACGGCCTACACGTACTGGTTAAACGCGGTGAATGCACCGACACCAGTGACATCGATAGTGTGCGTGCCTGGGACAGACAAACCGTCCATCCTCGGGAAGCTTCCCACTCCTCCTAGAACGGGCAGGAATCGTATCACAGCGGGCCTTTGCTGCGCAAACACATATTGTGAATGGGGACTCACTCTGGAACATGATTCACTGCAGGGGATGTCTCATTCACTTCAAGGAGCAACTCCTTCAATCGCTAACTGTGTCCGCGTGTGCCTTACGTTCCTCAGATGCATGCCCGAAAAGGAAGAGCACATTGTTGCCCCATCTGGTGTCGGCCCCAAATACTGTCCCGCTGTCGACGAGCTGTCAGTGGGGAGTCTACTTATTCGCACGGTCACCAAGGCGCTACGACGCTGGTAGGCATGCGGTCACTGCGATGTGGGAGCGCACCCGCTCGCGAAGCATTGTTAATGGTCCGCCGACACAAGGCGCAATCAACGCCTGTCCACTCTTCTGCATCCCCTATACATGGCTACTGGAGTGCCTTATGAGAGAGTGGGCTGGCCACAGGAGTCTTTCCTTCAGTTGAAGAAGCATTTACTAGTCTACAGCGTATTCTGTCGTCAGAGATCTTCTTCGTCTCTCAGCCAAACCGACGCTGGTTACACCGCGTGTCGCACTGTGCCGAGCACTGCGGGAGTTTACTTGGCCCCCGACGGGATTCGCTGCTTCTTACGCGTTTTGTGCCGGCATGCCTTCGAATCACAATAAGGAACAAAACCATGAAATGCAACTGCAACACCTGGCTCTCTCGTGAGAGTGGACTGCAAAGTGCGACACTGCAATCACGGCGACCAGTGAACCGGTTTGTAACTCCGCTCGCATCGTAGCTGAATGGTACTTTTTAGCATATTATACGGTGTTAAAAGTAATCCCATCCAAAACCGGTGGTTTGTTAGTATTTATGTCCTCTCTCATTAACCTAGCTCTTTTATCTGAAATTCGAGCTTTGAATACCCGATGTTGATACGACAACTTTTTATGACTCGAAATGTAGTCAGTGGATGTGTAATTATTTGGGCATACAGTATGATCTTCTTGATTATTATTGGTAGTGCTATCCCAAATGCCAGCCGGCGCGCAACTAGTCGAAACCCCGGCATCAATAGCCTTCCCGAAGGCGAAACCTTACTGGTTTCCCCCTACGCTGAAGCACCCTGCATGCCGCGGTATGAGGACACGACAGTCCCTTGAATAGCTCCCACTGATGACGACTCCGTCGCTTTGGCAGGGAACGCACTAACGCTCTATGACTGAGGAGTACCGCCGACTACCTGCGCAACCCTAGCTGTATCCGGATTCCTGGCAGACACGCGGCCGCCGCGGCGCGCTCCGAAATCGCACCGCGCGCACCGCAATGCGCATTCAAAATGAAGCAGTGCTCCCTTCAACAGCAGGCTACGCTTTAGTTGCCAGTGGAACGTTGGTCCTCGACAATGACGCAAACTCACTGCATGCGTAATGTTCCTTGCATGAGACACTGGCAGCTTTCTTCATCAACATCAATATAATAACAATGGCGAGACTGCAGCAACGGCGCGGAGGACTCAAGTCGAAGGGCCGCAAATGGATGGCCCTTTGCGCATGCGGAGTTCTGGCACTGTCCAGCGGCAGCGCCTTCGCAGAGATGCGCGAGGCGGAACAGGTTTTGCAGACCTTGGACGAGGGGTCGGCACCGTCGCCCAACAACGTCGTGTTGTGTTCAGTGGCAGGGGCCAGGACCGAAGACAACATCGAGCACCACAATGTCGAACTGGCCGAGGGAAAACTCTCTACCGCCTTCCAGTGCGCATCTGGAACCAATGCCGTTCCAGCGGAGCCGACACAAGTGTGTGTTTACAAATCCCAGACGCTGGCCAAATGCAACAGTGGGGGGACGAGCCTGACACAACTTCTCGGGACTAGCAACAACGTCACATGGACAAAGGAAAGCGTAGACCTGCAGCCGAAGAATAAGGCTGAAAGGAGGACGCTGCAGCTCACAGCCTCCGACCTCCCCTTTACTGACACATACTTCTTCGTCGGTTGCCAAAACTCCAGTTCAAATAAGGACTGTCAAGTTGACATCACTGTCAAAGCTAGATCCTCCTCTGTCGCTGAGAATGTTGTCACCTGCGCCTACGGCTCAGACAGCAACCGTAGCACATTGACGGTGGAAATGACCCAAGAGAAGAACACGTTGACATTGGCTTGCGGTAAGGCTGGCTCTATCACCCCGGAGTCCTACGACGCCAACTACTGCGAGGACGACACCTTGAAGCCATGCAAGAAGAGCTACAGAGATATTTTGCCCAAATTCGAAGACACCTGGTGGACCAAAGAGACGAAGGAGGGCTCCCCGGTTGTGCTAACGATTCCGAAAGAAGGCTTCCCGGAATCGGACCAGCAGTTCTACGTCGGATGCATTCTTAATCCAGTCGGAGGAAATGATATTTCCTCTCGTGCCGACCAACCGGCGCCGTCCCCTGCTGACAAGGTTCCGACGCCCTGCAAGGTGCACGTGACGGTGAAGGCTGCGGGCGCTGCTTCCGCTGCACCTTCGATCGCACGCGCAGCTACTGCAGCCGCTTCTGGCGCCGTTGGGTTTGCTGGTCTTTTTAGTCGCTCGTGAGCTCACACGCGTGCAGGGTTCCCGTGTTGAAATGTCTCGTTATTTCTCGTGTCGTGCCCGCCGTCCACATAATGCAGAATGACCGCAAATGTCTTTCGGCGGTGGCAGTCGAGATCCGCGCACCGACTACAATTCAAGTGCTTGTACATGTTCGCCAGTTGTTAGCCACATTACCGCATGCTACCGAATAGAAGAGGAGGGGTCTGTGTTCGCAAGCCTGCGCGCAATAGGGTCGTACGCCCAAATGCGAGGCTAGATGTGGAGGCATGAACGCGCCTCGCGGATGTGCCTCTAGAGAAACTGTACTACCTGCATCGCATCGAGGAAAACCCGACGACGGTGTGTTAAAATGAGTGGTGCAAGCATTACACATGCTCCTGAGGTCGCTGGTTGGCAGCACCGTTAACTGCTCCTGGCGGCATTACGGGTGCACACCGGGAACACTGACTCCACGAAGAGTTTGATTGTCCAACTCGAGGCTCGGATTCCCCACACAGTAGTTGCCGAGCACTTAGTTCCACGCAACGAAGCAAAGCGACTGTACAGCGGTTGAGGGGGGGTTCACGCCACGAGATTGATTTTGCGTCCCCAAATTCTCGCCGCTAAGGGTCAACTGCATTAGCGTGAAGCTGCGTTGAGGGTATCAGAGATGACAGCACTGTGTGGTGCGAGTAGCGTGCTCCATGTATGTCTTCTGTATACGGGAAAAAACGCAGGCAGCCACATCATGTTACACTCGAAGTCTGAGACGTCAGCCGGCGCAGCGAAATACAAGTCGGCTGTTGTTGCCCGCACACCTGTCGGGACTCAGCGACGTAAACAGAACACCTCCCCACGTGCAAAGCAACGTTTGCGCACGCGCCTACCATCGGCTTCGTTTTTTTTCCCTTCGAGGCTACCGAGTGGAACTCCACCGCCTGCTACAAACACCACACTGCGCGCGAAAACCGAAATCTCTCAGTTTGTTCTGGCCTTGGCCTCTCCGCATGTCTTCCTTACCGAGGTGCGGTGCGGGGTGAACCCTGTGGCGTTCGTCTTCAGCGCGCGAAGCCTGCATATTAATGAGTTTGCTGCTGCCTCAGTTGGCTCTAGCCTTAAAAAGTGGATCTGGAAGTGCGTGCAGTGGCGTCTCCTCCGTTTGTTCTGGGCAAGTTGTGCGTTGTAGACGTAACGCAACATTACGGGTTCCTGTGGTTTATACATGGTTGGTGACAAACTACCAGATTTTCTATCTCTCGATCCAAGTCTCGGCGGCCGAGTTCCTGGAGTCGGCGTACAGAAATATTCCCTTTTAGAGTTATTGGCTCTGCCGCCGCCGGTACGCGCAGCTTCACATGAGTTTCATCGCCGAAATCAGATACTAGGTTTCTGCGCTGCCGCGGGGTTCAAGTCAGCTACGTTGAAACCCATTCATTGCACAGCCTGGGCGCCCACAGTGTGTGTGTCGAACCGTTCTCTCTGTGCATTTCCACACCTTCAGACGTCGCGCGTTCTGCTGCGAAGTAAATGCAGGGGTGATTGTCCGGGTAAGTAACCCCTGACAGCAAACGATGGACTCACACACTCCAAAGCCCACAGGAAGATCTGCTCCGGATTAAAGTCTCAGCATTCTCTTTGCAGCTATCTTCTGCTCCTCTCAGCCGTACACTCACCGATTTGTTCCCTGGAGTGTGTGCCCGTGTCTGTCCCTTCTGCGCTGACCCCACCGCCTATGTGGTCGATGACCACTTTGCCTGTCGATCGACGACGAGTTTCAGGACATGACAGAGAGAGGCTCGCAGGCTACCCGCTCCGTCTCCAAGTAGCCAGCACAGTGTCTTCGTTTGGAGGCTGAAAGGTGTGGACAGATCGCACCGTGAGGCCGCGCGCGGGTTGCATTTCGAGTCCCCACGGCCCGCGGTTCCCCCGCCCCTGCCCTCCGCGACTGGAAAGCACAGAGAAGCCTTCATCCCCCTTCAACCCTTCAGATATCGCAAGAAGTTTGTTCTCTTTCTTCGTGACAGACCCGGTTGCGTGGAGCCTGCCTGCTAAGCTTGAAGCCAACTGCGCAGGGACCCACGACGGGTCGCGACCCCGCATGCGAGCCGGGATAGGGCGGCGTTTGTGGGGCCCTATCCCCAGCGAAGACGCGTTCCCGCCAAAACCCCTTGGGGTCCTTGCACGACCGCGGGTTCCCCGCAAAATGTGCCGGTTTTACCTACTTTGCCTACCCACCCACGCGAGCGGGTTCGTAGCATTTCCCCTGTACTTTCTATCCTTAGGTCAACTTGCGTGTTATTTAGTGTTTTCACGATAATGACTACAAAGATTGTGCGGCGCAGACGTGGCGACTTCACGTCGAAGGCCCGTAAGTTGATGGCCTTGTGCGTCAGTGGCGTTTTGCTGCTGACCGGTGGCGAATGCGTGGAGGGTCGGCTCCAGACGGAAGCTCTTGTTCCACGTGCTTTGCAAAAGGTGCCAGAGGACCAGCAAGAAACCACGCTTTGCCGGATTGTCACCCCGTCTGCCAGTGTCGACAAATCTCGAACCAAAAGCACCGATACAGACATTCACAAAGTGACTCTGTCAAAGAACCAGCTCACTGCAACTGTGGAATGTGTTGGTCAAGGAAGCACTGCGGTGCCTCAAAAGGACGATGAAGCTTGTGTCGTAAAGCCGGATGCAAATGTCAGTACATGCGAAAACGACAGGAAGAACACGCTGCAGAATCTTCTTCAGGCTAAACGGAAGATCACGTGGGTTGATGCAAAGGACCCGCCGGATGAAAATCAGGGGAAAGCGAGGACGTTAGAACTCACGGAGGACGACCTTCCCTTCACTGATAAGTCCTTCTTCGTCGGATGTAAATCCGCAGCGGCCGGTCAGCTCAAATCTGCACCGGCCGCAGCGAAGACATGCCGAATCGATGTCAGCGTGCTGGCGCGTTCGTCCAAAGTTGAGGAAAACGTGGTGACATGTGCCTACGGCGCAGAGAGCAATCCGCGCCCCTTGGAAGTGGAGCTGACGAGCCGAAACAACACGGTGGTCGTGGCCTGTGGCGCCGACGGCTCCATCGCCCCTCCCTCGTACAACACGCACTACTGCGACGACACTTTGCAGTCGTGCGACAAGAGCTACACAGACATTTTCCCCAAGTTCGACAGCACCTGGTGGAGTGGCGAGGCGGGCAAAGACGACGCGCCTGTGAAGCTGACCATCCCGAAGGAGAGCTTTCCAGTTGAGGACCAGCGATTTTACGTTGGCTGCTCACCGAAGAAAAACGGAGATGGCTCGAGTGGGGGTTCACGCGCCGGCGCAGGTCCGGAGACTCAGGCTCCTGCAGCTTCGCCCACGCGCTGCAAAGTGATGGTCACAGTGAGGGCTGGGGCGGCTTCCTCGCTCGCGAGTCATTCCCTCCACGCAGTCGCTGCAGCTGCTGCGGCTAGCGGGCTGACCGGGCTCTTCGCTGGTTCGCTGTAGAGAGGAGGATTCCACTCGGGGTGGTGTTTCTGCAAGGGCTGAGGTTTCGTGGGTCGTCTGCTCAGTTGTGGGGGCGGAGGGAGACACCCCAGCAGAGAGCTGCTGGACGGTGGAGGCGCGCCCCTGCCGGCCGAGCGCGGGGTCTTTGAAACCTCGGCACGCGCTTCTACCCCTAGTTCCCAAGCGTTCGAAGCCGACACGCCGTACTATGTTCGGGCTGTGGGTTCTATCAAAGCCATCGCGGCCTCCTTCTGCGGAGACCCCGAGGAGACTACAGAGTTCGAGTCTGTGGAGGTTGACCTTCGGTCAGGTGCGTCGGCACACCCCATGGATCAGCCGGTCGGTGTGGAGTGGGCTTAGCTCTCAGCGGCGCCTCCGAGTGCTAGCGTCTGCGTTGACGACCTGATTCTGGTGAACACGCTTTCCTAAAGAGCGACTTGGGACAAGCACCGTTGCAACGGGGCGGGTGTCCAAGGCAAAAACGCTTCCGTCTCCTCGTCTTGTGCCTTCCTAGAGTAGCTGGAGACAGTACTGAAGGGTGGAACTGGGCGTTACGGTTTAGTCCTCTGGGGCAGACAAATGTTGAAACTGGCCAGTGGAAGGAGAACTCCCCTCACAGTTCGGACCTTAATTTCGACGCCGATTTCTGGGGGGCAAGTCTCCATAGAAAACGCACAGCCTTAGCAGGTGTGGTGGGTGTACGCAAAAAATGCGCGCTGCTGGTTCGCCTTTTCCTTTCGTTTTTCCGTCCCCATATCCCACCACCAAATCGCAGACACGGAGCGAGGCGAGGTTAGAAGGAAAATGATTGAGAGCCTTCATTGCCTCCCGGCGTGGTCAGGTCTCCTTTGCTCAGTTGCTGTCATCTGCGCCGTCCTGGCTCTCACCGCCTGTAGCGTGCCGCGACTAGTGTCTTCACCACACCTGTCAGGCTGTGTAACCTCTAGCCCCCTGCCTGGCCAGTCGCCCGCAATACAGCGGATGTATGTCCGGATGTATGTCTAGCCAGTTGCCATCCACACGGGGGACGCTGAACGACGGTTTGAAAAGTCCAGGAGGGAGACTGCGATGCGACGCGAGCAACGAACTCTGCGCGCTGAGAGCGAAAGCAAAAGTCGGCTAGTGAGCCCCTATCGCGATGCCAGGGGAGTTTCTCGGTTGCGTGTGAACCCCGGCACGGTTCTGCAGATCTCCCCCTGGGGTTGATGGGCATGGACGGTGCAGGGGAGCTTCGTTCGGAATGAAGAGCGAAGCAGATCGTTTAATCTTGCAGCAGCCCGAAAGCGGCCAGACCGCCGACGGCACGCGCGATTTTATCGAGCTCATACGGCCGTTCCACGCGCCCCCCAGAGGGCAACTGGAGTACTGGAATCACACCGACCAACGACGACGGGGTCGCGACCCCGCGGTGAGCTGGAGGCACTGGCGGATTTTTGGGAACCCCACCGGCCGCTCCCGGACGTTTGCTTGCCACTCGCGTGGCAACAGGCCGCGTTTGGACCAACGATGTGTTCCATATGCATTTTCAGGCGGAAAGCGCGCCGCTAGTGGGTTTTAAGCTTCTTCGGAGGCCTCTTTCTCAGTTTTTTTGACGCTGCGCGATGGGGAGGAAAGGGGGAGTACAGCGGCAGCGTAGCGGGTTCAGGGCGAAAGCCCGCAAGCTGGTCGCCCTGTGCGTCGGTGGCGTGCTGCTGCTGTCCGCTGACAGCCAGGCTCTTGCAGGAAAGCTTGAGGAAGGGTCTCTTCGCCGGGAAGTAGTGGGGGGACAAGGGCCCTCTGGTCCCAGCGCCGCCGAACTCTGCAGAGCGACCACGGGGAGTCATTCGGAAGAGAGAAGCCCGAGTGAAGGCTCTGACCCTAAACGTCTTAGCGTGACGCTGTCCAAGGAGCATCTCACAACCACGGTGGAGTGTGTTGGAGCACAGACCCAGCCCGTGCCGACAGCCGTGGAGGACGCTTGTGTCGCGACTGCAACCCTGGACTTATGCGCAACAAGCGGAAAAAAGACTCTTCAGGCGATCCTCGAGGCGCCCGACAAGATCGCGTGGACGAAAACAGACACGCCGGTATCGGGTCAAGGAGAAGGAAGGATCCTGCGCCTCAAGGAAGCAGACCTTCCCTTTGCGGATAAACACTTCTTCGTTGGTTGCGAGACGTCAAATCCTCAAAAAAAGACGTGCAAAATCGACATCACTGTGAAGGCCAGAGCATCCTCCGTTGACAAAAACGTCGTCACATGCGCCTACGGAGCCGAGAGCAACCCTCGTGCCCTGGAAGCGGAGATGACAGAAGAGAACAACACACTCACCATTAAGTGTGGAAAAGATGGAAATATCAAGCCGGCGAACTACCAAGATCGCTACTGCGAGGACGAGAAGCTCTCGCCGTGTTCCAGGAGCTACAAGGATATTTTGCCCAGGTTCGACAGCTCGTGGTGGACAAAGGAGGGAGAGGCACCCGCGGCTGAGACGTTGACGCTGACGATTCCGAAGGAGGAATTTCCTGCTGAGGAGCAGAAGATTTATGTTGGTTGTGCTCCCAGTTCGGAGGGCGGTGAAGAGAAGGCCCTGAATGACAAGGAAGAGGAGCCCGAAAATGTTCGCACGGATCCCAAGCTGTGCAGAGTGTTAGTGACAGTGAGGGCAGGGAGCGCTGCGACTACTCTCAGATCATCTGTTCTTGGGACCGCTGCTGTGTCGAGCGCCACAGTCGTTGCGGGTTTGTTGTTTTACGTTTTCTAAGCCAGGTCTCGGTGTTAATGTCTCTGCGTGGCTGTAGTTCCGTGCGACTGCTTACTAGTTTAGGGTAGCTACGCCCTGCTGCTACCCCATGCTGCAGCCACGGCAACTCCCGAAGGCGGTGCTAATCTGCTATTCCGCAGCAGAGTCTCGGCGTTCGTCTGCGGCCGCCATCCGCGCATTCGCATTCATGAAGCGGAACGGCACCGCATCCCGAGCTGCAAGGCATGAGTACTTGTAGCTTTCGAAGAAGGACACACTAGTTTGCGGACAGAGCGTTGCAGCCCGACCAGGTCGCCTGGGTTGCATGCAGCAATCTGGGTCGCTTCGTCACCGTCAATTGCTCAGACCAGAGGACGCCTAAGACGCTGGGCGTAGGATACAGGCGGCTTCCCTGAAAACATCGACGGCCACCTTGTCTGGCGGGCGGGGGAAGAGCTACTCTACATCCCCCGCCGCACTGCCTTTGATCCTTCAGTATCTTCTTCGCCGCTTTCGACAGTGGCTGTATCGCAGTGCTTTAGGTCATTTGACACTGATTGGCCGCATTGAGTCACTCCTCCCTGCGCAAGACCCCCGGACGCCACGAAAGATGCCGTTGCCTCTCGTGCTCCCCGTGGTCTCACGGCTCATATTCGTCTGGGTATATGATAGTGGACCCCGGCACCATGTTGCACGGTGAAAATTGGCGCAAAAACTTGTGGCGAACCGTGAATAGGTTGAATCTGTTTGTTTCTGTGTTCATGCAGTCTCAGCGTACGAACCGCCGTGAGTAGCTTCACTCCATCCCCGCGGTTCGCTGGCTTTGCGGTCTCCATACACCCTGCCGATCGCTTGGAGTTTCGCGCCGCCCTTCCGAATTTTCCCATTCTCTACAAGCTGTTTTTAGCTGCTGTACTACTCAGGTTCTTGTCCTGTGGCTTGCCGGGTCACGGATGGACAAGATTCCCAGGCGGTGGTCCCCAGACGCTGGTCCGAAGTGCCGAAGGTGTTTGATGCTGCTACCCAGAGAGTTAGCCACTCCAGAATTCCCAGATTTTTATTCGTCCGTCAGGGCCATCTAATAAACAACGAGTGAGGGTGCGTTCTGAGGTACAGTCGTCCACAGCCCCACTGCTACCGTCATGCCCTCTCTGGGCAACACCGGATGCGTTTCCATCTGTTTACTGCAGGCGCCGCTGCTATGTTAATGAGGGAAATCGGACTCTGGTTGAGCTTCGACTTTTTCCTGCCCAATCATCGATGCTGGCGACAAGCGAATACTGCCATACGGGGAGGAGAGATGGCGACTACCCGTGGAGGAATCACCCGCCAACGCGCTGACGTCCCACTTGCGGCGGCGAGCTGCGATCCCGCGCTGCAATGAACTCAAGACAATGGGGAGCAGGGCTCCTTTTACGAACACACTACATATTAAGCCTCATCGAGTCGTTGGCCTCCTCATGAACCCAGTGTATACATTTTTTTTCACAGGTCCGGGGTTTTGTTTTTTTCTTATTTGCTTTGGCCTCTTGACAATGGCGAGGCCGCAGCAACGGCGCGGCGGGTTCACGGTGAAGGCTCGCAAATTAATGGCCTTGTGCGCAGGTGGAGTTCTTCTCCTGTCCAGTGGCAGTGCATTCGCGGATACTCTCGGCGGAGGACTGTTGGCGCGGAAGTTGAGCGAGGGTTCTCCGTTATCTCCCCCCGAGATAGTGACTTGTTCTGCACCAGCGAAACAGAGGGGCGCCGTTGTCGAGCGCCACACGGTCGTCTTGTCCGAGAGTAAACTCTCCACCACGATCAAATGCCCACCTGGCGGTAAATCTGTACCAACCGAACTCTCACAAGTGTGTTACCCTTTGAATCAGGAATCGTTTGAAAGCTGCAAGTCTAGTGGAACGGTCTTGAAAGAACTTCTCGAGACCAACAACCCTGTGGCATGGGCAGAGCCCGAGCCGAAGAGTGAACCAGCGACAAGGACATTGAGCTTAACCAAGGAAGACTTGCCCTTCGCCGACAAATCCTTCTTCGTCGGCTGCGACAAGTCGGAAGCCCCGAACACACCGTGCCAGATTGACATCACCGTGAGGGCGAGATCTTCGACTGTTGACAAAAACGTCGTCACATGCGCCTACGGCGCAGAGAGCAATCCCCGTGCCCTGCAAGTCCGGATTACAAAGGAGAACAACACACTCACCATTGCGTGTGGAAAAAATGGAACTATCAAGCCGGCGATCTATCAAGATTGCTACTGCGAGGACGAGAAGCTATCGCAGTGTTCCAGGAGCTACAAGGATATTTTGCCCAGGTTCGACAGCTCGTGGTGGACAAAGGAGGGAGAGGCACCCGCGGCTGAGACGTTGACGCTGACGATTCCGAAGGAGGAATTTCCGGCTGAGGAGCAGAAGTTTTATGTTGGCTGTGCTCTCATTTCTCAGGGAGATGACCAGAGAGTATCTGCTGTCTCTGAGGGAATCCGAGAGGAAAACGAGGCTTCCGCCAAGGGTCCGACGGTGTGCAAGGTGTTGGTGACTGTAAGCACTGCAGCCACTCCGTCTCATGCAGGCTCCGCTTTGCATCCTGTTGCTGCTGTGAGTGCGGCTACAGCCGTCGCAGGTTTGTGGTCTAACGCTTTGTAATGATGCCGTGAAGCTGAGGTATTTCTTTACCAGCCGTCAAGCCGTTGCATGCATCAATGTGCACTAGCAACCACGCTCAGGTGCTGCCCTCCTTGCATGTGTTTGAATTTCTTGGCGATGTTACTAAGCACCTATTCTTAACGACGGATCTGAGGTTTGGCTTCGACCGGCGTGCATGCATGCGCCTCTATGTCACCACAACCAGAGCGGCAAGCAGTCCGTCCTTGCTTGGTCCCTACTGCGGTACGGAAAGAGAGGTCGACAGGCCTGCACGTGACTACTTCCAGTGCGCTGCATGACCAGAGCCTGCGGTCCAAACTTTCACAGAAATGAGGATCGTTCAAGTGCGGATGCACTCATATAAACGGCGCGTGAGGCAGCGCTAGTCCCACGCGAATGTGAGCCTCTCTGGCAAAATGTCGCCACTCGCCAAGGGCGTTGGCAACGGGGCATGAGCTAAGGGAGAACCCAGAACTCTGTTTGCCTTCCGCGGAGCCATGTGGAGTCCTTCTACAGTAGGCAGCCCCGACGAACGTTGAGGCACTTCCCATAGTGGGGTGGCACTTCGGTATCATTCCTTCCTGAGTGGAAACCCGTGATGGCCGCTAGGGAAGCCGTGGTCCGCGTGCGCAGACATAGAGCGGGTACATGAATGAGAGCAAGCTGCATTACGGATTCGTGTGGTCCAGTTCAAAGAGAAAAGCCATGGAACCTCTCACAGACTATCCCAGTTAGAGAACGCTGCTCAGCATGCACTTCAGCGACACTGTTGCACCCTCAAAACCTCAGGCGGGGAAGGCGTGCAGCCTCGCCGACGCTGGCACTGTTTTCGTCATCGTGCGTCCGTCGTCTAGTCGCTGCTTTGCACAAGCCCTCGTTGCGGGCTCTCTGGGTCCCGCCGAGCCCCCCAGTAATTCATTTCTTATTGCGAATCAGTGCTGTCCCTGTCTTCACTAACTTAGCCAGCCAGCTGCCTCTCTCTGCTTCTCTGCCACCCCCGCGCGCCAGATCTCTTATCCTGCGAGCTGGCGCAGAATTCCCTGTTGGCGACTCCAACAAGTTCTTCGCGATCGTTGAAGCGCTAGTCTAGGTTGAAGCACTTATAGCAAATCAAACCGCTTTGCTTTTCGATCCTTGGGAGGTTGAGCCCCTCACTGGGCTCCGTAACGCTTTCGCAGCCCCCTCGCTGGAAGTGCCGGCGCCAATCTTTTCCTCTACCAACAGCATGGATGTACATTGATCCAGGTGAGTGACTGCGGTGAAGAAACAGGCTAACACCACCACAGCTTGGAGAGCCTTTTTCAGGCTAACGTCTACGCAGGCGCCAAGCCGCGAACGCGATGCAGCGGGGAAGGCCTAGCAGTGCTTGCGCAACGAGAGGGCACATGCAAGACACCCGGATCCGTCATGCTGAAACACGACCGCCCTCCAATGCTCACGCAAGACAATCAGACAGCATTCACCGAAGAGAGGGCACCTGTACTCGCCCTTGGGTAAATCCTTCACTTTTCAACTGCCCAGGAAACTGGCGCATATGAGCGGTATTGCTGGCAGATATCCGTGAATACGCGTATTTCACTATTGTATCACCCCTCCTGCCATGGCGGGACTGGGCCGGTTTCGAGGAGGGCTCAAGTCGAAGACCCGTAAATTGATGGCCTTCTGCGCAGGTGGAATTCTATTCGTGGCCAGTACCAAAACATTCGCCGATGCGCTCGATGAAGGACCGCTGCCTCAGAGTTCGCCAGCCGACTCGACGCAGTATCCCACGAACCTAGTGTCTTGTTCGTTAACAGGGGACGAGGAGCAAGACACTCTCGTGCGTCGCACAGTCGCCCTGTCCGAGGGTCAACTCTCGACCACTTTCCAATGCGGAAAAGCCGACAGAGCCGTGCCAGAGCTGCTCACTGAGGTGTGCAAGCCATCGAAAGAAGGTACCATAGATGCGTGCGACGAGAAGCCCACGAGCCTGACAGATATTCTCCAGACCACCACTACTGTGGCGTGGGTGAAGATGGAAACCCCAACCGAGGGAAAAGGAGAAACGAGGACACTCAATTTAACAAAACAAGACCTGCCCTTCACCGATAAATCGTTCGCCGTTGGCTGCAAGACGACATCGCAACCAACGGTCGCATGCCAGGTCGACGTCACTGTGAAGGCCAGAGCATCCTCCGTTGACAAAAACGTCGTCACATGTGCCTACGGCGCCGAGAGCAACCCTCGAGCCCTGGAAGCGGAGATGACAGAAGAGAACAACACACTCACCATTAAGTGTGGAAAAGATGGAAATATCAAGCCGGCGACTGAAGGGGGTCACTACTGCGAGGACGAGAAGCTCTCGCAGTGTGAGAAGAGCTACAAGGATATTTTGCCCAGTTTCGACAGCTCGTGGTGGACAAAGGAGGGAGATGCACCCGCGACTGAGACGTTGACGCTGACGATTCCGAAGGAGGAATTTCCGGCTGAGGAGCAGAAGTTTTATGTCGGCTGCTCTCCGGGTGAAGGGGACAAAACTATTCCGGTCTCTCGTTCGCAAGAGGCCAATGGAAACGTCATTCCTGCTTCAAGAGGCCTCACAGATTGCAAGGTGCTGGTGACGGTGAAGGCCGAGAGCTCTGTTAGCCCCTCTCGATCAATGATCCAGGCGGCCTCTGCGGCATCTGGCGTGGCAGCGACATTGGCTTATCTTGCCGCGAGTTGTTTTTGAGCGGCGCCCGGGCACCGCCACGGTTTTGCTCCACGGAGGCGCTATGCGTTCGTCTTCCTCCATCGAACCCTCCATCAAGCACCGCCTGCAGAAGTGAAGTCTCGATCCTTCTTTGAGTGTTAGCATAAACTACGAATGGTTTCGCATGTACGCGTGAGCGTGATACATCATTCGCACGCGGTTCTCCTGGGTGGAAGGCCAACATCTCTCCAGGAACCATGCGCGTTGGAAGCAGTCCAAAGACCTATTGCTTTCGGCGTTCGCATGATCGAGGGTCCTGACCGACGCGTAAGTGGAGGCATGTAACTGCATCTGTGTATGCAGAAGTCGCGCGGGAGGAGCCCTATCCAATACGGCCCTGCTCGTGAAACGGTAGCATACTATTCGTGACAAAAGAGCTTTCAAACGCTTCTTCTCCTCCAAGGAGCGACTAAGCGCACACTGGACAACGCATTTGCTGCGAATTTGCGGTGCCGATGAAGCAACATTCAGGAATGCCCGTTGGTCCACTGGGGCATTCTTTTGCTTACGCGTACCGCCCACTAACACGTCTCTGCTCACTCCGCAAAGCATGTCCAAATCACCCAGGCTTCACCCTTGCACGCAGATGCAGAATTGAGGCGAGGTCTTAGTCCTGCATCTTAGGTCTGTTAGCTTGGCTAATCGATGGCTTGGGCCGCGTATACCACAATGCACGAGGCGTAAACCAGCTGATACGGGGGGCTCGTGACCTACAGACTTCGTTACATTGAGTAGCGATCGTGCTGCACTGCACACAGACAACAATTCGCGGCCACGGCAATTCGAATGGGGCAAATCTGACATTTAGGGAGGCAACGCTGGTAATCCCGGTAGCCGCTCGTTTCCTGCACATTGTTCGCATTTCACTCTATGTAAGGCTCCTCTACATCCGTGGTGGGCTCATGTTCGGTGTGTCATTTTTCTCCACTTTATGTCTTGCTGTGTTCTTACCAAATTGCTTGTTATCGACACTCGAGTGCGCTTCGATCGTGCGTGTCTTGTGTCGTGGCCGCCTGCGCCTTGTCTCGAGTCTTGCGTATGTGCTTCAAGCGACTGACCCGTGAAGTAGCCTGCCATGTCAAGACTGTTCGAAATAGTCCGTTTGTGAACCATGGGGGAACACAGAATCTGTTCCTCACATTCTGAAGTGTTTTGAGTCCTTTTTCTTTGCTCGTGGTGCAGGGGCTCATCGGTGTCCCTTACGTTCCTTCGCGCCTGTACAAAACCAGAAACGGTTGCGGTGGTGCAGGCCTGGCGCCATGGGTGAGGCGACTAACGACATCAAGAGGAAACACAGCACTGTAGAAGGAAAGCCCACAAAATTTATCAATACTGTGTTTACTTCGGAGCTGGGGAGGCGCTGCTTAGCATCGGGCGAGCTGACCAAGTGCATGCACGGCTCAACGAAGTTCCCCGGCTTTCCGTCTTGACCGCGGTCAAAAGAGCTAGGTATTTGACGCGCAACGGCATACGCGGCAGTGGGTTCTCGCGACAATGCGGGAGACTTGGCCACGCTAGAAGAAACCACATCGGTAACCCATCCATTTGCTGAAGTGCAACCTGGTATATCCATCTTCCGTGAGTTTAGTGTTTAGGTTTGCCCCTGTTCACAATGACAACCGAGCAAGCGCGGCGCGGCGCGTTCAGCTCAAAGGCCGGAATGCTGATCGCCCTCTGTGCATGTGTAGTTTTGGTGATCTCGAGCTCAAGTGATGCGGCGGAATTGCTCCAGGATGAGCTTCTCCCACGAAGCTTGAGTAGTAATTCACAACAGCCTTCTGCAAATGTTGTGTCGTGCACGATACCCGAGGCTAGGGGAAGCTTGTCCCCGCCGAATAGCATCGTATTGTCCGCGACAAAACTCTCCACGACCCTGCAGTGTGAGCAGGGTGCCACAGCTATACCAGTGCAGCTTTCAGAGGTGTGTCATCACCCGGAACAACCATCTGTAGAGGAGTGCAAGAAAAATGGGACGAATTTGCGAGAGCTCCTTCAGACTTCCAACAATCTCGAATGGGTTCAAAGCCAGCCTCCGATTGGTGGCAAAGGAGATGAGAGGACACTGCAGCTTGCAGTGACTGACCTGCCTTATAGAGATACAACCTTCTTCGTCGGCTGCGAAAGTAACGTAAAACGTAGCCAAGCGTGCCAAGTCGACATCACAGTGAAGGCGAGGTCTTCATCCGTCGACGACAAAAACGTCGTCACATGTGCTTACGGCGCGGAGAGCAACCCCAGGGCCCTGCCAGTGGAGATGACTGAAGAGAACAACACACTCACCATTGTGTGTGGAAAAGACGGGACCATCAAGCCGCCGACTGACGAGCGTCACTACTGCGAGGACAAGAACCTGGAAAAGTGTGGGAAGAGCTACAAGGACATTTTGCCCAGGTTCGACAGCTCGTGGTGGACGAAGGAGGGAGAGTCGCGTGCTAGCGTGAAGCTGACAATCCCGAGGGGGGATTTCCCAGCTGAGGAGCAGACGTTTTATGTTGGCTGTGCCCCCAGTTCGAAGGAGCAGAGTCAGAAGGTCTCTAATGCCTCTGATGCCGAGGAAGGTGACGGTCAGACCTCTATCGAGGGGCTGACCACTTGCGTAGTGCAGGTCACGGTGAACGCAGCGAGTTCTACATCTTCGGCTAGTCCTGCTGTGCTCACGGGCAGTGCCTTTTTTGGAGTTGCGGGTGTGGCGGGTTTTGCGCCGCTCTTTTCTGAGTGAGCACATAATTCTGATTTCTGACGCGTGTGGAGGAGGGGGGGCAGGTTCCGGCGGAAGGGAGTGAGTACGAGTGAGCTTGCCAGCGCCCCGAATGTGCGCCACGGATGTTCGCAGCTGTTGGAAGCTTCGTGTAGCATCGCACAGGTTCACGCAGAGATCCGACAGACAGCTGAATTGGTCAAAGGTGTCTCCAACAGCATCTCCGATCTTCTCGTTTTTTCGGACAACATGCGACGCGCGCATGGGACTTTTTTATCAGGATTCCCCAGTCCAGCAGCGGGCGTGAATCGTTTTCGCGCTGGATTATGCACGTGACTGCTTAGCCGAGTTGTCAGTGAGGAAACTCATGCGCGTGAACAGATTCGCACGGGGAATATGTCGCTCCCATCATTGGGAGAGTCGTTTTGTTTCAGTTTTGCTGTTCCACTTGTTTTCTACTCTGAGACGTGTGCGACTGCCACTCGCTCTTCCGCCTGGTTTTCATGTTTAGTTTTGCAAAGGCTGAACCGTCCGTGGGTGACCTCATTCGAAGAGCACATGGAAGTGGACGCGGCGGTTGTCGTTACGTGTACCAGGACATACCGTCTTTCATTACTGCTATGCAATAGGGCAAAACGCCATCCACACTCTTGCGCAGCTAGTCGATTTGCCGCGCGACGGTCGCCATCGAGACACGCTCAACAAAGTCGTGTGTTCTGAATTAGAAGCGCATTTATCGAGCTCGACTGCTGCTTGCCGGCCTCCGGCATTTCCCACTAAGGCGAACCTGTTGACCCCACACCAGGTGTTGCTGTCTGCCATTCGTTCTTAGACTTTCTGAGCTGACGAATCGGACTCGCCAACCTCTCTCAGCACCGTGTCTTGGACCATTTAGGCTGGGCGGGTAAGTGACGTAATTTGTTCCGCTGAGAGACAGCGCTCCCGCGGCGCGCCGCGAACTATTGTGTGCCCTACCATGCCCTGGCAGCACCACCGTTTCAATAAAGCAACAGACTAGTCAGAACGTTTCGGACATAACATCGTAGAACTTTACGCACGTCCAGGGAGGACAAGGCTTTCAAAACTATTGCCTGGTTCCTGGTGCATCTCTCCAGCGGGAACATTCTTACGCGGTTCACGGGGAGAGTGACCCTGTCCCTCCCCGCGCCCCAGTAGCCCGTGTTTTGGCAGCACGAAGACATCTCGCGGACTCGAGCGCGCTCCGAAACCGCACCGCGCCTGCCTCAATGCATTCAAGACAATGCAGCAGCGCTTCCCGCACCGCAGGCTCCGTTAACTTGCAATGAATCGCTGGTCTTACACACTGACGCTAACCTACTGCTTGTATCATTTTTCTTGCATGAGACACTGGCAACAATCTTCACTAACGTCAACCTCGTCACCATGGCGCGACTGCAGCAGAAGCGCGGAGTGTTGAAGTCGAAGAGTCGCAAATTGATGGCTCTTTGCGCGTGCGGAGTTCTGGCATTGTCAAGCGGCAGCGCGTTCGCGGACCCGCTTGCAGCGGCACAGTTTCTGCAGACTTTGGACGACGGGTCGGCTCAGCCTTCCAGCAATGCTGTGTCGTGTTCAGCGGCACAGAAAACGGGGGGCAGCAGTGTTGAGCACCGCATTCTCCTGCTATCGGAGAGTCAGCTCTGTGCCACCTTTGAATGCCCTAAGGAGAGCCAAGCTATTCCAACGGCGTTGACAGACGTGTGCGTCGCCCCTAAACACGAAACGATGGATGCCTGCCGGGAGGCCGGGACAAATCTCAAGGACGTTCTCCAAACAAACAACCCACTAGCATGGACGGTTGCGGACGCCAAGGCCCAGGGAGCAGGGGTAACGCGAACATTGACCCTAAAAAAGGAAGACCTGCCTTTCACGGATAAATCTTTCTTCGTGGGGTGCCAAGCATCAGGTCAGCCACAATCTCCGTGCCAAGTCGACATCACAGTGAAGGCGAGGTCTTCATCCGTCGACGACAAAAACGTCGTCACATGTGCTTACGGCGCCGAGAGCAACCCCAGTGCCCTGCAAGTCCAGATTACAAAGGAGAACAACACACTCACCATTGCGTGTGGAAAAAATGGAACTATCAAGCCGGCGATCTATCAAGATCGCTACTGCGAGGACGAGAAGCTATCGCAGTGTTCCAGGAGCTACAAGGATATTTTGCCCAGGTTCGACAGCTCGTGGTGGACAAAGGAGGGACACGCAGCTTCGGCTGACACATTGAAGCTGACGATCCCTAGGGAGGGTTTTCCAGCTGAGGAGCAGATGTTTTATGTTGGCTGTGCTCCCATGTCTAAGGGTGGCAGCCAGAAGGTCTCTGACGTCGCCGATGTCGAGGAAGATGACAGCCACGCCTCTCTCAAAGGCCAGAGTACTTGCAGGGTGCATGTGACCGTGAGGGCATCAGGTTCCGCTCTGCCTGCAAGCTCCACTGCCTTGATAGCCGCTGGGGGTTTCGGCGCGGCATTTTTGGCGGGCCTTTTCGCGGATGTCTTCTAGACGTCTTCATGACATATTGAACACGGCGGGATTAAACATATGGAGAGAGGTTTAGCAGGGTTTTATCTGCTCGCGCAGCATTTCTGGTTTGAAGGGTTCAGGATGGATTCGTCCACGAAAAAGAGTTTGTACAACACTCACTAGAACAAAACAACAATGCTGTTATTGCTCCTGAGTCCGCCCCATTCCAGTATATCTTAGGGAATAACAACTTACCACTATTTCCCTTCCTGATCGACATCTCGGTAGCACCGTCTACACAGACATGCATCTGGAGACACGAAAAAGGTATACGCCTTCTGTCGTTTCATCCTCCTCTTCGGGAGCCGGACACGGCAGCTTGTTGTGGAGGGCTACAATGATCTTCGCTGCCAGGCCGGTGACCTTGCTATGCACTTCTTTAGCGGGGATGCACAGAGATAATCTTTACATTGGGCTCAAGAGTTACCGGCCTGACTGCATGTCGCTTCCAGAGCAGAAAGCGTGAGGCACCAGTCATATTGGACGTGAAAGTGCTGATGGCACAGCCGTATGACACAGGGTGTTCGGAGATTGTGTGTGGTTCCGGAAGTGTGTGGATCATCGCCGTTGCTCGGGAGACCCTAGCCCACACCTGAGGCTTGCACTCTTTCCAGCATCCCGTCTCCTATGCATCAGATTATCCACACCTTTCTACTTCCTCGTTCTGACAGGCCTCATGTCGACATGATGCCGCACATACAATCGTCGCTGCCCGGAGGCAAGCGGACGGAAGGACGTGCCTCCACATGACCGCTTTGAACCGCGTTGCGTGTCTCGCGTTCTGCGCTTGAGTGGCACCGTTAGAGAAACTTCGATCATCATGTCATACCTCACACGGACGAGCCCTTTCAAATGTGTTTAGACGGCCCCCGTGACGCAAAAGACAACTGTTTGACGAGAGAAATTTCGTCTCTCAGTCGAAGCCACCTTAGCAGGTACAAAGAATGGGAGCAACGACCGAGCAGTTACAGTAACTACACTTCCCTTTTGCCGAGCCGCTCGCTTCGGGAGGATACAACAGCATTCATAGTAGTTAGCAGACCGCCTCTGTCTTTGGCGGCAGCAGTCACGCTCTGGGCTCCGGCGCTCGAAGGAGTGCCCCCCAGGCGCCCAATTGCTTGTCCTGAACGGACATGCGCTTGTCTTGGCATAAAACGCAAACGCGTCTTCTGCAGCGGGGAGCTCCTACATTTTACGTCCATCTTCTTAATGCATATGTGCCAGAGATGTTTCTTGCCTTTTTTCTCCTCGTGACCAATTATCATTTCGATACAGTCATAGCTTCTCGCCATGGCTACAACGGAGAGCATGCAAGCCTCGCTTAGTAGCGGCGCGTGTAAGAGCAAAAACGTGATGATCTTTTGCCTGGCAGGTATTTTGTTGCTGTCATCTAGAGAGGTCTTTGCATCCCCGTCTCACGAAGAATCCACGTCGCAGTCTGAGAGTGTACAAGACGTTAAGGACTTTCCAGGGGAGGTGGTCACGTGTCCAACGCCAGGCGACTCGGAAACTCAGCAGACACAGACTGTGGCATTGTCGAAGAAGACACCCGCCACAACATTGCACTGCGTTGGCGAGGAGAACAAAAAAGTTCCCGAAGATCCGTCAGAGGTCTGCATTGTGCACGAAGACTCTGACAAGGAGGAGTGCAAGTCAATTAAGCTCCAAACGTTGTTCAACGTTAACTCTGATGTCCAATGGATACGCAGAACTCCCGCGGACGACACGAGCAAAGAGGCATGGTCACTACAGCTGATAGACTCGAATCTTCCGCTGACCGATACAAACTTCTTTGTTCGCTGTCAGTCTGGCGTTCAGAATAAGTTCTGCCAAATGAATGTCTCTGTAACGGCGAGACCTTCCTCCGTAGACAACAACGTCGTGACCTGTGGCTACGGCCTGGACAGCAATCCACATACCCTAAAGACGGAGATGACAAAAGAAAACAACACGCTCACGATTGCGTGTGGGATCATCGGGTCTATCAATCCCGCATCCTACGAGACTACGTACTGTGAGGACGAGCAGATGACGTCATGCAAGAAGAGCTACACAGATATTCTGAGCAACTACTCGCAAGGCTGGTGCAAAAAGGATACAGCAGACAACAGTCGGGCGATACTGACAATCCCAAAGACAGAATTTCCTAGTGAGGAGCTGAAATTCTTCATGGGTTGCGCGCCGAACGGTTTTTCCACCGGCGACAGCGGCTCTAGCTCTCAGCAGTCTGGAACGAATTCCTCCCCAGCGAAGTCATCTTGCAAGGTAATGGTGACGATAAAGGTCTCCAGAGCAGAAACTAGGCAAATAATTTCAACAGCATCTGTTATTTTCGCGTTGACAGCACTTCTTGCCGGTGCTCTGTGAGGGACATCACAGTACCAGTTTGTGAGCCGAATTTCAGTGTGGTGACACCGTCATGCTGTTGAACAGCTGAGGACAAAGGAGACTTGCCGCGTCCTTCCGCGACCGCACTTGATTTGCTGGGCTCGTGCGCATAAGGACGCTCCTCTTTTACGAGTCGATGACAAACTTCGGAGTGCTGAGCGACTGCGGCACCGCAGGTGCCTTATGGTTGCCTCTAGATAGGATTATTCACGCAAGAGGGTGGGCATGTTCGCGGATCGTGAGGCTGCAGGGATCTGCAGGGGAACGCGTGCACCGCGGAATTGAGCTGGAGTTCAGGTGTCCGGTATGCATCCGTACGGGCGAATCATCCGTTTCTGAGTGCCGGCGAAGGAGACCCACCATTGCCAACCCCGTCCATGGGAGGTCGGATAAAACATCACTATCAGGAAACTCTATCTTTCAGTCGTTGTTTGTACGAATGGCGTCTTGCTCGTTATATGCTCTTGCATGGGTTATAGTGTACACACGTACGACGGACCTCCAGTGTCCTGGTGCACCGGTTCCGCCTCGTTCGATGAATACACACGAATTATTTATTATGAGTACCATTAATGACACAGAAGGGCCAGTGATACAGTGTTTGATCCTGCGGGAATTGACAGGAAACTCCTCTCTCTGCAGTTCCCGGGTATGGACGCTGTTGTGTAAGACTCTCACGCGAATCCACCAGGTACTGAATGCGTTTGAACATGGGTCCCCCTCTCGCATGCTTAACTTGTTCGTCTTCTTTTTATTGACTGTATGAAGGCGCCGCGGAACCTCATGCGAACCCATATCGTATGGAGTACTTCCATTCGCCTGACACGAGTTGAACGGGGTTGACTGAGTTTCGCCAGGGACTGACTGCGAGTGCCGGAGTATCAGAATGGCCCTTTGCCCAAAAATCAAGGTTGTAATTCAATCCTCTTGGACAGTTCATACCAGAAGTAGGTGCTCACTTGCCCAGTGCTCAGAACGCGCGATTTTGAACTGAGCCAGAGCATGGAGGAAGGCAGTCGTACAGTATGTATCATACAAAACGATCGCCAACAGTTTTGATCGTTGAGCTGCTTCCCCCCCCCCGACCGACAAGGGTACCACAACACCTTCAGTATCTCTTTCCGTTTTGGCTTATCTGGATGCCGAATCTGACTGAGACTTTCGGCCATGTTATTTCACGCTTCTTCCCGCAATGTCACCCTTACCAAGCCTGCTGACGGTCATATCCGGACCCTACAGGCTTCGACCCTTGACTGTTTCTATGCTCTCCCGCCATTCTCCCCCTCCAGTCGATCCTTAGCAACTACGTTTGCTGACGCGCCTTCTCGACTCTTCGCGGTTCAACGCGCCACACGCTGGTCTCACCTTCGCCACTGGGCCGCCTTCCCTCCAGCAAGAGGTTCGCTTGGACGCCACTCGAGACACTGCGTGCTCGGGAGCTCCATGCGGGGCATTCCTGAAACGATGGAGTGTCTCCCTCCACCCCGTTCGCCCCAGTGCGTCTAGAGAGCGAACAGGGATCTGCGCCGGGCACTGAAGGCGCTCACGGCTCACCTGGATTGCCAGAATATCGATGCTTGGCTTCCTCCACTTTGACGCGAGCCCGCGCCGTGACGCGTCTTGTCTAGTTGACGGGCAAAGAGCAACTCATTTTTCAGTGTGCACCATTAGCGGAGGTTCGCTCCTGCCCAGTGGCGGGAAAGACCTGGTGCGAGCCGCCGAGTCGAGCGCTGCGCGTCTCACCGCCGCGTGGCGCGCGTCCAGACAGACGCAGCTCGGCTTGAATGGGGGAGAAGACGACGTGTATCCGTCACGCGAAAGAAAATACACGTCTACGTCCTGCATGAGTGCGTTTGAAGCGTTTGCAAGTTTCGTTGTCCCGTTGTTTTTCTCGCGGTTCATATCGTCAGCGGTGTCGCCGTATCACCATGTCGCAAAAAGGCGGAACTGAACGCCAGACCAGTGGCTACAAGCCAAAGGCTCGCAAGTTTCTTACCGTATGTGTAGGGGGGGTGTTAATGCTGTCGGGCGAAGCAGCCCACGGGCATCCACTTCAGGAAGGGCGTCTTCTTCGTAGCGGGGATGGGCATGATGCACAGAATCTCGGGGTGGTGGTCCACTGCCCCGTGTCCAACAGTGACGCTGCTGCTCCAGATCCTGTCACATTATCTAGTGAGGCGCTGACCACAACGTTATACTGCAATGGCGCAGGCAACACGAAAGTGCCGAGTGGTGCGACTGAAGTGTGTGCTCCCCAGTTGGAGACGTTAGCAACATGCACGTCGGGAACGAAGAGCACATTGCAAACGCTCCTCGGAACCAGCTACAGCATTGAATGGAAGAAGATGGATCCGCCGCCGGAGGATCAAGGAGAAGCATGGATGCTGAAGCTGTCAGACCCAGACCTGCCTTTCAAGGATGCCAAGTTCTTCGTCGGTTGCCAAAATAGTTCACGGGCACCAGCGGAATGCAAGGTTGACATCACTGTGAAAGCGAGGCGTTCCTCCGTAGCTGATAACGCTGTGAGCTGCGCATACGGCTCAGACAGCAACCCCAACGCACTGAATGTGGAAATCACACAAGAGAAGAACACATTAACTCTGACCTGTGGGGAGGATGGCGTCATCAAGCCGGCGACTGACGAAGGGCACTACTGCGAGGACGAGAAGCTGGAGAAATGTGAAAAGAGCTTCCAGGATATTCTTCCCAAGTTCGACAACCAGTGGTGGACTAAGAAGGGACAGCCGCCTGCCGCCATGAAGCTGACGATCCCTAGAGAGGACTTTCCGTCTGAGGAGCAGAAGTTTTACATTGGATGTTCACCCAAATCGACGGACGTCGAACCGAAAGCCTCCGTTTTGGAAGGAGATGGCGCTCAAGCACCTTCCACGGGTCCCACAACTTGCAGGGTGCTGGTGACAGTGAAGGCTGCAGGATCTGTCTCGAAAGTTTCCACTTTTGGTCAGCTCTTTCCACTGGCAGGTGCTGCGGCTGCCCTAGGGCACCTCTCCATCTTCACCTGAACTCCAACAGGCTTTTAGAAAGCTCGAGCCGTTGCTGCTATTAGTGAAGTAAGACAATGGATTGGCAGTACGCACGGGGCCTCCCCTTCCCCTGCTACCTCCAATGTCTGCATCCGCTTCGCCTCGTATAGAGGCATAGCCTTTGACGTGCGAGATGCGTTTGCATGTGGGAATTCGGTAGCGCGTCGCTGCAGGGATCGTACCCGTCGCACGTCATGCATGGATGGGTGTCTCACCGCACTTCCCATGTGTCGCCAATATGGCGCAGGCGTGTGTGTCACCAGGGACACATGGCCGCTTAAATAGGCTGTCCCAGTCGTCCATTCATGTGTGCGCGTCGCTCCGAGATGCTGGAAGGTTTTCATCCAGAGGTACGTTGCGTTCCTCGGCTGTTCTCGATGAGTACAGACTCTGAATCACGTCAAGTGCATAAAGCATCGCAGCAGCATTCCACGGAGATTCGCGAAGTGTTAGCGTTTGCGCGATGCTGTGTGGAATATCTATATTGAAGAACTTGCCCCAGAAAACATTTCGATTGCTGAGAGAAACTGCCTTGTGTCCACCAGACAGAAGGACCGCGGTTCGCCGTTGTCCGCGTCGGACTCCCGGGATGTCCTGGGCCGCTGACGGCGGGATATCTGTGGCGTCCGCGATGATTCCACGGCATCGTGCACATGCTTGCACGCGTGATGACATCTGGGCCTGCTAATCGAAGGTGCTCACCACAAAAGGCGGATCTTTCTTCCTGTTATGTGCAGCTTTTACACAGTGGACGCCACCTCGTGTTGGTTCTGAGGCCTCTCCTGAGGAACCACGCTTTGCTTTTCGCTCACCGGCCGGGCATCACTTCTTTTTTAACGCTGCGAAAGAGCAGCAAGGAGCTCTGATTCAATAATGGCCAGTGCCGCACATGCTGCCAATTCAGTGCTCAGAGCGCTGAGCGACACAATAGGATTCAAACGAAGCATTGATCTTGCTGCCATATCCGATAGGCGCTGTTCTGCCGTACGGCCTGCACCACGGGGTTCTCCGTTGATCCCTACCTCACGGTCGGCTACGGCAGCAGACGTCATCAGTTTCCCAAGGGTCGCAGATCCAGCTGGCTGGTCTTGTATTCGCCAGTGAGACAGGAACATGTGACTAGTTCCATGTTGGCAATGCAGATGGCAGGCAGACGATATGAGCCAATAGTAACAAGATCTTGCAAGTGCCGCGTTTATTGGAATTGTACTCATGTCGAAGCAGAGCCAGCTAAAAATTGTTTCGTCTGCTGTTCTCCTTAACATTACAGCTATGTTGAGTTATCGCACCCAGATGATTCCATCTCGGGACACCGTTTTGTAACTTCGCTTCGTATTGTACTAGAGGCTGCCGCTACGCCCCCGGTGATAGAGCCTGCTGCTCTCCTATGTCGGGATTTCTTCTCGTGTCAACACAGCTTCGGGCTCAAGCGTGCCGTCTTGTCACGGCCTTCTACACTGTACCAGTCCAGTTGCCCATCTTTTGCTCTTCAGGTCGTGTCCCGCTGAATCTACGACAACAAAGCTGTGTTTCCTTACTCATCTCTAGCCCCATTCGAGATCTCGTGGTTTCGTTATACGCACAGCACCCAAGTGGAAGGCAGGTTCCGTATGTTTCTTGGAGTGCGAAGGGAACCTGCCAGCGGACAGCGAACGGCAGTCGTCCGCAGAGCAGGGTTACCTCTTCTCCTGATGGTGCTGTGATACGCACATGCCGCCAAACTGTGCCTATGCAGCAAGACTAGCATACGGTAAAGTAATGTGATAAGAATGAAAGTGGTTTCGGCCACATTTGCCAGAATAACCGTTGCAGCTGAAGCCATCAGGAATTTGTGCATTAGCGGCAAAGACAAGCCGTCAATTACCCCTGTCATATCGCTACCCTCCATTCCTTATACCCGGGCAACTTGACCCTTCCACCGAACTCCGCTGCCTCCCCCCTGTTCCCGCATTCACAAAAGATATCACGCGTTGAATGCACACACATAATTGGCCGAGAAGACAGTTTTCTGGTCGTTTCGCCGCGTTTTTTGACATTTTGGTTGCATAATATTTTTTCGGCATGCGAGCCTCTGCCGGTTTTTCACAATGGCGAGACAAACACGAAGGCAGCATTGTACCGACTGTCTGCCCAACGTGGACAGGTGGATGCACCTCTGCATCGGAGGACTGATGCTGTTCTCCATTGAGCATGTCATGGCAGCTTCCTTGCAGAAGGGTGTTGAGGAACCGTTGACGGGTGAAACTGGAGCTGCAAGTTGGCCAGGAATTGTGGCAAAATGCCCTCCAGCTGCACCTGCTCGGGGTGGTGGCGGCGATCCAGATCCTATCCCAGTAACCTTGTCAAGGAACCAGTTAGTCACGACGTTGCAGTGCTCTGAAGCGGACACAGAAGAAGTCCCACGAGGACTATCAAACGTATGCGTGTCTAAGGATGGCGCTACCGTGGATGCTTGCTCGAAGGGGACAGGCGAAAGCGGCGACGTTGTCGCACTCAAGGACGTGCTTGGAGAGGGGAGCGACGCCAAATGGGTAAAAAAAGGCTCTGAGACACAAACGGTTGAAAACGCGTGGGTGCTGCAGCTGCAAGAAACAGACCTGCCTTTCACTGATGAATCCTTCTTTGTGGGTTGCCAGAGAAAGCCTTCTGCGTCAGGAGGAACCGTGTGTCGTGTGAATGTGACCGTCGAGGCGAGAGCTTCCTCTGCTACCGGCACCGCCGTGACGTGTGCGTATGGCTCGCACAGCAACCCTGAAGCCTTGAACGTAGAGATAACGGAAGAGAAAAATACGTTGACCCTCGCGTGTGGACAACATGGCGCAATACTGCCCACTAAGTATGACGCGGTGTACTGCGACGATGACAAGCTGACGTCGTGCACGAAAAGCTACGGTGACATTTTCCAGAACTACAGTCAGACCTGGTGGAACCAAGAGAAACAGAGTGCCCCTGTCACGCTAACCGTGCCGAAAGGAGCTTTCCCGGCTCAGGACAAAACGTTTTATGTTGGCTGCAACCACACCTCGTTGGGCACAAAGAAACCTGGCCGAGCCGGGACCGCCGTCAGACCTGAATCCGATACTGCCAAAGGGGTCTCGCAGTGCAGGGTGAAGGTGACTGTCAAGGCTGCAAGCTCGGGATCGTTTGTAGCGGATGCGACCCGAGTCGGCCTACCACTTTTCGGTGTTGTTGTTTTAGGCAAACTTCTCTCAGTGACAGTTTAAGGGGAGGTGTTGTGCCTCTCTGCCTCCGGCAAACTTGATCTCCGGACATTTCCACCAGATCCACTGCTGCGCAAATTGGTCGGTCAGGCAGACGATGTGCGCGCACTGAGTTGAGGATGTGCTTCCAGTCGTCTTCAATTGCAGGTTCCCGCCGCGCCCTGCTTTCTCCGGGAGCGCGTGTTAGGCTGCTGAACCCGTATGACAGAAATCCTGTCATATGCAGAGGGAGGTCGCCAATTAGTTCACTAGCCTGTCTTGCCATATGCAAAGGCGCTCGCCAATTGTACACACCTTCTATGCAGAGGCATGCATTTTCTGGTTCACGTGTTGCTGCTCACGACTTTGGTCGGGCGGGCCGACTTATCTGTGGGCTCTCATGAGGTCGCTGAGCGTACTGACATGGAAGAATATGTTGAGGGAATCGAGTCTTTTTCTTCAAGCATAGTAAAACTCTAGCAGGGGTGCTGCGAGCAGGGATGCTGCTTTCCTCTATACTGTGGTTTAGCACGCTGCAGGGAGTCCCGTTAGTAGAGGCGCACGGCCAGGTTGGTCAGATCACGTCGAGCTCATCCAATCTCGCTCTTAGGCCACGGTAACCCTGGCATACTTCAAACCAGCGTCTAAAGTATGGAACAAACTCTAGAGTTCACGATGACTACAAACCCTTCTTCAGTCATATAGTCGGCGCCGCGTATTCATCCTGCTTTGTGATAAGATGACGGCGCCCTGGGACCTCGGGTAGCAATCTGGTATTGATCGCTTCGTTCTTCATCACAATCCGCGTGTCGCGACTTGCAAGAGGCTATGTCTCCTGTGATTCATGGTCGCAGTTATACGAGTTGGTGAAGTGAGTACCGTCGTTACCTGCTGGCATATTTGCCCCGATTTTTCCTTCCAGTGTTGCTAGCTTGTCACGTATCTGGGTTGCCATACCTGCTGGCATATTTGCCCCGATTTTTCCTTCCAGTGATGCTTGCTTGTCACGTATCTGGGTTGCCACCCGTGACAGAACGCCAACCTTTTTCCACCTATAATCGTAAGGTTCAAAAGAGAACGGACCTCTTCCCTCTACCTTGTCTTCAAAAGGCTGGCTGGCGGGCAGCAAGAGCAGTCTACGAATATTCCTTCCTAGCATTGGGGGTTGCCATTCGTCAGGGCGGAATGTTCTTGCGCCGGAGCTCACTGCAAATATGACTGGGCGGTTTCCTTTTTCTTGGAACGAAAGCGAGGCTGGTATCCGCAGTACTATAAGAAGTAGAGGGAACACGTGTACGGTGGGAAGACGACATAGGTGTAGCATGTAAGGATTCCCAGCTTCTTCTTGTACGGCAAACAGCTCCCTGAAGCCAGCGCCTGAGGAATTCAAAGGATTCTTGGTCACCCTACAACGAGACAGGTGACCCCAGGTGCGCGTGGATACTTTCGTCCGATACGGAGATTTTGCTGCCTTGTCCTCCAATGTTTTCCTTATCAACTCTCGCACATATCCATGGCTATAATGCGTAGCGCCGCCGGCTCTTCCTGCAGATATTTCGTGGTCGTCCGGCATTGACACCGGGAATGGGTTGGGCGCGCTCCCCCAAATAAACCAGCCACGACGTGCAAAATATATCTTCATGGCATTATTTAGAGTGAGGCATCGGATTTGCCTGTGTTGTGCGGATTGAACTTCGCCTTTCCGGCTGCACTGATTTTCCAAATCCAGTTGTACATTCACCATGTCGAGGCAAACGACGATGCAGCGGCGCGGCGGCAGCATATGGCTGAAGACGCGCAAGCTGATGGCAATCTGCCTGGGGGGCGTTTTGTTGTTGTCAAGCGGAAATGCTTTTGCACAGGCTTTGGACGGAGAGGCTGAAGACGGAGCGGCTGCCGAAGGCCCCTCAGATACTGATGTTAAGTGCGACGTCAGTCCGGATTTACGAGAAACTGGCGTAACGCAAAACCAGGTGACCCTGTCAAGCACCCATCCCGTCACAACGCTCCTGTGCATCAAACCAGGGAGCACGATGGTACCCAAAGGTGCCAAAAGTGTTTGTGAAGCAAAAACAGATGTGACTGTAGAGAACTGCGAAGATAAAGGATGCAGCAGCACTCTGCAAGCGCTGCTTGAGTCCAACCGCGAAGTCCGATGGACCCAGATCCCCATCACGAAGTCGAAGCAAGGCGAGAAGTGGGCACTGAATCTTGAACAGACGGACTTCCCTTTCACAGATAAGTCGTTTTTTGTCGGCTGCAAGAACGAGGAGCATCCGAGTAAAACCTGCAGAGTGGATGTGACTGTAAAGGCCAGGTCTTCCTCAGTCATGGATAACCTCGTCACGTGTGCCTACGGCGCCGAGAGCAACTCTGAGGCGTTGAAAGTCGAGCTGACCGAAGAGACGAGCACGCTGGCTCTCGCGTGTGGCAAGCATGGATCTATCAATCCTACTACATACAGCACAAACTACTGCGAGAACGAAAATTTGACATCGTGCACGAAGAGCTACAGCGACATTCTTCCAAACTACTCGTCTGCTTGGTGGGCAGGCAAATCAGACACGACCGATCATGTGAAGCTCACAATTCCAAAAGGAAGCTTCCCAGCGGAGGAGCAACACTTTTACGTCGGGTGCGTGCCGAAAGCGGCCAAACCAGAGAAGCCTATCGCGAGGACTACAGGTCCATCGACTGACACTTCAACCTCTGCCGGCGCATCGACGTGCAGAGTGAAGGTAACTGTGAAGGCCGCCAGTTCCGCTTCACCTGCAGTTTCATCTTTGGCTGTAGTGTCTGCAGTCTCTGGTCTCCTGGTTTTGGTGGGGTATCTGTAAGATCCATTCGGATGAGGAACTGCTTCCCTATCAGCTATGGCAGGAGATTCTTGAATTTTGGGGTCTGAGCGCCTGCGGTGAATAGCACCAACTGGCCTGCTCTCGCCTACAAATACCAGCTTTCTCTTCTAAGTGGATTTGCTGACAGGGTTCAGCCTTGGTGAGGAAACGCATCAAAAAAGTGCCTAGATACTGGACTTCACAAATGTGTCGTCTCACGCCGACGGTGACCGCGGTCGCCCATTCAGGCATAAATGCTTTGAGTTTGCCAATCGACTGCTTTCCCGGTTCCACTGTTGACGCCACCAAGCTTTCTTGAGGCCAAGGTCCAGATCTCCGTGGCGAGTTCCGCGACTAGGTACAAGCGTACTGAAGTGTTCCTTCCATCCTGGGGATTGTGTTAACGCAGTCCTCCAGCCCGCTGCGGCCGTCTCTTCGGCGGAGTGCTTCTTGTGTCAGGTAGCAACCAGACCTCATGCATCTCGATCCTCGCATATATTGCAGGAATGACAAATTATCTCTTTAGAATTGCCAGTTAGCTGCCACAGATCCGCAGCTATAGAGCTGCATATGTTCTGGGTCCGACAGCGGTGCCGAGCAAAAGCGATTGTTGTCCGCGTCGCGGCGCTAGCCTTGAAGGCTGATTGGAAGGAGGGATACTCCGAGCGTGCGGGACATAAACTAGCTGCAGGTCCTCGCTTCGCCTAGTATGTCCTCGTTAGCACTGCAGCGTATCGGAGCTGACACAAGGACTCGCATGCCGCTGTCGACGGCTCGGAACTCTTCTTGCGTTGCAAAAAACAGGGCCCAAATACTAACTCAGCTGTCAACGAGAGATAGGCGCGTTTCTCTCCATCACCTACCGGCTCTTTTTTAGATCACCGACGCGTACCCAGCGTTCTTTCCGACAGCCGCCCCGATTTAGTAGTTTGGTAGACTAGTGATTCTGACCAGGCTGGCCTGCGCGTTTTGAGGTTTGATGCGTATGAGACTTTCGAGCATTCGTGTGTCTCTCCTCCCACGCGGCAGGTGACTGTTATGCTTCGCTCTGGATACAACAGCCAAAGCTTGGTGTTCTCGCCTGGCCCTGGCAGCAGCCCCCCTCCGACATGGCGGCGTGTCTTGCTCCTACGGGGGGAAGAGACCCGGGGTCCGAGGTCCTCGATGAAGTCCTCCGGGATTTGTACATGGATAATGACGTGCAAGATGGGAAGAACCCATTTCACTTCGCTGAACAGAATGATTGCTTTTGGTCAGAGAAAGCAGACCCCCGTAGCAGAGCTTCCAAAGGGCAGCGAGCGCCGACCAGGTTCACGCCGTTCCACGGACTCTGGCTGCATGCACGAGAAGTCCAGATGCATCCAAGACCTATTTTTAAAAAAATTTCTTATATCTGGTAGCAGAGGCATACCCCCTGCTGGCTCTTTGTCACTGAGTTACTGCATCTGCTGCGATTCTTCCATTCAACTGGTTCTCTTCGTTGTTCATCTGTGACTGCTGTGCAACGATGAAGGGCCGCGAGGTCTTGCGACACCGTGGCGGTTTCATCCCAGCGGCCCGGAAGCTGGTCGCTGGCTGCATCGGGGGAGTTTTATTGATGTCCTGTACACGATCATTCGCGAATTTGTCAGGGGAAGGCGAAGCGCGCCGTATTTTGGACACAGTCCAGGCGGAAATCGGCCCCGAACTGGTGAGTAAGTGCAGAGTTTCATTAAGTGCTCGAGGGGCCGATACCCCTCCCATCGCTGTAACGCTGTCAAAGAAGCAGCTGACCATGATGTTGGAATGCGTCGAAGATAGCACAGAGGAAGTCCCGGAGGGACTCAGGAAGGTATGCACCGCGAAGAAGGAGGCGACTGTTGAGAGTTGCTCAACAGCGAAAGATGGCTCGGCCGACGTCGTCACTCTGAAACAACTGCTTGGATGGTCCAGCGATGCACAGTGGGTTCAATTGGAACGTTCGTCCCAGGGAAACAAGGCGTGGATGCTGCGCCTCAAAGACGAAGACCTTCCTTTCACTGATAAAGCTTTCTTTGTCGGGTGTAAGAAGACCGGTGACGCTCCGCAGGACACCACATGTCGCGTGAATGTAGTAGTGAAAGCGAGGGCTTCGTCTGTCGCGGGGAACGTCGTCACGTGCGCGTATGGCTCCGACAGCAATCCACAGACCTTGGAAGTAGACATGACGCAAGAGAGAAACACGCTCACACTTGACTGTGGAGTCGAGGGTTCGGTCGCACCCCCGATGTACGAAACCAACAACTGTGAGGGCATGCTAAAGCCCTGCAAGGGCAACTCCGATGGAATGTTCCCCGAGTACGCAAGAACTTTATGGACGAGAAAGCCGAAAGAGCCGGCAATATTCACCATTCCGACGGAGAACTTCCCACAAACGGACACTAAGTTCTTTATCGGGTGCTCCCCCCATACGGCAACTGACGCTCCGATGGAGCCAGATGTTGCAATTTATGCCGAAGATTTAGGTGTCCTTCGCACAACAGAGTGCAAGGTGGCCGTCACAGTGAAGGCGGCGAATTCTGCCCCGGTCGGATCCTCTGTGCAGGTGAGAACAGCCACCTGCGGAGCCGCAGCTCTGGCAGGCCTCGTTGCGGGTTTTCGTGGAATTCACTAGGCTCATCTACACTAATGTGTGTTGCCCTTCTATCTACCTACCAGGATGTTACTGTGCGTCGTGTGTCTCTTCACAAACGTATTCGAACTGTGACGAGGTGAGACTACTTCCCCGCTCTCTACGGGGCGAAGAGGTTTCGTCCAAATGCACACTTGAGGGCTCTTGCGGGCTTGACGTGTGAATAGCATTTGCGCCGGCGTCGTGCAATGGAGGCACCCTCAGGCCTGTTATGATTTAAGGGATGTAAAGGTGCTCAGGGTGCTTGAAGGGCGCCGTAGATGTCAGAATACTACGGTCGGTGGTGAGAGCCTTTATAACAGCAAGGCTCAGATCCCCCTGCAGACGCATTCCACGTTGCTGGACGGCGGCTTAAAAGGTCGAAAACTTTTTTTCTAGACACTGCGGGGTTGACGAACAGTCGTCCTCTGTTGGCCAGCGGCCCTGACAACATAAATTCAGTGGCAGAGTGCAATAGCGGCAGAATCCCTGTTCCGTGAAGACGGCGCCGGGTCCGCTCACGCCCCCGCGAACGGCCGCCGGTGCGTTAAGGCGACTCTGTACAGAGTCTTATAGAATATGAAAGCGGCATATCTCAACCAGCGAACCGCGCTACACACTGTATCCTGTTTGATGGAGCTCATAAAGATGGAGAAGAGATATGGACAGACCTGGTGATGAGGAAGTGTCAGTCTGTGTGAAGCATCTCAGCCCCCCAGGTCGACGTCATGACGAATTAAACTGCGTCATCCGCGGTTCCTGCCAGTTCCCTTTTTGCTTCATTTGCTATCCGCCGATGAAGAGGCATTATTTTCCCGCAGGATAGGTTCCGAGGTGGGTTGGTCTCGTTCAGGAGACCCCAAGTCTGACTTCAACAAGTCTGACCCCTTGTGCCAGAACTCCGCGCGGATTCAAAACCGCAGAGGCCCCTGCCGTTTCTGCACACACATTGCTATCGGCGTTCAAACGTGCACACACATTTCGTTGACACAAACCTCTTCGGGGCTTTTTCAGGTCCACGCTCAACGACAAGACTGCGAAGAGAGCGGACTCACTGAAAATCGGGTTGCGACGCCAGTGTCACCCATTAGTCCGCCCATCGGGGAAACGAGAGCCCGTCGAGTGCTGCCCGGGCTCTCGGGAGCGCCCGCTGCCCGCGCGGAATGGATGAGGATTCTAAGGTTTCCGGGCAGATCGCTGAATCTGCTCTCTCCGCAAGCTCGTCTTTGAGAGTAGAAGCGTGGACCTGAAAAAGCCCAAGCACAACCCGTTAGCCACGCAAAACATGTTTACGAGGGAGCGAAGTCATTCTTGACGGATCGAGAAGCTTTGCGGAATTCTGCATATCTCGCCGTCGCACGAAAGTAAAAGCGGATCTATTTATATATGTAGGGTTTCTTGAAGCTGCAAATGACAGAACACGCAGAACTAGTAGAGGTATATGCAGCAGGTGTTCGCCTTTAGCGCTTCCTCGGAAACGAGTAGGCACCACAAGTCGCTCAGTTTTCCGGGCGGCTCCCCGTACTCGCTCCCTGGGACTCCCCACTCGGGTCTCGCGCGGGGTCGGCGCGTCCCGCTGAAGTGGAACTCCACAGCTTCGATAAACGAACGCGGCACACGCGTCGTGGCCCGTAACCCAAAAACGGTGCACAGCTTGTCTCTTCCTGTAGACAGACTAACTCGGCACGGTGTGGCATCATGATTCCCGAGTCTTTGAGTTTCCCCGAGACTCGTGGACGAAACCTACCTCGAGAATGTCTAGGGCGGGGACGATGCCCGGGACGACTGGTGGCTTTGAGCTAGGAACTAGCGTTTGATAGCGCGGTGTGTAGGTGGACTACTCCCGATCTCGAGAGCACATGCCACAGAAAACTTTTCCCAGGATGGAGCTCGGAACCGGATCAAAATGGAACACCCGTCGCTGAGGCCCTCGAAGCTCCCGCAATACGGTAGAAAACGCTAAAAATGAACCGGCAGGACCCCACGCGATAACGCTGTCCAGGGACAAACGCTCCGGAGCGTTCGGCTGCAGTAACGACAGTGAACCCGTTCCGAGACTTTAACAAATGGCTGTCGTACTTAAACGGACATGACAGTGAACAACTGGCGCAAGGAGGGCGAGACACTAGAAGCCTTCCTCGAGTCCGGAAACGGTGCTTTCGTGTGGACTCACCAGCCTGCATCTCTGGAGAAAGGCGAGAAACGTACGTTGCGGATAACACATGCGGACGTTCCTTCTACGGATAAACGCTTTTTCGTCGGATGGAAGAGCATAGCCACGCCTACGAAGACACGCAAGGTGGATATAAAGGTGGAGGCCCGGCGTTCAGTTGTTTTCGACAACGTCGTCACGTGTGCCTATGGCTCGGGCAGCAACCCGAGAGCCCTGCGGGTGGAAATATCCGAATAGCACACTACATTTACTCCCGCATGCGGCAAGCATGGTCGACTAGGCCTGAAGTCGACGATAGTAACTATTGCGAGGATGAAATCTGACCTCGTGCAAGAAGAGCTGCACCGACATTCTCCCGACGTAGGAGATGCCCTCGTGAACGACAAACGCAAAGGTGGAGGGATCCGTGCAGCTGACAGTCCCCATGGAGGGCTTTCAATCCGAAGACCGAAATTCTATGTTGGATGTCTTCCCAAGTCAGAGGAACAGAACAAGGATGCAGCTCGTGGAGTCGGTGTTGCAGTCGAGGGTCCAACTGCTACAGTTACTCCGTGCTAGGTGACGGCAACTGTGAAGGCTGCGAGCGAACCCTTGTCTGCGCCACGAGCCGCGTTAGTTTAAACCGGTTTCCGTCCGGGCTGCTGCATTAAGAGGAGGTCTTCCGTCGTCTTCCTAACCGCGCTACTTCCCAGCGCACTTTTGTTAACCAGTTTTGCATTCGGATTACTTATTGCTCATATAGGTGCCGTTCTGAAGACTGAAAAAAGCGGAGTGCCGAACCAAGGAGGAACAATAGGGAGTCCTGCAAGCACTTCAGAATCAACGCTACTCGCGGCGGTTGCACAGTCGTGCCCAGGCGTTTTCACGGTGATGCTTATGGACAATGGGCAAGGCCCATGAAAGGTGGTTTCCGCCGCATTCTGCGAGAGGGGCAACACCACTTGCCTCCCGTCGCAAGCTCACTCTGTCGCTCTGCCTAGACATCTGCTGCTTGATCGTGTAGCCGTCGAATATGCAAATTTCATGTTCTACGGACCATCTCCACAGCAGGGTCTGTGCAGTCAGCACTGTCCTGCTGGTACAGACGTCTGTTGTGACGTTTGTGGAGCCGTCGCACCTTGGAGGGCAGCTGGTGCGGCTCGACAGAGTGACGTGTCGAATCGCCCTGGCGGCCTACCCAGAGTAGCGCCTCACAACATGGGCAGAGGAGACAGAGGCGTCGCAAACTAATTCGCTTTAGCTGCCTCTCACACCGCAGAAAAAGTCACTCGGTTCGCATCCTAGTCAGAGTTGTTTCCTAGGGGCACACATCCCTCTGCGACAGTTTTCTACCCGCACGTGCGGCTGCTGCCAGACTCCAAACAGCGCCTGTTTCCCAACCTGATAGACAGTCACCGGCCGCATACCTTCCCCCGGAGCAGTCCACGAAACGTGAGTTCTGCTGCGGGGGCAGTACTGCGGACACACATGGGCGCGTTTGCTCTTGGTCGCCAGTTGGTCTGCGAAGGGCTGATCGTTGAAGCCACCACTACCTGGTTTCGACACGCCGCATGAATCAGGCCCTTCGGCGCGTAAACGGATCGAACTGTGTCTGTTTTTCGTGGCGCCCTGCCTTGCCGCAGTCCGTGCGTGGCTCGACCTTCTTCCCGCGGCATCTGGCTGGGCATATAGCACACGTCCTTCAAACAAGTATGTCCACCTAGTGTGCTCCGTATCTCGCAGCATCCGAGTCACAGGCGTCCGCAACCCTGTGCTGTTTGGGAGCAGTGTCGGAGCAGGGAGTGTCGCTCCACGACTTTTCGATGTCCATTAGGGCACAGTGAGAGGGCGTCTAAACACAATCCGTTTCATCAAGGTGAAAGAAACACACGCGTCGGCTTAACGCAGTTACGTCAAGGCTGCCGTCTCTGGCAGAGTCGAAGGGCGGTGGATGAAAAGAAAGGCATTTCCGGCCACTCTATGGCTCAACGACCGTTTCCTTTACCCTAATATCTGGCGCCCTTGGAAAAAGCTGGATGGATATTGCCCAGCATTTATGGTGAGGGCCTCTGGTCCTCCGCTTGCTCGGGTCACAGGACAGTTGCCCGACCGCCGTACCCCAGACGCCCCCACCACAACAATGGAGGTCAGCGACCGCCGATTTGCACCTTCTTGGTGGACCTGACTATTCTCCGATTATTCCAACGCGAATGAGCGTGCACTATTGTCTTCTCTTTTCGTAGGCCCGTCTTCACCCAGACTTCTTCGCGTCCCGTATTGGGGTATTACGATGGCGAGGCAAGCGTCCTTGCGGGGAAGGCGCGATGCCTTCATGTCACAGGCGCGCATGCTTGTGGCGTTCTGCATCGGGGGATTTATTCTGCTGTCCAGTGGAGGCGCCGCTGCGAACAATGTTATCGGTGAACGTGTGCGCCGAGAGCAGGTTGGAGAGATCGAAGAAATCCTTCATGGAATCGTTGCAAAATGCCAAGTTGCCTCTGGAGGCGGAAGCGCTGAGAATTCTACCCTGGTCACGCTGTCGAAGAAGAGGGGGTTGACCACGACAGTACACTGTGCTGATAACGGTACAGAGAGTGTCCCCAAATCACTGGAGAAGGTGTGTATATCGAAGGCAAACGATACTATAGACACGTGCTCGAAAACAGAGACGGACGACGGTGAAGGCGATCGAGTGGCGGGGTTGAATGCGATCTTGGAGCACGGGGACGATCTAACATGGGCAACAGTGAGTTCCCTGCCCCAGGAAAAAGGCAAAGCCTGGACATTGACACTGGAGGAAGCCAACCTTCCTTTTACCGATAAATCTTTCTTTGTTGGTTGCAAGGAGCAATCCAGCGGGACAAAGTCATGCAGGGTCGATGTCACAGTTCAGGCGCGTCCCTCCTCTGTCGTGGATAACATCGTCACGTGCGCGTATGGCGCTGAGAGCAACCCTAATATCCTGAAGGTGGACCTGAGGAAAGAAAGAAACACCCTGGTGCTGGCTTGCGGGAAGGACGGCTCCGTGGTGCCCGCGTCGTACGACACGAAATACTGTGTCGACGACAAGCTATCCGAGTGTGAGAATAAATACGAAGATCTCTTCCCCAACTACGCAACGGCTTGGTGGTCGAAGGAAACCGACAAGAGTAGCCCCATGAAGTTGACAGTCCCCAAGGAGGGCTTCCCTTCGGAAGAGAAAACGTTCTATATTGGATGCGCTGCAACTTCCGTCAAGAAATCGGGGATTGTAGGTGCCTCTCCGAGACCTGAGGTTGAGTCGCCAGAAGGAACCACGGACTGTAGGGTGATGGTGACGGTAACCGCCGCGGGCTCTGCTGTGGCTGGGAGTCTTCATGACCAAGTCTTTGCTGCAGCATCTGCTGCTGTGGCCCTGACTAGTTTCCTGGCTGGCGCGTTTTGAGGTGCAGGAACACCCTGCTGCCGATGCAGGCGTTGGAATTTGTTTGTATCTTTGGAGTGCGTGACTCAGTTTAGGGTTGGTGTGGACCGTTTAGCTTTGCACCGCCTGGAGAGCGGTCCCAGAGCAGACTCGCCACCATGTATTTATCTGCTAGCGACGTTGATCCGACAGCTATCCGATGGCATTGACCATGATTCCGATGCGTGTGGAATTGTGAGTCTCGCTACTGCCTCGCTACACCTCTACGCCTCCGCGACGGAGCGAGCGAAGCACGTAAAACGCGAGATCGGGTCGCTCGGGCACTCCAAACAGAGCAGGCTACACGCCAAGTAGAACAAGAGAGTTTGTTCCTAGGGCAGACCCAACTGACGCGAATGAGGTTCATTATCATCCTTGCTTATTTCATGCGCCGTCGTGTTTCTGTAGCGCTTTGATGCCGCCCCTTTTTGAACCTTTGTCCGAGGAGGGGTTGTCATGTCAAGACTCAGGAGGACGCAGCAAAGGCCCGCCCGCAGGTTGATGTCTTGCGCAGAGTTCACATATATTCGTCCTGAAACACTTTTCGGGACTTATTGAAAGGTGTTTCTTGGGGTCGAAACCCGAGTGGAGATACCGTGGAAGATCTCCCTGGAAGTGTTGTAGAGTGTATGTTGCTCCCAGGGGCGGAATACAGGGACGCGTGCCCAATCGCTTCAGCTTGCTTTCGGGGCTTAGCTTTCCCCGTACTAAAGTTACCCGGGTTGGAACTGTCCCCTCTTTGCCATGAATTACGCTCTTGCAAGGCTCTCTTTCTTTATTAATGCATAAATACACAAATAATCATTACATCGCACTCCTCAGACGATTCCAGAGTCAACTCCAGGGTGCCTCGCGATGCAATGCCCCCCCGGTCCCGGGTTGGCGGCCGGTCCGCTCCGCCAATACAGGTACAGCTTGCATGGCGTGGTCCAGTGATATACACAGCCTTCCTGATAGCTCCAACAGACCACCTGGGACATTCAAAGACGTAAAACGCTACAGTGGCTCTTTTTTGTGTCATGTATGAGCTGGCAGTAACAATTATGCGCATCAGGAGGCGAGTGAATGCCGCGTCCAGCAAATCTTCGCCCAGTATCTCTAGCCTCGTCTGGTTGCAACGAGGAGACGTCGGCAGCTCGCGCTCCCCGACCACGACTGGGCCTACGCGCGGCACGAGGCCCATCTTTCCTGGATTCAGCAGACTCCTTCGACGATGTGGAGCTCACTGTCTTGGTCTCCGTGGCTCCCCCACCGTTTCAAATGTTTTATATTTCTCACCGCCTTGGTGTTTCCATCATTCCCCAACCGTTTCTCTGTCTGATAGTTCAAACTTTGCCTGAGTGATTCATCATGGTTAAAGCACACTTGGTTGGGCGTGGCGGGTTTCAAGACAAAGACATGCACGTTGAGGCCCGCCTGGGTGACGGGAGTTCTACTGTCGTCAATCGCGGATGTTTTTGTGGATTTACTTCACGATGGTGCCTTGCGCCGGAGTTGAGTGGAGAAACTGCGTACTACCTCCCTGGAACTGTTGCAGGATGTAGTGCTGCGTCTATCGCAAGACATAATGACCTGCATTCCCAGGCCATGACGCTAAGTGCTCAGCTCACTGTAACACTACATTGTGTCGAAGAAACCAGCGCGATGAGGTGGGTCCTCCAAGAGTGATGGAAAAGTCAAAAACTGCGCGACGACTGGGGATGCAGGCACAATACAGTTGCACCGGAGCAACTGCTGAAAGAAAATAGTGGCCCCAAGTGGACTGAAGTCGCGCCAGCGCTCAGCTGAAAGGGAAAGGCCTGGACCTTCAAGCTCAAAGACACAGACCTGCCGTTCACGGATAAAACCTTCGTTGTTGGCAGGAAGGAAGCACCTACCGGCGATAAGACATGCAAGGTGGATGAGAGGGTCCAGGTCATACATTCCTCCGTCGTCGATAACGTTGTCACATGCGCATATGGTTCAGAGAGCAACCCCAACGTCTTCTAAAGTGCGCCTGATAACAAAAGACACCTGAAACTGGCCGGCGCGAAGGACGCCCCTTGGTGCCTGAGTCGTACGACACGAAATATTGCGCGGACGACAAACTAGCCGAGTGTGAGAAGAATCACATGACATCTTCCGCAACTACGCAACGACCTGTTGGTTGAAGGAAACCGACAAGGCAGCTCCATGGAGTTGACCGACGGGCCGGTCGATTTCATACATTTCCTGCTCAACGAATCCTGCTGTCACCGTGAGCTCGAAGGAGGCAGGGAATGGAACAAACGTTCCCGGACCTCAGGGGGACCATCCAACAGATCCCGCGGCGTGTAGGGTGATGGTGATTGTAGCTGCCGGGAGCTCTGCGTCGGTTGGGATATTCAAGGAGCAAGCATTTGCTGTGGCGGCCGGTGCTGTGACCGTAGCTGGTTTCCTGCCTGGCATCTTTTGAGCTGCAGGAAGGCCGCTGTTGTCGATGCGTTTGCAGTTCGTTTTTATGTGGTCGTGCGTGGCTCAGGTTGTCTCCGTGTGGGGCGTTCTATTTTGCCCTCTTTGCGCGCGATTCCGGTAGTAGACATGCTTCTGACCGACCGCCCGTGTCCCGCGGCATTCCAGAACCATCCAAATACGCGCGCGAGTACCACGATGACGATCCATCTTCCCGCAGTTCTGGTGGCTGACTCTTTCCGCAGCCTTGTGACCCTCAAAACTCTATCGGCTCCATAGTTGCCATTGCGGCAGGTGGCAAGGGGCCCCGGCCGGGGGCAGCCCCAGGCAACACGGCCCGCCAGCGAGTCTTTGTCGTCGCGGCACCCTGGGGGCCTCGTTTTTCCCATTCAAGTGCCTCTTCTGGTTGCCCACGTGTACTGTCTGCGCCCTACCCTTCCTGCTACCTCTCAAGTGGCTGACCGTCTCATTTTTCAGGCGGGATCGTGGGAGGCTCGTCGTTCTCGTGGATCGCTCGCATTTGACTGTGCTGTAAAAGATATTCTCATCAATCGGTCGGGTTGGTCATAATGTGACGAGACTACTAGAGTAGCGAAGAGAATGTGGGAAAAGTTTGAACATTAGACCTCATGGCCTTCGTCACTGTCTCCTTCCCCGACCGCTGGCCCCCCCCCCCTCCTCCGCCTGCGCAGGCGCGCCCCGGGCGTTGGTGTTAGCTAGACGAACAGGGGCTTGAATGTTTCTTTGCCCTACTGCACAACCAGTTCCAGAGGAGCCTGACAGAGAAAGAAGGCTCCGGTTGGCGTCCTTCTTGAATCTACCCGTGCATGTTGCTACCACACGCCGGCGCGGTATCCGGTTGGGGGATGGGGGGACACTTCTCTCGCCAGGGGTAAGCAGCTCCATCGGACCCATCCGGGGAAAACAGTTCATTCGCCGCGGGATACGCGTGCAGGCCTTTCGGGTAACCTGACTGAAAATAATGCAGCAATGCGTTTCTTTTCCTGTGGCACAGCGGTGAGCGTTCAGGAGCCTACACTTCGTGTGGTTAGTGTTGCGTCTTGTGTTTCGAGTACCCCCGTGCACGGTTTTAAGATCTCCTTCACGGGCCCATCATGGCTACCGATGGGGGAAGGCAGCAGCGGCGTGGGGGGTTCAAATCAAAGCCCCGGAAGTGGATGGCCTTCTTTGTGGGACAACTTTTGCTGTTGTTGAGCGGAGTTGCTTCTGCGGATTTACGACGAGGTGGTGATATGGGTCGACGAGCGAGCGGAGACGCCGTGGAAGATCTCCGTGACACTGTTGAGTGTAAGGTTGCACCGGACCCGGAAACAGCAGCGACGTCGCTGGCTCCGGTGATACTGTCTAGTACGAAACTCACGACAACCTTGCACTGTGTTGCAAAAGGCAGCACGATGATACCGACTGCCCCCGAGAAAGTATGTGTCACCAAGCAAAACGCAACAGTCAAAGAATGTGCAACAACCAGCGACGATGACAACAAACACGCTGTTGCGTTGAAAGAACTCTTAGGGGAAACGAGCGAAGCCAGATGGATCGAGGCACAACCCGTGCCCCCAGAGACCGGCAACGCATGGACCTTGAAACTGAAGGAATCTGACCTGCCATTTGCTGATAAGTCCTTCTTTGTTGGATGCCAGAATTCTGGTTCTAACCAGCACTGCAGGGTTGATGTGACAGTAAAGGCCAGACCTTCTGTTGTTGTTGACAACGTCGTCACCTGCGCATATGGCTCTGAGAGCAACTCTGAAACCCTGAAAGTGGAAATAACGGAAGAAAAAAGTACACTGACTATCGAATGTGGAAATGATGGGTCCATCGTGCCTACGTCGTACGGCACTGTTTACTGCGGAAGTGACGATCTGACCTCCTGCGAGAAGAGCTACAGCGATATTCTTCCAAATTATGCAAAAACCTGGTGGAAGGAGGAGGGAGTGCAGCGCGATGTTGCGACATTGACTATCCCGAAACAGAATTTCCCCGCTGAGGACAAGCAGTTTTACATCGGTTGCTCTCCCATGTCGGTAGAGGGGGCCTCGAAGGCCTCAGGCATTGCGAAGGGCGAGTCTGAACGCCCCGCAGTCCCAGGTGTTTCGGTGTGCAAGGTTCTAGTTACAGTGAAAGCTGCGGGTTCTATCTCGTCTGGGGAATCTGGGTTGCACATTGTCGGCGGGGCTTCGGGTGCTGCGGTATTGATCGGACTTCTTGCTGGCTCCTTTTGAGGCAGGGGTTGAATGCCTGTTGCTTCATATTTGTGCCCCTCTGGCTCGATGGTAGCAAAACGCATCGGTGGGGGTTCTGATGTTTTTGTATATCTCAAGAAGGGATCCAGTGGTCCATCTACGTAGGGTTGTGCCCGTATGATTTACCTTCCAAGTTCCTGCGGTGTCACATTAAGACAGGGAGTGCTACGGTTCACAACGAACCTTTGTGCTGGACGCCCTGGTTACCCCGATCCCCTTCTCTCCTCATGCGCTGCCTCTATTGCACAGGAGAGCCCTAGCAACTGGACTTTGAGTTCGCAACAAGTTTCCACTGTGTCTGCATGATGTGGTTGTTGCAACGCGGCTTCGTGACGGCTGACGGTGAACTAGCGAGCCGGCTGCGCCGTCAACTCCCAACTGGATCGCCTTCAGCAGCGGAAGGGAGGCAACAAATGCCGACTTCCCCTTTAGTAGTTTCGCGTTTCTGCTTATGCACCCTCACGTTCACCAGGTTTTCGGGGAAGGCGCTGCGCGGTTAGCAAGTAACACGACGACGCGGGACTTACGCAGGGGCGGACGGGTACGGCGGCTCATTTGTGGGCTGCACTGGGAGTCTCCCAATAGCGCCTACGGAGACGGCAGATAGAAGGTGGAGAAGCCAATCTCCAGGGCAGTCCAGGGACTGTCGAAAGGCTTTTCGAAAATGGATGTCGCCCGAGAGCCGTACGGTCTTATGGGCTCCGAGCGGGAGTACCGGCTGCGAGCTGTACGATTGGTCTTGAGTTCGAAGGTCTTAGCCCCACAGATCAACGTCTATTACGAGTGTGACAATAGAAATGCCGATTGAGAATCCTGAAGGAGACACCTGAGTCATGAGCTTCTACTGGCCGCCTTTCGCCAGTACGGGGCCTTGGAATTTGACCGAGTTGACTCTATGTTGGTCGACGCCTTACGAAAAAAAAAACATGTTCAGGGCAAATTCATTGCGTCTGTCTCTTTTCCGTTCCTTGCGTATATATACACACCGTAGAGCGCTAGCTGAGAACAGGATTTGCGCTTACGCGTGTGCTACTTTGTCTCTTTTCGACCGTTGCCCTTGGATCTCCACTTCTATCGATTTCCTGCTCACGAACGACCAGCGGTCCACGCGCATTTGCACCGCCGCGCGCCGCCCTGTATGGAGGGGCTCGGCGCTGTTGCTACATGACATAACGTATCGCTATATCACACTTCAAGGCGTTCTCAAAGAACGTGGCCTCTTTTGAAAGCTCGAACCCCGTCTTCTTCGATGGCGTCAGCGCGCCTAGAAGATACCCGACCACCGCGTCTTCTCTTCCTTCGAAAATTCTCACGCAAGCAGAACCCACCTCCCTCTTTTTCTTTGCACGTTTTAGCCAGGACACGGAAACCCTCTGTGAGCGCACACTTTTCAGTGCAACGAAGCGACAGGGTTCTGTCGAGTAATGCATTTGGTTCTGTAGTTTCCTCGGACTGGCACTAGGGCCGCAGCAACGGGTACCCTGGGTTTTCATAGTCGCACTGCATGCAGAGTCTCCCGCGTAAAGCACGTCTTCGCAACTGCGTTCGCCGACTTTGGCATCCGCTCTTTTTGACTCGATCGCAGCATCCACTCAGGCGCTAGGTCCCTCCGTTTTTTCTAAAATGTGAAGAGAGAAGCGACGGAAAACAGAGGGGAGGACTCACAGCCAACGGCAAAAGACCTTCCTCAGGAGACCTCTTGTCTCCTCAAGGGTTTGCGAGTGTCTCGAGGGTTCGTTTCGACGCTGGGAGGCCCACGATTTCGCCTTCCATGCTGAATGAACTACTTCTACTTTTCCCTCTGCGACGAGTGTGGGTGACTCCCCTCCTCGAGTCTCCTGCCGTTTTCCGTGTGCATCATTCTACCCCCCGCGTTACGTGCCGCAATTCGTCCCGCCCCCCCGTCCCCGCGCCGACTCTCGAGAAGCGAGCGTGGAGGAAGGAAAAGACAAGAAACGGGAACTGAGCGCACTTCATCGGGAGTTTTGGCTTCTGGATAGGCGTTTCAGTTGTCCCTCTCTTCGCCCTAGCGGTTTCTCCGTCGGGTTTTCTCCCTTGCTGTCCTCGGGCCGTCTTCCGGCTCTGCGTCGGCATCGCCCCCTAAAGCTGCGACCTGCAGTTCACGCAAGCCTCAAGGTCTTTCCCGTGCGCCAGCCCCCCTTTTTTCGTCTCGCCCCTCTCTCCGTCTGTCGTGGGCGTGACGCAGGGCCCATTGCCCGCTCACGTCCCCCTTTTTTCGAGATTCTGCGCTCGCGTTGGTCTCTGGTCTGCTCCGCCCAAACCCGTCTTACACTTCTCGTCCGGCTGTCGCGCGCTCCTTTCCCTCATTTCGCCGTTCATCTCTCTCAGGATTCTCTCTTCACCGTTCTAGGATGGTCCGCCTCCGCTGGGCTCTCCGTTCCTTCGATTTCTAAATCGTCGTCTCTCCCATTCCCCGCACTCAACAATTTCTCTGCTTCCGGCAGCTTTACTTGCTTTGTCTTTTCTTCGCTTCTGCCTGCGGCCGCTCGGGGGTGGAGGAAGACAAGCGAGCAGAAGAATGTTTTCATCTGTGTGAGCTGCAGCGGTGTGTGTTGGCAGTGCGTCCCTAGAAAAGAGGAAAGACAAGAAGACGCTCAGAGAAACGCGCAGCCGGAGACTCTGCTCCCGGGGAGACGAACGCCAAGAGGAGAGAAACTCGGCGCACGCAGGCGAGGGCGACAGACGACAGAAATTCCGAAATCTTGAAAAGGAGATACACGGTAGACACCATGGAGAGGCAGAGGTCAGGACAGGGGCTGCGCGAGCTCCTCGCGGATATGACTGACTGCGACAAGGTACAGAAGACTGCACGAGGAATTGCTTTCTCGCGCGCCATGTTCTAAATCAAACTCTGCACCCTCAGCTCACAAAGGACGGTGGCGTTTCTCTCGCAAGGCGGGATGAAGAGAGCGCCTCGGCGAGAGATGCGTTTCTGTTTCGCGTCCTGGGAGTGCACGCGAAATGAGAACGATTTCCTGCGTCGGTTTGCTCCCGATTTTCTCAGGATCGAAGGTATATGGCCGCATGCGATCTCACCGCGCTCGTCGTCGGCGCTCAAGTGGTAAGGGTCCCTTTTGCGCTGCAAGCGAAGAACAGGAAAAGCTGCGGACGAACGCTGTTTTGCGGACTGAATTCAGTCCTCGCAATCTTTCAGATGGCCTCGGGCTCTTCACTTTCCTTCCCGACTCCGTGCCCTCGTTACACCGCCTTAGGTTCACTCGTGCCTGTCATCGCGCAGTCTGTACTTCGAGGATTCCACGCTCGTTAGCAACTCGCACAACCTACCTGTGCGTTTCCTTCATGCCCATGGTCGTCTGCGTTTGCTGGTGCCTTTGCTTCGCTCGTCTCACTCGCCGTGGTCGCCTCGACTTCTCATTCCTTTTTATTACCACTTTGCGCGTTCCTGGCAGGAAGTGGAATATACCGTCCAGGACCACGTCGTGCGCGCGCTGCTCAGGCAGCTCGAAGATTCCTCCATCGACGTTCAGGGAAATGCCGTACGTTGCAAATTCCCTTCTGTCCTTTGCACTTGGGGTCCACGCCAGACCGCGTCAGAGTGTGCCTTCAGCTGCAGTCATCCCATGTACATAAAGATATATGTATATATATACACACATATATACCTATATAGGTCTGCGGGGCCCATCCGTCAAGCTGTCCATCTATGCATATTATGTGGGTGTATATATACATAAATTTTTACGAATATTGTGTATGGGGGCGTACCTTCGTCTGTTGTTTGAGCCGGACAGCGGACACACGGCAGGCCTTGCTGCTTCTGAAAGCATTCATGGGTGTCAGATGGATCTCGTGCCTGTCTACGCCGCCGATGAGCCAGCGTCCATGAGCCAGCAGACACCCGTGCACGCGCTACCGGATGAACATGTCTCTCAGGATCGACGCAGGTTCTCAGCAATAGGGTTAAATACATCTTCCTTGGCTTTTACGCGTGTCTGTGCATAGTTTGACGTGCATGATCGCCTGCGTCTGTAGGGATCCGGACGACAGTCATGCATCTGCATGCGCCAGTTCTCGCACCCGCAGAGTAACTTGTCCCGTGCATTTCTGCTACTGTCGCGGTGTGCTCACTTAAGGCATCTGACTCTGTTACCTAAGAAGACTACAAACTGGATGCTCAATTCGGTCTGTGTGTGAACTTCTGTCGCGTTTGTCTGCAGGCGAAGTGTCTGTCAATGTTCACGGCGCGGCTGAGCGATGAGCATCTGGAAAGCGTCCTCCTGCAGTTGATTCGCGCGGCGCTTGACCGACATAGCGCAGTTCGCGACATATACGCCGCCTGCCTCAAATGTAAGCGTTTCTCACTGATCTCTTGGTCGACTGCACTGTAGAGGCATCAAGTGCTTCACAGCTGCAAACCCGTTCATATATGCCTGCACGCGGGTCGCATGCCGTCTTTTCTACTACACATTCATATATATATATATATTTGTTTATACCGGTGCATATAGGTGATATATGTATGCATAAGTATGATCGCGGCATTCTAGAGCGTCGTGACTGGCGGAGTCGACGGATTTCATGCGCATGTCGGTGCAATAGTGCGAACAAACTGAAAGCAGACAAGAGTTCTGTGTAAATGCTCTTGTGCCTTCTTGAAGCACGTATGCACACAGGGCGGAGCGATGCCGATGCGTTCACGACGTTGTTAGCTGTAATCCTGTGTTTACGTACCTTCATGCACATAGCCTGCTTTCAAATGCTTCGAGTGTGTAGTGGACTGCCTTCTCTTTACTGCGCCTGGCAGATATCCTTCATATATACAAGCGCCAACGGTGCCTGTAATCTCATTCTCTCTACATGCATATGCACGTATGCCTACATGTATGCAGCTATATGGGGAGAGTTGGCTGTGAGTAGATGCTCAAATGGCTACATACGGATTCCTTCATATATTCCCACAGGCATGCACGAATATATATGTATACATATTTGTATAGTTTTCCGTCTACTCGGCGTCGGTCTCTTCTGGGGCAGAGGAGGTTCTGCACATATTCGAAACGCGGCTGAATCAGCGTAGATGGAGGGGCGGGGCGGCACGCGAGAAAGAACACAGCGAAAGCTGCAGAGTTCTGCCTGCACTTCGTCGCCGTTTCTGGGAAAACTTCCTTTTTTTCTCTCTGTTGATGCTTTGCAGGTGTCATTGGAGAGCTGCCGGATACCTCGTCGGTCACCTTCGCAGCAAGCGTGTTACCAGAGTAAGTTTCGGGGTGCGCATTACTTCTGTTGTTGCGAGTTAGCATTTGCGTTCAACTTTCTACAATGCCTTTTGCCTTCAATGCGGCTCGTTGCCGGAAGTTGACTTGTTTTTATACTGTGTTTTTGCTTGTTGGGTTTTTAGGTTGAAACGGGCGCTGGCGACGGCCGCGCGGCAGCCGCGGGGCTCCGAGGAGGAGGCCCTGGAGATTTTCACAGAGACGCTGCGGCGCTTCCGCTCTCGAGCGGAAATGTGGCGCCGCGCGGGCGAGGACTTTCTGGGTCCGGTGCTTGACATTCTGAAGAGTTCGACGCTTCCGCTGGCCGTTCAAAAGAAGGCGCTGACGTCCTTGGGGCCTCTCGCCGTCGTGGTAAGTCTAGGGTTGAGGGCAGCGCCAACTCGCTCGCGTTCAAGCCTGCGGAGGAACCAGGGCTCTTGACAGTGAGATCTTTTTTACGAACACTGTTTCTGCTTTCAAGCAAGCACGATTGGCGCGATAGAGTTACATATTCATTTTTAGCTTCCTAGCACTGGGCAGGAGGCCGACACGACGAACGGCCGTCAGGGCCTCGCGTCTTCTGCCCCGCGGGGCTCCAGCCGTCTGGGGCCGAGGCCCTGCATGCGCACGTCGTGCGACGAGGGTAAACGCCGGCGACTTCCTCCACTGCGTCTCCCCGTCGGTCGTGCGTGTGCGGCTGTCGTCAGCTTCCGTCGACGTCAAGGCACTCGCTGTTCCGCTTCCTGCTGGCTGAGGTTTCGTCGCCTTCGGCTGCTGCCGCGTTCTCTTCATTTCTCTTTGCTCAAGCTCTCGCGCACGTCGTGCGGCACCTGGAGGCGGCGGCCCTGGCGCCGTACGTCGACAAGCTCGCGGTGTTTTTTTTCTCCCTCATCAGCAAGCAGCTGGACGAGGCCGCCGCAGGCGACGACGCGGAGGTCCGCAGGCCCATTGGCAGCCCGCAGAGCGCGGCGGGGGCGGCATTCTGCTCGCCAGAAGCGCGGCACGAAGTCGTGGAGCTGTCGCTTGCGTCGCTCGAGGCGTTTTTTTTGCGGTGCCCTGATGCCATGGCTACGCACGCGGACGCACTCGACCCGCTCCTGCAGCGCCTGCTGGCCTACTTCCCCAACGTCTACGCGCACTCGGAGGCTGACCGCGACGGCCGCGAGAACTTTGAGGACGAGGAAACCCTCGGTTTCGAAAAGGACTTTGATTTCAACGATGAAGAGCAGGACGACGACTCCTCCTGGAGAGTCCGCAAGGGCGCCCTCAAGGTACACACGCGCACACACGTGCAGACAGCCCTGCCATCAGCGCTGCCGCGAACGCAACTCTAGCGGCTTCTTTGCTTCGCTGGCGCCAGCTGCCTTGCCTCGTAAGGATCACGTGATAGAGATGAACGTGCCTGTCGCAGGACGGGGACGAGGGGCAGCTTCAGGTCCATGCGCTCCGCTTCACTGCCTGCACTGCGTTTCCAAGCCGGAGAGTTCACGTGCCTTCGGCGACTCGCATTTCAGTGAACAGGCTCCCAAACATCTCTGAATATCCGTGCTCACGCCTTTGCATGCGCGCCGCCAATGAGATCTGTGCGTCTCTCGATTCGAGCAGGAGCGACGTATCTTCCGCTCCAACCAGCGCCCTGCCGCTCCGCTCGTTCATCCATATCTATATGTATGTGTATATATACATATATATATATATATATATATGTATTGGTATAGCGCTATTTTCCTTGTTTGTCGATTTGCTTACGTTTCAGGTTTTGCGGGCACAGGCTCAGGCGTTTCCTGAGCGGGAGGCGATTTTTTATGAAAAGTTTCTTCCGGCGCTGCTCCAGTCGACGCGCGACCAGGACGAGACGTTGCAGTACGAAGCTCTGGAGACCCTCGACGAGGTGCTGCGCGCCTCCCTGCGCTGTCAGTGCCACGATATCGTTGCCCTGCCGACCTCTCCGTCTTCATCAGCGTCGCCTTTTTCTGCGTCGCCAGCGCCTGCGGAGGACAGGGGGGGACGCGAGGCGCAGTCGCGGTCTCTGAAGCGCATCCGACTTACTGCCAAGCCCCTCGAGCGCGCGCTGCCTTCGGTGAGGAACTTACCGACTCATGCCGCTGAGTTAGAAAGGTGCAGCTGGGCGCGCAGCAGGAGGACGAAAACGCGGAGAGGAAGCGACGAGACCTGGCGCTCTCCGGCACTTCAGGCGACCCTCGAAAAGCCTCAAAGGCCTGTCGAGGACAGTGCTCTGTTTGGGCTCACGGATGCTTGCACGTGCCCAAGAGCGTCTGAGTTGCGGACTGGGGTTGCGCCCTGTGAGCTCGTTCTGCGCGAACGCTTGGCTGAAGATCTCTGTACCAGCTTCATCGTCGCAGAGTACACATCGTGTGTTTTTTTCTTCAGATTTTGGCGGCGCTGCAGCGGGTGCTGGCGACGTCGCGGTGTGTGCGCCTGCGTTTGGCGTGCCTGGGCGCGCTGCAAAACGCACTGTTCGCAGTTCCGGAGGACGTTATGCTTGCGCTGCCTGAGTGGCGCAAGCTCGTGCTCGCGTCACTGCGCGACGTGTCGAACGGCTCCGTGCGGCTGGCGGCTTTGCAGGTTGTCTCGGCCTTCTTGCTGGCGCACCCGGGGTTGCGGGCTTCGAGTCCCGCCTCTGCGACGCCCCACTCGTCGCCGGCGCGGCGAGGGAGCGCCGGTGCCGGGAGGGGCGGCCGCTTCCTGGCGAGTCTCTTCCCCTCGTTTTTCGCGTCCTTCTCCTGCTCGTCGCTGGGAGACGGCGGCGAGCGAGGACGCCTGATTCTCCGCGAAGAGGGCGGCCGCGAAATCGTCGCGGCTCGCCGGAAGGAAGGAGCGACGGCGCTGCTGGCGCACCTCGTCGACCCGCGCCTCGTCGCCCAGGCGTGCCCGCACGCTCTCGAGAGAGAGGATCACGGCGACGGCGACGACGCGCTGAAGGCCCTGCATGCGGGCTTCGCGTGCTCGCCGCCCGTGGCCTCGGGGCGAGAGTGCCCGCGGAAACCCTCGCACGGAACCCTGCACGGCCTGGCGCACCCTCACAGCCACCGCCCCGGGAATGGGAAAGTGCGTGTGGAGGAAGCGGCGCTCAGCGAGCGCGAAGAGCCCGACGACGCAGACTGGGAGATGGAGGAAGAAGAGGCGCGCGATAAACTCGCGTGGCGGAAGAAGGAAGAGTTCTTCCTCGACCTGCTCCCTGCAGTCCTCCTGCTGACCCAAGACCCTCAGTACCAAATCGCGGGCCAGGCGCTCCTCGTCACCGGACACGCCATTGCGTAAGGAAACAGGACTACGAAGCGTACACACGCATGCAGTTTCATGCAGTTTATTGCCTCCTCGCTGTCCAGCGGGCTTCACGCAGCACGGCTTGCGATCGAAGAAATCTCCTGCAGCTTTTTGGTCCTTTTCGCGGCAGTCGGGGAGGGCGGGACCCGAGGGCTGCGCGGCAGAGAGCGAAGGCAGGGGCTAGAGTCAGAGCGAGAAGCGAGGCCCGAAACCTCGCCCCACGGCAGCAGAGACAGCGAACGTCGAACAGGCAGCAGCGTGCGAGCAAGCGTCGAGGGGATCGCGAAGAAGCAGCCACGCGATGTGAGAGACGAAAGCGCCCTGAAACGTCGCGACGGCGCGGCGCCTGGGGCCGTTCTCAGCTCGGCGCGGCCAACCTCACGCGACATATAGCTACCCATGACTCTCTCTCTGATCTTCGTATGCAGGTTCCTTCGTCTCGCGCGCGAGACAGGAGGCGACGAGGCGAGTACGAGCTCTGGGCCTGTGTCTCTGCCGTCCTTCGTTGGACAGGCGCTCGAGGTCCTCAGGAACGTTTTATCGGTGGCGAACATCGATCAAGATGTCAAGCGCGCGTCGCTGATTTGCTTCGGTGAGGCACCAGACACAGCAGAGGGAAGCTGATGGAGCCGCGAGGCCCGACAAGCGAACGGAATAGAGAACGCGCAGGCGTTTTCAATGCGTAACGAGGATGGGGACGAGGCAGAAACGTAGAAGAAGAAACTGGCGTCGATCCGCTCTTGGAGATGGTGAACTAGCGCACGTCCTGCCTGGGCGGTGCCGCAAAGAGGCCATAGGGAGTCTGAACCTCGGGGGGAGTCCGCGTTCTGCCTCTCAGCGCAGGAGTCGACCGCGTGAGATGGATCCTGGGCTAGACCGAACAGAGAATAAACTTCCGACCCGCGCGTGTGTTCGATTTGCAGGTTTCGTCGTCGCTGCCGGCGGAGAGTTCCCGCAAGCGCAGCCGTTCCTTACCCAGTGCTGGCCGCCGTTCATCGACCGCATCAAAAATGAAGTCACTCGGCAAACAGGTGAGGCAGAAATCCACATCACGGTCTTCGCTCATCTAGTTAGGTATATATCTGTTGTCTGTCTACGTCGCATATGTCTGTCGCCTCGTCTTTCTGTGCCGTCTTTATATATATGTATATATACATATGTGCGTGAATGCGTGTTTCCTCGTATGTGTCTCTTTCATCTCCGTATTTTTACATATATTTATATATACATTTATGTTTGCATACGTAATTCGTGGTATGATTTGGCACGCCTCGTGCTCGAGGGCGTAGTGAGAGAGTTCCGTAGTGTGAGTTAATTTTTTTTGTGGATATACGCCTCGAGGCTTTGTGCGACCCCGCTTTGCATCTAATTTCTGCTCTTTCTTTGACATGATTTTCCAATGTTTTTGACATGAAACTAGTGGCGACGTCCCCCGTGGGGAGGTGGTGGGCTGCCGCTTGTAAGGGATGCTCGGTTTCTTTTTCGTTTTTCAGGCTTGGAGGCGCTGGAGGTCGTTTTGTTGTCGCACGCGAGTCTGGATCTGGTGCCGCACGTGGAGGCGCTCGTCGGCTCGCTCGTCGCGTTCCTATCGCTGCAGCAGGAAGCGCGGGCGACGCGCCAGGCCTGCCTGGAGATTCTCTCGGCTCTCGTCGTGCGCTACGGGAAGCAATTCTCCAATGATGCGCTGGCGACCATGATCAGGTAGGACATGGAGGGCGACGCAGAAGTCCCTAGCATGCCCAGACTGCAAACAAGGCGCGCTCCTTCACCTCGTCCGCAGCAGGCCCTTCCCGAGCCGCGGCTTTCGCAAACCCCTCGCATGTCTCTCTCCCGTCCCCGTCTTCGGCATCCTCTCTCTCTTCTCGTTGCGCGCGTGTTTCATCCTCTCCACCTCATCGCGGTGTCTCTGCTTTTTCTGTTTTACAGGGCGCTCGCTCAGCAGCTGACTCCCGCGGACGTGACCTTCAGCGAGGCCTGCCTTTTGCTTCTTCTCCTCGCCCTGCGAAATCAGCCGGAGGCCTCTGCGCGCCTCGCGCGCGACGTCATTTTCCCGCATCTCTTTCTCCTCTTGCGCTCGCCCCTGTTGGACGGTCCAGTGTTGAACGCTGCGTTCCAGTGCCTCTTCGTCTGCCACGCGCAGTTTCCGCAGGTCTTTGACCGTGAGCAGATTTTTCAGGTGAGGGCATCTACGGCGGGGATACTGTCGGCGACAAAGCACTCGATTCAGTTGGTCTCGAGGGCACTCATGAGAGAGGACCTTGCTGTTCTCTCCTTCGCGTGTGGCTGTCCTTCAACTTCTTCGGCCTGCGATCGCTTTCGCAGGGCACGTGGCGCGCGTTGCTCCTTTTGTCGTTTTCCCGCACCCTTTCGCTCGCTCTGCCGATTGATGCTTCGTCGTTGGGGTCCTTATTGCTCGTCGCGCCTTCCGCGGGCGTGATCGTACTGCTTGTTTCCCCTTTCCCGTTCGCTCTTTTTCACTGCACTGTATTTTTCGCATTTTTTTCGCGACTCGTTCGTCTGCAGGAGCTCGGTGACGTCGAGGCCGTCCTCGGCGTGGCAGCGGAGGCGGAGAAACTGGCGCAGACGACTTCTCGTCTTGCCGCGCGAGCGGACCTTTCGTGCGCCTTCGCCGCGCCGTCGTTTGTCTCTTCGAAACCCTCTGCGGTCGCCCCTGTGCTGTCTGCGTCTTCGGCGGTTCCGGCCGCTCTTCTGGGATCGCTCGGTACGCTCGCGCGGAGTCGCGCGGTCGTCGTTGCGGCCGCAGGCGACCCCGACTTTTCCCAGAAAAAACTCGAACAGGAAGTCAAGGTACGCCTCCGGAAGTCAAGAGAGGTGCAAACGGAGCCAAACAGAAAACAACAGACATACGGAGAAGAGCGCCTTGTGCTTCTGCAGGTCACGAAAGCAGTGATTATACCATGTACAGGCCCTTACGCGTATATCTGTATCTATGTTTATTTTTCCTGTGTCCGCATTTATGTACACTTGTTTAGGCATGTAGCGAGCGTTTCTCTGCATCCGCGTGACTCGCGCCGCATATATATATATATATATATATATATATATATATATATATATATATATATATATATATATATATATATATATTGTTCAAACCTGCTTTGAAAAGGTAATTATTGTCTTAAAAGATGCGTTCATCTAATTAGCTAGTTGAATTGTTTTTTGCTCGGTTCGTATGTAGTGTGCAAGCGCCGACTGTGGATCTGAAGCTTTTTGTTGGTGATGTAACTGCTTTGTTTCGGTTTCAGATTCTGAGTGAGGCGGGTAGACACGCTCAGCCACTGATGGGTCCGGACCTCGCGCGATTTCTGCTCGCGCTTCTGACCGCAGGTGAGGATCTGTTTTGGATACTTCGTTTACTACAAAAGAAAAACCTAAGAGGAAACACCCTCGAGACTGTGCGCTGTGCATGGCAGTTGCGCCTACTTCTAACGACTGTGCTCGTGTGCACATATGTGTGTATGTGATGTATATGCCACATGCGCGAGCCGACTGTTTCTGACGCTTCTGCCTCCATGGGGCCGCCTGCAGCACGAGATCTGTTTTGTTTTCTTCTCAGGAGAAATTGGGCGCTTGGCTCGTCTGGCGCGCGTCCCGGCTGCGGTGGCTGAGGAGGCGTACAACGCCGTCGCGGCGCTCGTTGAGAGCTCGTCGGACTCGCTGTCTCAGCGCATCGCCGCGCGGGCTCTCGGCGCGCTCGTGTCCGGCGACCTGGCTTGCTTCTTGCTCGCGCTCGTGTCTCTGATTGAGCGTGCTCACCGCGTCGACGAGCCTGCGGAGACACTTGTGGGCCCAGACGGGCCTGCGGCGGCGGCAGGGCGCCGCTGCAAGCAATACGTCGTGCTCTCGGCGCTGCGAGACGCACTCGCGCCGCCCGAGCCGTTCCTGCGCGTGCTTACTGAGGGCAGAGACAGCGGAGATCCCGAAAAGCGCTCGCGGGAAGGCGACGGCGAAGTCGTCATGAGTGAAGCGGAACACGAGGAGCGAGACGCCTGCCACGCGGGGCTCCTAGCCGATCTCATGCGCCCGCACATCCAGACCGTGAGTGGAATTGGCACACGCACTTCTCTGCGCGTCTGCCTTCGGGATATCGGGACATAGGCTCCGCAAGGGGCGGCTGAGGCTGAGCGCAGCAGCACCGGCAGCGCGTACAACGCTGACCCTCATTGGCGTTGAACTCAAGCTCCTTTACAGACGTCTTTGCATATTCTGCACTTCGATGTGTAGATGTCTGTCAGAATATAGTCGAGTTCGCCGCGCGAAACTGAGGCCCTGTAGTGCGCAGAGAGCAGCGGGGCCGGCGTCTGGCGTGCTGCCGCGCGGGAGAGTGGGAGACACAGGAAGCGCCTGCCTGCTTGGCCGTTTCGGCGTACCTGCGCATTGTTTTGCATTTCTGTTCTTGCGTGTTAATATGTGTGTGTGCATATCTGTTGGCGTCGCGGTCGTGGCTGCAGCGTTGGCGACCAGAAGAGCAAGCACAGGCTTTCTGCTTGTTCCGGATGCAGCCCGTGCGTCCTGTTTTCCCGAGTTAAATTTCGCGTGTGGGATCGTTCTCTTCTTTTTCCAGGTGTTGCCGTTGTTAACCCAGCTGAGCGCGTGTACAGAGGAGTGCGACCGCTGCGTGGTGTCGGAGTGCTTCGGTGCCCTGCTTCGCCTCGACCCGCCGGCCGTCATGCCCACGCTCCTCCTTCTATTGCAGTCGAGCAACGCCGACTCACGACGCACGGCCCTTGGATGCATGCGGTAGGCCTCTCGTCGCGTGTTTGTTTCTCTTTTTTCCCGATTTTCGCTACCCGTCTTGTCTCCGAGGCCGCGCGCGGCCGCGTCCACGCATACTTCCGTGTAATATTGGAACATGCGTGTGTAATAAATTTGCGTATTCATGCACAGACGTGCACGCGCGAGATCTATCAATCTGCAGTATGCGCACCTCCCCACGAGCGGAGGCCTGCTGGAGAATCTACATGTATACATGTATCTGTGTTTGTCTCATGTCCATTGTCCTGCGCACGCTTTTTCAAATGCGTAAGTGCGACATGAGTATAGCTTCGTGCTCACACAGGCTCTTGGTGAGTAGATGCCACTGCACAGAGAGGTTTGTGCGGAGAACGGGTCTTGTGTGGTCGCGGTCGGTCTCGTTTTTGTGTGCAGACACCTCGCGGCGTCGCGGGCGCTGCTCGACGAGAAGCAGCGGGAGGCGATAAAGGCTCCTTTTCTTGCGTGCCAAGCGCATCCGGACTCTGCGGTAAGCCCGTCGTCGCGTTCCAGAGTTCCGGGTTGCCGGCCGCCTCAGAGAGAAGCTGCGGCCGTTTGAAAAGAACACCGACACGCGCTGCTCCTCTGCTTGCGCCGCTTCCTGCGCTGTGTCTTCTGGTAGGATTCCCTTCTCCTGCTCGTCTCTTTCTCTCTGCCTCCGTGCGCTGTTCTTGCGGCGTCACCCCCTCGCGCCGTTGGCTCTCACTTACGTTTTTGCGTCTGTGCGTCTGCTCGCGCGTCGCTTTTCGTCCTTTCTTGCCTCTTATGAACCCCGCTGCATATTCCGGTTTTGTTTTTTAGGTGCGTCGAGACTTCATGGCAGCTCTGCAGGCGCTCGCGGGGCTCCCAGACGGCGAATGGACATACCGCTGGTTTTCGCGCGACGAGCTGCAGCAGATCTTCGAAGCGCTTGCGGCGGAAATCGACGTAAGAAAGTCGCAGAGTATGCAAACGAAAACGGGGCGGTGAGCGCACACCGCTAGCGCGACACGCGCGAAAAACCTACCGAGAGGCAGCGGGAAGGAGAGCGCGTCTGCGCGTCTCCCCAAGCCTGCGTGTTGCTGGCCTTTCCTCGCGCTTTCCGGCTGCGGCAGCGGCCGTTGTGTGTCCCTCTGCCGTGTCCTGCGCCGTCCAGACTCCTGCGCGAACATGATATCGCAGTCGCACACGCTGTGCCGTACGTGCTCGGGGTGCGTCGCGGCTCACTCCGCAGCCCTTCTGCGCAGCCCATTCTCAGAGACTGCGTGAGTGAACGATTCGGTCTGTTTCTTTTTCGCTTCATCCCCGGCAAGGTTGTCTACGGGTCCACTGGACACTCGCTGCGTCTGTTTCTTCCAGTGCTCTCGGCTTTCCCTCCCGCGCCTCGCGCCCGTCTCTGCCCCCGCTGCGCTTCACTCATCTTTTCTCCACGCATCTGTGCAGGTCAAGCCCGAGCTCATTCGGCAAGTGGACCTCGGGCCTTTCCGCCACACAGTGGACGAGGGTCTGCCGCTGCGGAAAGCGGCCTACGCGCTTCTGCGGGCGCTGCTCAGGTCGTCGACGTCGCCCGCCGCGGCCGCCGCGCCGGTGGCGCTCGAGGAGGCAGTCCCGCGCGAGCGTCTGATTGAGTTCGCAGTGAAGGGCTTGAGCGACGAGAACGAAGACACAACCGTCCTCGCCGCAGCGATTGTGTCGCAGCTCGCGGCGCCAGTCACCACAGCCGCGAAAACCAGCAAGCGCCGCGTGACCTCGCGGCAGGCCGCGCTCATTGTCAGGTACGCGCGCAGCTGAAACCGAACCGAAGAAACGCGAAAAAAAGCCTCGGCGACGACCTTCTCGCCCAGGCCCCAGCTAGGGGAAAGGCGCTGCGCGTCGCGGCGGGTGCTTGAGTACCCACTGCATGACGCACGACGCACGACCTACTGAATATACTGTAGCTCATTTCCATTTCGAACTGCTTCTATGCGATACACAGATTTCCAGATGTTTACTCGGCGTGTGCGGGGCGCGTGGCCTCTCCCCACGCTTCTTGCGTCGCTGCTGTTGACTCACGTACAGGCGTATTCGCGTGTATTGACCCTGGACTGAAAGGTCAGCTGAGTATAGCGCAATTCCGTGTTCGTCTCGCGGGGACGCGGGCTTTCTGTGCGCCGCCACGTGTCTCTCACACAGTGGACCTCCTACCGCTTTCTCTAGTGGAGCGCTAGGCTGGCGACTTGCCTCTTCGTGTGCACGCGAAGTTGCCCCCCTCTCTGGCTTTTGTGAATCCGTCGTCTGCTGGGTCTGTGTGGACTCTCTCCTTTGTCGTTCGTCCGCGGTTCACACGCACCCGTCGCAGTCTCCTCGGCGTGCCTGAACAGCTTGCGCCTCGGTGTCACGCGGAGACGTGTTCTGTGCCCGCGAGGGGCGCCTCGGATGCAGTGTCCCTGTGTCGTGAACGGGCTTGACGCGGGTGTGCGCGGCTGTGGTGTGGCTGTGCAGTTTGGCGGACGCGGCCGCGGGGCCTCTGGAGCATCTGGTGAGCCGCGCGGCGGCGTCTCTCCAGCGGCATAGAGCCGCGCTCGTCGGCGCGTCCGCGGAGGGCATCGCGACGGCGGCTGAGACGGCGGAGCGTCAGATGAATCTGCTCCGCGTCTGGATTCGCTGCATGCACCATCTCGACGTGGCTTTCCAGGCTTCTCGGGGCCGCGAGGCGCGGGCCGCAGGCGCCGGCAAGGGCAAGGAGGTCTGCGCCGAGGCGCAGGCGAAAGCCGCGGCGGCGAAGGCGTTTCCCGCGATGAAGAAAGTCCACGACGAGAGCGGCGGCGTGTCGTACTACATCGTGGATGACGTCAGCCAGCGGCCGGCACCGAAGAAGGAGGAGGGGCGCGCAGATGCGACCGCCGCCCGCCCCGGCGCCCTCTGGGAAGAGGCGCTGGCGCGCGAGCTCCAAAACCCGATTTTGCTGCAGGTCTGGCAGCACGTGAGGAAGGGCGAAGAAGGCGACAGCCTCGGCGGCGCTGGTCGCAGATGAACGCGCACACAGCGCGAAACGCGACGCCTGCGCCGGAGGGCGCCCAGGAGGCGAGCCGCGAAGGTGGGCGGCGGGCACGAGACGCAAGGCGCGCGCGCGGCCCTCCATAGCGCGGGCGCGACCCTCTGCGACCAGAAGAAGAAGAGACGAGGGACGCAGGCTAAGGGAGAACAAGAGGAGGAACGGCAAACGCCGCAGAAGCGGCAGAATGCCGGGAAGAGGACAGCCCACATGTTGCAAGGCGAAACGAGGCGAAGAAGGCAGAGGAACGACAAAAGTTACGCGGAAGCGACTTAGGGGCACAGAGAGACAGAGAGAGAGGGAGCAAAGGCGCGACAGCGAGGCAGCGCGTTCAGGGAAAATAGAGAAAGGAAAAGAGCACAGCGGGAGGGAACGAGACACCGAATGGGCAACGAAACGAACCAGGAAGTTAACTTTAAGTTGACAGGATCTTGCAGCGACGAAGGCAGCGTTGCGGTCCCGCATAGGATCCCGCTAGGACCTTGGCAGGCGGGTTCGAGATAGCTTTACGTTTCATAGATCGCGTATATATCTGCATCGATCTGTACATTTCCCCATTGTTTTTCCTGTCAACAGTCGGCAGGAAATCCTCGCCTGTACTCCCCAGCAGTGAGGCGCGGAGGGTCAGGAGTTATGACTGTATCTTAAGTCAAAATGAAGCTACTGGAAGCCAGCTGTGGGTGATGCACGCACTGTTCCTTTCCGCGGCGAGGCGCGGACGTGTAAAATTTAGACTGCGCGTATGCACGATTCATCGTTCCATGGCTCTGCCCTGCGATGAAAACCGGGGTTGGCTACCTGACGAAGCTGCAAGCGAAGCGGGACAGTGCGGATGTTGGCGTGTAGGGGAAAAAAATAACTACACAGCGTCATGCCAAGAAGGATGTTTCCGTTTCGTACTATCCTCTGGTGTAGTACTAGCTAACGGAAGCAAAAGAACGTAGCCAGATGCGACAAGACAGAGGAGAAAGCAGCACACAGTTGGCCATGTTATCTAGGGCGCTTGGGCAGCAGTGACTTCGCGTCCCCCGTTTGCTCACACTAGCGTAGCACACATCGGCTTCTTGGAGCGCCTACGGCAGAAGACGAACGGATACTCTTGTCTGCACAGAGGCCTCTTGCAGCTTGGCAGTGGAAGGCATGTTGAGTGTTAGGCGCCCCAGCTATAGAGGCTACAGACTCTAAATCGATTACCACTGGACGCTGAAGATACCCGCGACGCCGCACACACGGCTACTCACGAGGACCCTGACCTCCGTAGTCGCAAGTGAGGTCTCCGCACGCGCAGAAGCACCAGCTCTCTGCGTTGAGGGAGAAAGTAGGCAAAAAGAAGGATCCAGATGGCCCGACGGTTAGACCCTGAGCACCTTTACATCCCTTAAATCATAAACAGGATCAAATCTTCCTTGAGCGACTCGACAGGCACCAGCGATAGCGTGAAAGCTCTGGAAGGTCTTTGTTTACCGGATCCAAGTTCCACTACCTAACCATACCTATTGTTCCAGATATTATTCGTAGCGCGGGAATGCACGGGAAGGCGTGAGGCTAGTATGTAAAACGCACTTCCTCGTGAGTACCGTCGCGGAAGCCGTGTGGCAGGCATCGGCGCAGCTGAATAATTCTAGTTTCCCGCCCGCCGTCTGAGACTAGTGAAGCGCAGGTGTCATAGCGCGGAAACAGCACTTCACCGCGAAGCGAAAACCGTGGCTATGCGCAGCTTAAGGCGCGAATGTTTCAATGGGGAGCGCGCAGATGGGAACAGCACAAGTGGGGGTCGCTGAAAGCGTACACAAAGAGCCGGTTCCACGGCGGCTCGTAATAGCGTGCGAGAGACTGCACCCTTCCATGGGACCTTTCGTTTTCTTTTCTTACAGGCTACCGTTTGGCGCTGATTATATAGCCAATGCCAACGTTTTTTGGTGAGCCCAGCAGGTATTATATGCGGTACCTCGTGTTCCTCGCTACGCGGAGACGGAGGGACGGAGGTACCGAGCAGCGAGCCCGCGACGCTGCCATGTGACTGCGACGCCTCTCTTGAGACACGTCGCACACAACGCGTGGGTGTCGGATTGTTCTCATAAGCTAAGGTGCGGTAGCGTTTTCTTAGCTATCGTAGGTCCCCCCCCGGTTGTCGCGTTGCTGAAGAGGGAGAGTAAACTGCTAGTACGAGGCTAGATTGACTTATAGTCATACTTTTGAACTCGTACATCGCAGCAGTCGTGCCTGCGCCATTCCAGTTGGCGAAACGTCTCAAAATGCCGGTGCCAGGTGTCTGTGGGCACTCTCGCCACCGGCTCGCCTTCTTGGTGATCCAAAGTCTCGTTTTCGCGGCTGCTGTGCTCGCGGCCTCCCCCAGCCTGCCCGTGCCAGCAAAGAAGCATAATGAGGAGGTCCGGACGGAAACCAAGACACAACGTCAGGCGGCGGATGTTGAGCAGCCCGCTGCTGCAGAGGATAAGGACAAAGAAGGCAAACCAGCTCGTCCGCGTGTCCGATCTGCCCGAACTACCGACATACGGAAAAAGATGCAACGGTACCGAATCATTATAGGTCTGGCACTGGCGACGTGGGCGATCAGTTTTTCGCGTCCCATCATTCAACAGCTCGTCGCGGAGTACTTCATGGATGATGATTGAAAACCGGGAACGCCGAGAGAAGGACTCTCAGCAGCGGCTTCGCGTCTGTGGTTACGAACTCTCACCCATCGCGCGGCCGGCGTCGGAGGCGTATGCCAGGGTATGACTCGTGGGTCTTTACATTCTTTTTCCGCTCTAAGGGTGTCTTTGTCGGATGCAGCTTAGGCAAACGTATGGCGTTGCATGCTTAACGGCCCAGCGGGGAATGCCCCTCACGCCAAGAGTAAACCCGACGCAGGAAGGCCGAGAATCACATCTACAAGGCGTACCCGCTACGGTAGCATATTTTTGCACACTGCGTCCGCGTTCACCACACTCACGACTGATGCAGTGCCTGTTGTCTTCTTCGCGCACAAAACAGGGAAATGCTTTTCGGTCCGCAAGCCTCCCTCCAGGGACCCGAGCAGGCAGAGGATAGCGGACGCGTGGAAGAGATATGGGAGGAAAGCAATGCAAGCATTACATCTTTGACGCGTGGCCCGTTCCAGTAGATGCACATGAAGTGCCACGCAGGAGAAAGGAAGCATGGCCTACCAATCCAAATCGAGGTCGATGGTGAGGTCGCCAGCTCAGACCAGCTCGCTCTTATCTTTTCTTATAAGCGTTGTCCTACGTCTCAACTGAAACTGCGCTGGGACCTCTCTCGAATCGGTGTTCCTCTGGACAGCTGTGTGCCGTTCTGTATCATACTGCAGTGTATTGGTACGGCAGCGTCGTTTTCCTTGGAAGTCGCGGCGGACTCAGTCCCTCGATTCGAATTTGAGCTGCACGTCGTAGACTGGCTGTGTGCAATTTTTCATCTGTGCCAGTGGGTTGCAGGCGGATATTTCGAGCCCATAAGATTTTCCTGAACTTTATACGACGTTCAACTCTTTTCTGTGTAGCTTTTCACACGCCACACGCACGTCCTGCACTCGTTGTGGCTTTTCGTCTGGCGACTGTTGTACTAATTTCCCCAAGTTAGCATTGATGATAGAGAGGGGTCTGGCCTTCACCGAAGGTCCCGGAGAAACTGACAGAGCTCGTGGACGACACAAGCCATAGCGTTGACTTCGAAGGCCATGCAGGCCTCCAGTTTCAGCCGTTGAAACCCGCTAGAGTGATGCAGGTCTAGTTCCCCGTCAGATTTGAGCAGAGGGATGACCACCACTCGCGTCGCAACAAAACTCGTAAAAACGGGAACAAGAGCGCGTGCGGGCTTTTCATATGCTGGCCGCGCTGCTCGCGGATGTAGCGACAGCAGCAGAGACCGCGCTTCTTTCGGCAGAAGGGTGCTCCGGTCCGAATTGCGTGATGCGGGCGCGCCGGTTGCAGCCACTCCCTGTGTTCGGTGGGACCCCGAATGCAACTGGGGGGAGATTCTGCCGCACTTGGCGCCACGTTGTCTTGCATTGGCTTGTCGGGTGGCCACGTGTTCTCCTATGAGGAGCCTTTCTTCCGGCTGGCTTGCGTGGCTCCGGTTTCTGTGGGAGGAAGGTCTCACTACGTGGGGCGAACAGCAAAGCGTCTTTGGACGGGAGAGGGGGAGGGGTGGTTTTTATACCGCTGCCGTGCCAGGCCTTGCCCAGCCGCTCTGCTGCATTCCGCAGCTGACACGCAGCATGCGACGGCAATGAGACGCTGTGGCCTGTCTCCAGAGCACGAGGCGGGGCCCGTTTGCCACAAGCATGTCGTCCTCGGAAGACGTCAGCCAAGTTTCAGTCGGTATGTGTCTTCGGACCTCCAGTGACGCGCAACCCAAGACTGAGCTCTATTTTCCACTTTCTGGCTTTCCGGAAGTTGTAAACTTTCTGTGTGACGGATTTTTTTTCACTTGGTTCGAGACGGAGTTCACAATGGCGGCTCCAGGTTTCCAGGCACGCTTTCGCCACAGGCTCGCTTTCTTGGCGGTTCATGGTGTCGTTGCTTTCGGTGTACTGCTGCTGCTGCTCGCTCCCAGTATGCCGGCTTCAACAGGCATAGTTGCCGCAGCCGGGGCCGACGGTCGTAGACCGGAGGAGCCGGCACAGGAAGACTCTGTTGCATTTCCCACACGCAGCGGCGCTGCAGGTGGACGGGTTCGCGGCGCCATGTTGCGGGGACGACGCGGAACTGTGCTTTTGAGTTTAGCGGCGGCCGCAGGAGCCGCTGCGCTGCTAGCTGCCTTAGGATATTTCAAACCCTTCGGGATGACATTAGGCACGCCAAGCCCTGAAGCCGCCTCGGCAGGCCCGCAGCGTCCAGTTGGTCCGGGCAGTCGACAAGACCCAGTCCCGACCGACGATCCAGCCCAAGGTAGAACGGCAGACTGAAGAATGGTGGATGATCCTCTGAGGGCTTTGCTTTGAGCGTGACCGTTCCGTGTTTACCCGTCTCAGACGGGGCGTTCTTTTTTCAACCGCAGGCGGCCAGTGCTTCTGTCGGGAAGCGCTGATTCGAAGCATGAGGCGCGAGAGGCTGTTACCCAGTTGATCACACATCCGTGTTGAATCTCCCTTCCGCAGTCAGTAGTAGGCATGTGCTTGCGGGCGGCCTGATTGCTTTTCTGCTGAGGTACCAAGTAACAAGTTGAGTCTGGGGAGAGAGCCGGCAATCCCAGGGAGGGAGCGGGTGAGTGGGCTCTTGCGCTAGACATGTATTGGTCTCCCACTCAGTGTTGATAGAAGGGTAAACAAAGAAACTGTATCACCCGTGGACCCGAAATAGAAGCACTGTATGTGTTTCACAGCGGACTTTCGCCCACACGCAGCCTCCGGCCCGCCTTCCAGCATGCGACCTTCAGCGACACTGGAATTAACCAGTAGTCATTGTGCGGTTTAGGTTTTGGCGCTATAGTGGCGTCTGCCTTCTGCTCATTGACAGTTTTCCCGAGGCTGACTACAATGGCGTTAAGCATGCTGCGTTCGTTCCTTTCGTTGTCTGGATTGTGCTGGCCACTGCAACTCTAAATGAGACACAAATCGTGTCGCTCGTACCGAGGACTCAGCAGTGCAAGGGACCGCGACAGGCGCAGCTCCTTGCGCACCTGCTGCTCGCAAGAAAGCCTGACAACAACGGTGCCTTCGCTATCTGTACCGCGCGGCCGTGCCCACCATTTTGAGGCGATGTGCCTTGCGCCAATTCGGCCTTTGTCATGGCGTCTGTCAGCGTGTGTTGCCATATGCTACGCATGCTCGGCTAGCCTGCTCTTCGCTTCTTGCTTCAGCGTTCGTTTGCTACGACAACGATCACGTTCTCACACACCCGTGGTTTTGACTCTTCGAAGAAAAGCTAGACGAGGCCTCTTATCTGAGACTTCCCCAATGGTCGTACGAGTGGCAGAGCTGTTGTTGCGGAGTGAATGCATTTATATCAGGCGGGGACGCCTTCCATCCGCCTGGAGAGCCTTTAGAGCGTCCGGGTACGTGCATGCGCATTGCCCTGTCTCAGAGGATCGCGTAGATAATACTATGAGTCTATCGCCTCGCATACCCGATATGTTTGACAGCATTTCCGTAGCACTGCGCACTCCGTTCAGATGCAAGAAGAAACACTCCCGGAGCATTGGCGTGCGGTTCAGAAGCGAGCGTCAACACGCACGTGCCTATGCCTCTGTTATGTTGTCACGGGCATATCCGGGCGTGGAGCAACAAGTAGCTAGCGTTTCTAGAGACGCCCGCAATTCAAGAATAGGGCAGCGCCAGCTCAGTGCTTGCTTTCAGGCGTGACGGGTCAGCGCCGCTACGCTTCCCCACTCTGTGGCGTCCGCTGCAACAAGAAACACGTCAGCGGCGCGCTGTACCGAGCTTCGCATGTGGCGTGCGTTACGGGTCGGAAGTCAAGCGCTCACAGCTCTGCGTCACCTTCCCTTCTCATCGGATGGTATGGCGCGCGACCGCTGATACCGTGACTCGCGTCCCCTGTATCAATCGCTGCGGACCGCGTAGACATTCTCCCAAGCTCAGCTTAGTGGCTGTACGCGGCAAGTCCTACGCGTCTGCTAACTGCCCAGTCCGTCAACACCGAGGGCGGGATCACGACAGACGCTCCTCGCACGACGGCCCCAGCGTCGCCGGTTTGAGACGAGCAGAGAGAGCCAGGGTCTGTCAGAAGACACTTCCGCGATCTGAAAGTGCTGCCGCGACGCCGCACAGAAATCCGGACGCGCTCGGCACACAAGAAACACTTGCGCGTTTTTTTCTCCAGTGCCGAGGCGGCCACGACGGCTCGCGGGCGGTACGGAATTCCGCTCGCCTGAGGCGCGCAGCAGAGAACCCGGGGTCCAAGCGCCGTCAGACTCGCAGCCGCCATCCAACCCCGTAGGCTCGCCCGGGCCGGCAGCACGTGGCGCACTTCGTTGCCGCCACCTCCATCTGTCCTTTTGCCTCGCTCACCACTCGTCCGCGGGTCGACAAAAGCAGTGACCAGCGACCTCCGGCAGCCACCTGCGCAGGAGAGGGAACCGAACACAGCTGCCACTGGAACCGCTGGACTGTTTGCGCGAGAACGTTTCCTCGTCTGCAGGCGCAGGCAAGGCTAGAGGGCGCGTTGCAACGGAGAAAGGAACGCGAAAATCCACAAGTCCCGAGGCCTCCTTGGCCTCAGCAGCCGCAGCGCGGCAGGCTGTCAGCTTCTGGGCAAACACATCCCTCAGTCCACTCACGCAGAACACTTGCACATCTACTCGCGTCTGCACGCACACCCGGCCCAAACATACGTATACAGATGAATATACATGTGTATATATGTATATATATATATATATATATCGATAGCCCGCAGTGCATGCAGTCTACATGGGCTCGCATTCACACATTCGCTACGCAAGCGCGCACCCAGAGCGCGCGCATGAAACCTCCACTCTCTCTGCGCCGGGCGGACGCCTTCGCAGGTTCACCCGCACGAGCAGAGGCCGAACTCAAGTGCGGACTCGCTCTGCCGCGTCTGGCGATCAAAAACCGTGATTCAGCGCAGGACGGGACGGCCGCGGAAGAAACCGGCAGCGTGCATCAGCAGAGAAGCAAAAAGCTTACGCGGGCTCGATCGCAGTCACGTCGCGCATGTAGAAGACTTGCTGGCCGTCAGCACTTCTCTTCCCCAACGCCTGACAGAACGCACAGCGAAGCAACGAAACGCACGCAAAGCAAACTTGAAGACAAGAGGCGCGGAGTCAGAGGGACAGCACACAGAAGGTCCCCCTTCTCCGCTGCGTTGCCAGAAAGTTTCAGGTAGGCGGCAGCGCCTAGAAAACGTGACGAGGGCTGGGAAGACAGAGTTCGGCTAACTTGATTCATACGCCCTGAGAAGCACGATGGGAATGCTGAGGGGTGCGCGTCAGAAGTGAACACGAGACACGGGCATTCATGTGTGAACCACGGAAGATGCGCGGCGTTTCACGCGCATGCAGCCTCGCACTCTCAGCGGAGGAAACACATTGGATATCAAGTGCTCTCCTGCGCGAAGGAACTCTCCACTGAGTTGTCAGCGAGAGGCGACATCTAACCATGGAAGGCGCGAAGAGTGCGCAGAGTCAAAGCAAAACTCGTCTGCATTACCGAGAAAAAAACCAGACACGGCGGAGGGCTGTTGGTCAGAACTGAGGACGGATGGAGCGCGAGACGCGGAGACGCCGCCTGACAGTCCCCCTCAGCGGCGCGAGCAGTGCTGGACAAGAGAATCAACGGCAGAAAACAAGAGAAAGCACATGGTGAGGGAAAACGTAGAAACACGTGAGTGGACTCGGGTAGACACACACACGTTTGCACATGCACATATATATGTATATATATAGGCATATGCGTCTAGTGAACAGAATACCCCATGCGGGCTCTCCGTGGATTCAGACGACCGGCGCCCAGTGTGACTGGCTCGACACAAACGCCAACTGCACTCCGCTCTGCCACCGTACGCCTGCAGCCTCATCCGCATATAGACATATACACAAAGACCAAAGCGTCCATGACACACTGCGACAGCTCTCTGCATGTGTGCCCACACCGTTATAGTCACACATGCATGCACAGCGAAATACGTCAAGGGGGGCGCGCCCACGCCGTCGCGGTCGGCCTCTGTGTGCTGGTGGATTTCCTCCAGAGGGACTTGCCTTGACAGGAGCAGCCCGTGGCGAGCCGCCCGGACCGGCGAGAGGAGCGAGTAGAAGCCAGAGTTTTCTCGAAAGGCGCAGTTGAGGAAGAACGCAGCGCAGATCGCCTTCTGCACGCGCAGGCCGTCGCCGCCGCAGCTCACCTGCAGAGAGGGAAACGAGCGTCAAGCCGCGAACCCGCGACACTTGTGACGCTTTTGAAGGATATCTAACTGTTCGCCCGGATGAGAGACAGGACACTCAGTACACCCCACGGAACTTGAGACGCCGCTCCAAACACGCAGCGGAGGAGGCGACGCTCGCCTCAGAGGGTTTGACAGCCAAGAGACTTCTAGCAGAAGATGAAGAAGGCAGACAGTTCATGCAAAGCGAACCACAAAGGAGAGGGGAACAAGTCGAAACTTAGACGTCGACTGTGCTGTCACAACCCTCAACTCCAATGGCACCAAACGCGCCGCGCCAAGCATCTGTTCTGGGCTTCCGGTCTCCGCACGCCTCTCCGCTCCTCACCAGAGGCAGCTGGAAAGTCTCCATGCATCTACGCAGGTACGCGATCATGGCGGGGACCTTTGCTAGGACGGCGGTGTCGAGGCAGTGCTTGGCGGCCCAGCCGCGCTCCTCCTCGTGGAGACGCCACTGCTCAAACGCGTTGTAGCGCGTCAGTACGTCGCCGGCAAGCACGCCGAGGATCTCCTTCGCGAGCCGCAGCTTCTGCTTCGCGCGCCGCACCGCCGCGGGGGTTGCGCCCTGCGCAGGCCCAGAGACGGCGACGGCGGCCGGCGCAAGGAACGGCGACGGAAAGGAGAGGAGAGCGGCGATCGTCAGGCACTCCACCGAGCAGCTGAAGGGCTGAGAGGCGCGAGAGATGCGGACGAGACAAGAGCGAAACGACAAACAGATGATTCATGACGCATCTCAGCAGATTGACAGACACAGTGGCATCCAGCGGCGGAACGTGTGGCTCGTTTCTCGCTTCCATGATGTCTCTCTTGTACACTCTCTCCTCTCTACGCAGCGGCGTGAACTCCCCACACACTGAGATCCGCATCTAGATAGATGCCGTGAGTGAAGCGGATGCACAGCGCAAGAAGAGGGGAACGAGTTTTTCGGACCGAAACAGCTTCCATCTACGCTCTTCGAGGCCGGACGCTCTTGACACCGATAAGCGTGACTACGTGAGGGGTAACTCGTGCCGTCTCAGAGCTCGGCTCAGTAGGACGCCGGCAGAGACTGTTCGTGCGACATTTTTGCAGACGCACGCATGCGCACCTCCTGGCTGCTGATGTAGAGCAGGCGAACGACCATGGGCTTGAGCGAGATTTCTCCCGCCATCCGGCCGAGGGGCTCAGTGAGCCGCCAGGTCTCTTTTTTCCGTTTTCCCGGCCTTTTCCCCGCGTCGCACGCGGGGCCGCTGCTGCCGCTTTCCGCAGCGCCGCTTTTCCGGTCTTCCGCATCCTTCGCGTCGTCGCAAGAGACGATCTGCAGCGCGCGGAGCTGCGAGAGGGCGCGCCGCGCTGCGCCCGGCAGCGGCGGCGAGAGCAGCGGGAGCGAGGCGAGCGAGGACAGGCCGAGCGTGAGCAGAAAGAGGAGAGACGGCGCCAGTGGCTGCAGCAGAAGCTCCGGGACGGGGGCGGCAGGCAGGGAGAGGGACCCGGTCGCGCGCGCGTCACTCTCCCGGCCTTCATCGGCGCCGGCCGCAGCGACCCCTGCCTCCTCGCTCCCGAGGGAAAGTCCTGAGGACGCGTCCAGCTCTCTCCCCGGCGCCGCCGTCTCCAAGGCTTCTGGCGCTTCGCCGTCTCCGCGCGCCCCCGCCTCGTCGGGCCTCGCGCCCCTCGGCGCCTCGCGCGGGCCTCGCGCCCCCCGAGCCCCCCCGCGGGTTTTCGCCGAGGGGCGGGGGGGGGGTGCCATCAGGCGGTAGCAGGCGCCCCCGGACCGCAGGTGCCCAGCGGCGTTCGCGCGCAGCAGTGCGGAGCCTGCGTCGACGGGGACGCTGAGCGACAGCGAGAGCTCGGGGTGCGCGGGGTGGCTCAACACCCGCCGGGTGCGCATACAGTCGACGACAGTCGTGATCTGCGGCAAGACCGCGTCGCGCAGCTCGTCGACTTCGCGCAGCCGCGCGAGGTCCGCCGCACCGGGCAGCGGCGGCGGAAGCAGCGCCGAAGTCAGGAACACGCGGCGAGACACCGACGAGGAAACCGACAGCGAGGACGGCAGCACGGGAAGCGTGGGATCTGAGGGGAACGCAACGCAGGGTGCCTCGGCAGCTGAGTTGCGAGAAAACAGTGAGAGCGACGCGAGAGCATGCGGCCACGGCAGCGCAGGCCACGACCAGAAAGAGGTTAGCGCAGAAAACGAATAGAACAGACGAAACACGCAGGAATACTCGGGCCTCACGGCTGCCGCGCCAGGCACAGCGACAGACACGTCTCATTTATCTCTCTGCGCACGCGCTTACGAAACTCTAGTGATACAATTCGATATATATATCTATGAAGCGAAAAGGCTGCAAACACCGATACCCACGCGACGTGCGCACGCTTGAACCCTCGCCCGTGGCTGCTTTCAGCCTGAAACATAAGTTAACGTCCCCACGTGAAAGGCGGTATCTGTGTCCTCATACACGTGGATTAGGCCCTCCAACGTGTTCATCATGCAGACGCATCCGCCTGAATGTATCAGTGCGTCCACATGGATGTAAAGGGAACGCCATGGCTTAATCTTGTAGCAAGAAGCGTCTTCCGCAATCCAACGGTGAAAATACGAACTAGGGCAACCTGACAAGGAGTTGAGTGTTTTTTCTTTCTTTCTTTCTGCACAAGCTCCAATCGAGATACACATCCTTGTAGGCACGTGAAGGTGGGAAAGGAGATAGACACCTGCATCCCAGAATGCGTGCATATATAATCTTTGTCTTGCCTGTCTCGGAGAGACGAACAATGTCGAGTCCCGCTGTGGCTGTCTCGTTGGAGGCGAGGAGGTTTTCCGCCGCCTCTTGGAGCGACTTTTGAAGGCGCAGTACGTCCTCTGGCGCCGGCAGAAAGAGCAGAAAGTCGCCGGTCACCTCTTTCCCTTCGGCGACATGAAGAGCCAAGACTGAGGACAACGGAATACAGCGGAGACTTGAAAATCCTGTGAGCGTCAGCAACGCTGCCCGCACAAGCAGACGCACCAGGCGTCAGCGGAAGCCTCGACACCTAAGCCGCCCCCCGCGAGCGCGCCGCACATCCGCCCCAGGAACGCTTTGCAACAGACAAAGAAGGCGACACGCATGCCAGCAGGACCCTGCGCTGCCACACCGAGCCGGGTAAACCCATTTTTCCACACGCACATGTGTGTAGAGCAAGCCCTACGCACGTCGTCCCCAGGCATGCGAGATCTCAAAGCGCCACGGGCCGCGTGACCCCTACAGCATGACGGGGCCTGCGCATCGATAAGTGCCCAAGTTCGCGTGCCTACCTGTTTGCAGTATCGAGTCAAGGAGCGTCGCGCTCCCTCTACGCAGGTAGTAGATGTCGACGGGGAACAGCGGCTCTTCGAACGAGAAAACGCAGGGCGCCAGCCACCGGTCTTTGTGCGGACACGCCGCTGGCAGAAACGACGCCAAAGTAGTCGCGGTCTCCGCCTTCCGCCGCTCGCCCGCGTGCGAAGGCGAGGAAGGGGCGCAAGCGGCGCCCCGCAGCGAGACCGTGTCTGTGGCACTCTCCTGCGAAGCGGGCACTTGACCGTGACGAGCAACTGAAGCGACCGTCGCCGCGCCGCCGCCTCGGCGTCCTTCCGTGTCGCAGTCTCCTCCCCCTCCCGCAGACTCCGGGGGATCGCGGGCGTCTGCCTCGCCTGCGTCGGCGTCGCCGTCGGAGAGCGGCGGCCGTAGGTGCAGGCCTGCGGTTTGAAACTCGACAACGCGTCTCCGCGTCGGTGCCTCGGCTTCTTCGTGCCTGGCTCTGTGGCGCGCCCCCGGCACATCTTCGTCCTCCTCGGACGCGTCGTCGCCGGCCTGCGAGCCCAGACGCAGTCTCCGCACGGAGTCTCCACCGCCGGAGGGACTCGTGCCAAACATCACGCTGCAGGCTCCCGCGCGGAGCTCGCCCTCGAGCGCCTGCATGCGGCGCTCGCGCATCTTCACCACCGCGCGCCGCTGCGCGACGCTTCGCTTGCTCTTCCGCCTCCCTCGGCGCGACCGCGGGGCCTCTTCGGCGCAGCCGTGCTGGCTCACAAAGGTCTCGTCGATCGCCCCCCGCAGCGCCGCCTCAGCCTCTGCGCGGGGGTCGCCACAGATGGCAGCACCGGAGGAGAAAGAAGAAGAGGAAGAAGAAGAGGAGGCGAAGAGGGAGGGAAAGAGCGCCGAAGAGGACGGCGGCGGAGGAACGAGGGTCGGGGGCACCGGTAGAGAGGCGTCGCGGCGTCCTTTGGAGGTCAAGGAGAGGACGTCGCCGCGAGTGAGCAAGCGTGGATGGTCAGAACCGCGAGAAGCGCCAGGGTGCTGTGGCGTTCCGTCTTCACTGCTGCTGGAGAGAACGACAGCCTCTCTTGGGGGCGAGCGGAAAGACGACGTGGACCGAGGGGACTTTCCGCGTTTTTTCTTCTTCTTCAGCTCCTTCTCCTTCTTCGACGCCTTGTGCTTCCGCTTCGCTTTCTTCTTCCTGTGTCGCTTGGCTCCGTCGTCGTCGCCCGAGGCGCGAGACGCTGAGTCCGCCGCGCGGAGCTCGCGCTCCCACGTCGCGCTGCCTCTTGACTCGGAGCTTGAGAGCGAAATAACCGACACGTCGTCGTCTTTGTCTCTCGCTTCGGATGAAGACGAATCTGAAACGACGGCGTACGTCATCGCGCGGGGCGACCTGAGCCGCTTGCCGCGTTCCTTCTTCACTGAGCTCTCCTTCGCCTCCTTCTTTTCCACCTGTTGCTCCGTCTCCCGCACCCGCGCCTCGTCCACTCCTCGCGGCTCCTCCGCGCCTTCGCGCTTCACGTCCTCTCGCTTAGCCTCTCCCCCCCCCGCGCCGACGCCGCCGGAGGCCTCCTGCACGGGCTCGGCGTCGCATTCCCCCCTCTGCTCGCCGCCTCGCTGTCCCCTTCCGCCCCCCTCTGCGGACTCCTGATCCCCCACCGCGCTTCCGGCCTCTTGGGCTCCAGAGGCGTCTGCCGCGTCGCCCCGCAGGCGGTTCCGCGTTCGCTCGCCCGCCACCTCCCTCTGTGGAGGTGCCCTGCGCTCCACCTCCGCAGCCACGGGGGGGGGAGTCTGCCTCGAGGCAGCGAGCCAAGATGACGAGAGAGAGGGGCCCGACGACAACGGCGACGCAGCTGCTGCACACGATGGAGACGCAGAAGACACGGCAGCAGCTTGGGAAGACGCCGCCGCGGAAGTCGCCGGGCGAACGCGCAAATCCACTTTCACGTCCTTGCCATAGGCGAGCTGATGGAGGCGGTGAATCTCCTCCGCGCCGAAAACGCAGACCCCGTCGGGTCGCAGATCCCAGCGCCGCCGCCGAAGCCCCGCCGCGGGCGCGCGGGGGGCAGACGGCGAAGAAAACGGAGAAGAAGAAGAGGAAGAAAGAGCGGAGGGAGAGAAGGAAAGCGACGAAGCAGGCCCCGCGCAGGACACCTGGGGGACGACAGAGGGCTGCTCCGCGCCCGCCATCTGCCATCGCGCGCGGCTCGCGTCGAGTCCTTCGAGGCGGCCTGCATCGATTTGTTCATCCTTCTCTTCCGCCGCGACGCGGACGCCTCTTTGTGCACTCTCGCGCTCATCGAGCTGAGTCGGCTCGCTTCGCAAGGCTTGCCTGAGGGGGAGACTCGTGCGCGGAGCCCCGCCGAAGTCGCTTCCATCGAATCCCGCGCGGAGGAGCTCGACGACGTCCTCGCAGGCGGCGTAGTCCGGCAGGAGAAGGAGGAGTCGAAGGAAGACGTTTTTTTGAACGATTTTTCGCAGAACCGCGAGGAGAAGCTCGACAGCTGTCGAGCGAACCTGAGGGACCTCCACGAGCAACACACTGCAGTCGAGGAGAAGCGGGTCGCGCAGCAGGTGGCGCAGCAGCAACGCCGTCGTCGTGAAAAGCAGGCGCGTCTCCTGGGGGTCGAGGCAGAACCCCAGACGGACCGCCACGCCCACCTCCGTCCCCAGGGACACGCCGCGGGCCCGTGCGACCTCCTGCGCCGCCGCGACCGCGGTCGCGCGACTCTCGAGCGCGACCACGATCCGCTGGCGCCGGAGGGGCGCCGGCGACGCCTCTGCAGCAAAGAGAAAGGGAAACGACGGCAGCGGCGGCGCAGGGCGAAACGGAAGAGACGAGAGGGCGTCAGGGGACTGAGGGCACGCAGAAAGCGCTGGCGAGGAAGGAGATAGAAAAGAAGACGATGAGGCCGGAGACCCTGAGTACAGGCCCCGGCGGCGCGCGGACGCGCGAAGCGACGCCTTCAAAGCCTCGCCCCGCTCGCGGACTGCGTCCTGCCGCCGAAAAAACCCCAGACGTCTCTCGATGCGTGTCGCGGCTTCTCGTGCGGCGACGGCCGCCGCAGAGGCTGCAGAGGATCCCGACGCTTTTTCTTGCGAAGTCGCGCGCCCCGTCCCTCCCTGAGTCCGGTCGACGCGCCTTTCTGTGGCGTCGCGTTGGGGTGACGAGCCGCGCCGTGCGCCGCTGCGTTGACTCCCGTCTTCGCTGCGCGCTTCAGTGCCAGTGCCGCAGGCGCTGGCTGCAGGGTCGCTCGCGCGTTTCGCTTCGGCGCGCGCGCATGCCTCGCAAACGAACGGAGGCGCCGGCAGCTGCGGCACCCGCATGTCGCCCCAGTTGGCTTCGAGCAGGAGCCAAGGTAGAAAAACGAAGCTGCGCCCGCCCGCGCTCGCGCCGGAGGCCGTCCCTGGCAGGAGCAGCGTCCGGCGGGCGGCAAGAGCGAAGAGGAAGGCGCGGCTGAGGTTCTCTGCAAGTGGCGACGGGGGCAGGAATCGCCCAGAGAGACGCTCGAGGGGATACTTGAAGCCCCGGCCGACCACACCCCTCGGCTCACGACGCAGAGGCTGCTCCATCTTCGCCTCCGCCTCGCGTCCCTCCTCGCATGTCTCGAAAAGGAGAAAGAACGAACAAACGCAAAAGAGGATGAAGATGAAGAAGCGGCAGGAAGAGTGGAGTGAAAAGTGAAGACGAAGCGCGAGACGGCGAAGCTCTATCGCGCGTCAGCTGCGAGGAGAGCACGCCGCGACAGCTGAGAGAGGCCTAGGAGACATCGAGGAGCCCGCGGCAAGCTGGCGGTCGAAAAGGAACGAACCTGCGCCGAAGAAGAACAAAAGGGACGCGCAGAGCGCATGCGCGCGCACCTGGGAGAAAAAGGAGAAGGTGGCAGCACTCTGAGTGTCGAGAACTGCGAAGGAGACCGAAGGAAAAGTCAGAATGACCCATAGAAGCACAGCACGGCGAGAGAGGGACCGAAGACGACTCACAAAGTCAATGCGAAGACGAGCAGAGAGCGTTACAGTGCGGAAAAGAGTCGAGATGAAGCGGAGGCGCGCAAGAATGCGACAGGGCGACAGAGAGACGCGCAGAGAGAGGCCGAGCCCAAGAACAGCGGCGCCGAGCCCGCATAGCAACTTCGGACAAGAGAGCAGGAAGGGGAGGAAAGTGAAGCAAACAAAAAGTAGACACAAACGATGTACGGAGACAAGAGAAGATCTGCAGCGACAGCTGGGGCACGAAGGCACTACTCGATGGTTTTTGCTTGTCCTTGAAAACGAAGGAAAGGGAGCCAACCCTGCGAGCAGAAGAGGCGGAAAGCGACAGAAGAGAAGCGAAAACGGGGAGTTGGCCCTAGCAGACTCAACAGAAAAGCAGAAGCAGGAAGGAGAGAACGTGGAGACCGCGGCAGCACGCCTTCGCGCAAGCCTTGTTTTAGGACTCGAAACCCTGGAACCGAGGCGGCGAGAAAACGAGTGAAATCGAGGCGCTGCCAGCTCCAGAGTAAAGGCCGCACCCAAGCAAGATTGCGAAGAGCGAAAAGGAGGAAGACAAGAGGAGACGTCTGTTAAAATAAATGACAACGTCACGCGGATCCTACGCGCCAGCGAGTGTGCGTTCCTGACTACACACTGCATGCGGCCGAATCAACCAAGGCCGCTTTTCGACTGCGTCAGAGCGAATTGTTCTTCGCTCTCTCTCCTCCTTTCTTTACGTATATCTCTTCTTCTTTTCTTTTCTCACTCAGTTTCAGGAGTGAAATCAGGGAGAGAAGACACAAATATGCGCACCTCGTGTTCTCGTTGCGCATGCATGGAGACGGAAAATGAAATCGCCAGAAGAGAGGAGTAGCTCTCTCTCGTTTTCTGGCTTTCTTCCGCTCTGACGAGAACGTGTGACTCTGTATCAACACGTAAAAGTGTTCTAACTTTTTAAAACGAATTTCGGCCTTTTCCTCCCTTCCTGCGGCTACTCGCCCTCGCTCAAGCGGAGGAAGCGGCACTGCCGACCGGCGCCTCCTTCCTCCACTGGACTCTTGCTGCTGCCTTTCGTCTCCTCTCTCTCTTTTTTATTCCCTTTCGCTTCTTCTTGGCACGTGATGGTGCGAAGGGCGCTGCCCGGTAGAGGCCTGGCTTGCGGCGGGTCGGCGGCGGTGGCGCCCTCCCCCCGCCCCCCGCGTTCGGTCTCTCTCCCTTCTCTCAGTTCCGCTTCTTCTCGTCTTCTCTCTCGGTCTACCTGCAGCCTTTTTCCGCCGGCTTCCGCTTCTCCTTCGGTGTCGGCTGGCGCGTTTTCTCCACGTTTTTCTCAGGCCTTCTTCTCGTCCTTCTCAGAGACTCAGGAGGGGCGAGGGCGACGCCTGGGTCGACAGACGAGGCGCGCGGAAGGCGGGACCGTCATCGAAGACGGCGACCAGCCTTTCCGCGCAAACATCAACGGAGAGGACAGGTGAGACCTCGAGAAAAAGGGAGAACGATGGGGTTGCGCGAAGCTCACCAGGGCCCCTTTCAACTCCCAAGTGGAAGACTTAGGTTCGCCGTCCTCCGTACATATTATTCGTGACATACAACTTATATATATGTTTTATGTAGATAGATAGGTATAGAAGGAGATATATATCGTATGTGTCGATTTATCTGCCCACGTGGGGGTCAGATATCCGTGTCTGTGTGCGTCTGCTCGTTCGCTGCCGCCGTCGCGTGTGCCGCTGCTTCCTGTCGATCGTCTTCGCGTCGCACTCTCTCGCGGTCTTCTCGCCTCACATCTTTCAGAGCTTTGCCTCCCGCTTGCTTGCCTCTCTCCTCTCTCGTCTTCATGTCTGCGTGCCTTTTTTCGCGACTGTCAGGCGCGTCTGGCGCTTCCCGCGCCTGCCGGCCGGCGGCGAGAGCTGGCGAACGACGTTCACGGGCTACGGCACGCGTCACTTGGCTGAGTTGTACGACTCGCCGTCTTCTTCCTCTTCGTCTTCTCCCTCTTCTTCTTCTTCCGACGAGACGCGCGAGAAGGAGGCGAAGCTGAACTGGTTCGCCGTCGGGCGCGTCGTTGACCAAAACCGGAGCCGGCATCTGGCGGGCTACACAGTGCCGTATAAGTTCCGCATCATCGACCCGATCTCAGTCGCAAAATCGTAAGATTTGCCACAAAATCTGGAGGGAAAAAAACGCCCACGGAATACTCGCCAGCAAGGAGGAACGCAGTGGCGAGCCGCAAGCGGCCGCGTCGCGGCCAGCTGGATCATAGAGTTGCATTTTCGCGGCGATTTTCTGTTTTCTTCCGATGGCTTTCGCGAGTGCCTGCTGAGGCGAACTCGAGGCGCGCGTTCCCGCATCGACCGCGCAACGACGGCGTACTCCTAGACATATGTGTACGCATATATATGCATATATACATAAACATATATATAGCTATATACACATAGATACTGGTCATGGGAGCGTCGCCTTCTAGAAGGCCGCGGAAACGGAGTGCCCAAAAAGAACTAGATAACGGGAAGACATGCTGACTGAGAGGCGCCGCGGGAGGAGGGCGTTCTCTCGGATTCCTCAACCCGCAGAATAGTCTCGGAAGGCATGCTGTGCACGCGGTTCAAGGCGGATTAGGGTTCAAGGTTTGCTAATGTGCCGTGGTGTTTCTTTTGTTTTCCCAGAGTCCCGAAGAACCTTGGGCCGCTGAACCGCAACACGCAGACTGGCGATCGCTACGTGGACTTCTCCCACAATCGATTCCCCGTCCTGAACACCGCAGAGAACTTCCGCTACTGGAAGGTCGGACTTGAGCCAGAATGCCGAGGGGACGCGCGACGAAAGCCTGCGCCACGCATGCGTGCAAGCGTGATTCACATATACTCACCTCCCTCCCGCGTGCATGCGTTTCTGTATTGAAGCAGAAGTAGAAACAGTCCGTCAGTGGGTGTCGCTCCTGTGCTGAGAGGCAAGAAATGCGAGTTTTTGCGTGCGAGATGGATAGCTGCATCTCCCTGCTTCCTGCGTTTGCATCTCGTTTCATCACGCGAGCCCTTGCTTCGTGGGTTTAGTGTGGATTTTTTATTCTCCTGCCGTTTCCGCAGGATCGCGGCCTCGACAGGGTGCTCCCGCGTGTTTTTCCTGTCAAACTGCCCGCGCACCGCCGTATCGATCCGCTGCTGCGAGAATACATTTACTTCCTCCACTCCATGGACCCTGCGCGCTTCTCTCCGCGAAAACTCGGCGAAAGATACGGGTAAACTCCTAAGCGCGTCCTTGAACTCGCAACTCGACGGTTCGTTTCTATGTATTTAAGTATTTGTATGCATATGCATGCATGTCCATAGGTATCTATCTATGTATCTGTATCCGTAACTATATGTAAATGTCCCCTATATATATGTATGTATATGGTTTCCGTATACATACATATACCTCATATATACATATACATTTAATATATATAGAAGATCCGCATAATTTTTTCAATCCTTGCCATGCCTACGCGCATGCATGGGCGCACGTGTGGATCCATCCCCTGTCAGCTTAGCTGCGTGCGTCAATCCCTCGGTTTCAACTTGCGAGGCGGCCGCGCTGACGAACGTAGCCTTAAGAGGAGACCTCGCGGCGGTGTGCCGGGGCGCGCATGAAAATCCCTTCATCTGTGTATTTTTTTGCATGTGTTTGCGTATTTTTGTTTCCTGCTCGCCCCTGGTTTTCAGATTGCGAGAGCGGACCGTTGAGCTGATTTGCCGCGAGTTCTCCGTCGCGGAGTTCCTTCGCCGCACAGAGTAAGCCCGACAGAGCCGCGTAGATCGCCAGTCTTTCTTTGCTTCGCCTTGCGTCCTCTCAAAGGAGCGGATCTGCCGACTTCTTTTTTCATTTCCCTTCCGCACTCGTGCAGCGGATCTTTCCCCCATGCATGCGCTGGCGTTTCCCAGCCGGCCGGCAGCGTGATCTCTCTTTTTCCAGTGTCGCGGAGATGCTGTCGCTGAGTGCAAACTAACAGAGGTGTTGTCTTAATCGAAGTTCGCACGCGGAAACGGAGGGAAAACTGCTTTCTGCCCCGATCTGTGCGCAGACTGGCGACGCCCTACACCCGCCGGCTGAGTCGCGAGAAGGCTGTCCTTCGCATGAAGGAAGCTCTCTTCAGTTTGAAGCTTGGTAAGCTGCAGGGCGAAGCACAGAGGGAGGACGAAAGGCGGCTCCGGCAAACACCGACACCGAAACTCCAGTATGTTTGTTCATTCATCGCCGCGATGTATTGTGGGCTGAGGCTGCGGAAGAGGCGGCAGGCTGCGACCATGAACCATAAAACCCCAAGCCCATCTCGCACGCCGCGGACACCACGAGGACGATGCTGCTTTTCGTTCGAAACCGGTGAACACCGGGGCGCCGAAGTGGTGCCGCGCGGGCGAGCTTTTTCCTGCGCGTCGTGTCCTGTTTCGGAATTTGCAGTCCTCTGGAAAGCTGGCGAACTGACCCCAGTCCTGAGGACATACACGACTTCTAGTCGCGCTATCTCCCTCCGTGCCTTTGTGCGGCCCTCTCGAGTCGGGGCTTCTTGTTTCGCTGGTCGTCGCGTGGCTGCAGTTTGTCGCGGATGTCCGATGTGATGCGGAGTTACAAATTTTCACAGAGTATTCGTTTCACCTCGGTGTTAAGATGAGTTGCTGTCTGTCGCTGTGGACGCGCTTTCGTGTGATTGTGACGCGCGTGGGCGTTTGACTTTTTCTCTCTGCGTCACGCAGGCTACGACCAGCTGGGGGATCAGGATCTCGATGAGCAGGAAGAGCATGAATTCAGAGGTGCGTTTCTTCTCACTTTGCTTTTTCTGTTTTCTTCTCTCCGGCTCCTACGCAGTTTGTTGTCTTTCCTGCTTTCTTTCTGTGAGTGCCTCGAGTTACCGCTCGTCATCCGCCCTCTTTGTCTCGTTTCTTCCCTCAGAGGCCCGTTGCGGATGCGCCGCGCCTTCCTCGGGCCTTTTCCTTCGTGTCTTTCTCCCCATCGCGAGGCTCTCTGCTGTCTCTGCGTCTGCCTGCGCTTTCTCGGCGTCGCGCTCCGGTGTCTCTTCCCCGTCTCGGGGTCTCGATTCGTCATTTCGCATTTTGGCTTTTTGGTTTCGGGTCTTTCTCGCGCAAGCTGTACTGTCCCGTGTGCCTCTGCTCAGGCTTCCGAAGCACGCAGGACTGGATTCAGCGCCAGAACATCGAAGTCGAGATGATGTCCGCCTTTCCTCTTCCGGCCAAAAGGTTCGCGACGGGAAGGGGGGGGGCGATAATCACAGACGACACGGTTTTCTGGTTTTCTGCGAGGCCGGTGCTCTTCCTTGCTTCCGCATCACACAGACTACAGATGCGTGCGCTTTCGTCCTGCCGAGTGCCTTGAAAGGGGGCTGAGACGTGGGCTTCGAGTCCGCCACGCAGGCACAGAGAACCGCCAAGAAAGAGAGACTCGCGTGCTCGACACAGAGCCGTTTGCAGCTTAAGCGTCCCAGAAGATAGAAAACACCTTTCATCCGAACGGCTCGACTCTTAGTGAAGACAGGCCAGAAGGGAGTGAAGCGGTAAAACAGCGCTCCATGCCTCTAGCGAGGCTCTCGCGGAGGGCCTTCTGGTTTTCCCTCATTCCCGACACTTCATCTCGCAGGAGAGACAGGCGCTGAACGAATTTGTCTATTTGAGAAGAAGCCTTTCGAACCGAATTGCCTCAGCTGCTGATTCAGCTGCGGTCGACCCGGTGAAGGTGTGGAGTGAAGAAAATACATGGAGAACGAAGTCTGCTTTTTTTGAAAATTTTCTTTATTTCAGGGATCCTGTGCCGAAGCGAGTTGACGTGGACGTGACGGTGCACAACACAGCCAAGATCAAGGTGATGAATTGGATAGACCCGACCGACAAAGTCGTCTTCTAGATTTTCGAATCGAGAGCAGAAAGCTGCGCTCGCGAGCCATCTTCTTTTTCCGCGCGCGCCGGCACTTCACTCGAAGGCGCGCGTGTCGTCTCTGGCGAGTTCTTGTTTCAGGTTCGCCCTTTCGCCTTTTGGTTTCTTGCACGGACGGATGTGTCCGGCCCTTTCTTTTCGTTCCGCGGACTGCGTGTACGACCGGACTGACTCGCCGGATAAGCTTCCGCTGGGATCGCTCTCGCATGATTGGTTTTTCTTCGCTTCTCTGCGATTCCTCAGTTTCCTTTCACCCCGCAACTTACTGAACGCAAAAGTTCCCACAGCGAGTCTGTGGCCTGCGTGGAGGCGCGCTGCGACTCCTTCTTTAGCCTCTTCTCTGCGAGACGCTGGCGCGTCTGCTTCTTCACCAGCAGTGGCGTACGGTTTCGGTTCGCCGCCGCGCTTCCACGTCGCGCTCGGTGCGACAGGCCCGCAAGGGAAAAGTGTAGTGATTCGTTCAGTGAAAGCATCGACGTCTTAGCAGACTTCGTCGGAACTCGAAATTAAAAGGCGAATCTCAACAGCTAGGTTGCGGGAGTGGCAGAAAGAAACGAGCAGGAAGCGCAAGCGTGTACCTGTACGTCTATATGCGAGTGCGTGTTGTTATCGAAGAAGCGGAACACCTAGTCTTACGTTCTGCAGCCCCTCAACGTCTGCGAAGAGCCTGCATCTGTAGAGAGATATATGTACGTGAACGTAAATAGATATAGACAAATAGATAATGAATGCACATCTCCTCGGTGTAACAGGAGCCACCATACCGGAGAGTCGCGGGATAGATAGCTGAGTGAAGTCTGAAGGCGCTGGAGTCTCTCTCCGCGCAAGCAGACAGCCGACGCGGTCTCCACCGCCCGAAGGATGCTCCTGGCGGGACGCTGTCTGCGGCACTTTGTGGGGAAAAGGTCTTCGGCCAGTGTGCGGTAACCGAAAAAGGGGTAAGACATGCAGAGTCCCTTAAAAACAGATTCTCCGTCGCGGCAGGTGGAAACGCCACATCCGAGCCTACTGAAGGCTCCAAGCGACAAAACATTCACAAAAGAGCTACAGCTCGGGCACGCGCTTTCGTTGAGGAGGGGCATTGAAGCGTGCTTAGGCTGCAGTGCAGATGCGTATCCAGAGATCCTGCAGCGAGACGAAACTCCGACTACAGACGCGTACGCTGGCGACGCAAGCTTTACAAACATGCATGCGCTCATAGATCATGTGCGCGTCGGCCTACGCAGCGCACACCCCACGCGCGCGCCGTTGGACGCACGCGGGGAGCAGAAGTCTCAAGAAGGTCAGAAAAGAAGCCTTGCGCCGCTCATTCTCGCGGCTCGGCTCTCTCCTTTCTGATTTCGCCGCCGCAGAAAGGGCCTCAGGCCTCGGCTGGCGCCGTCGCGGCTTGAGCGATGGCCCCCGCGAGGCGCTCGCTTTCTTTTCGGCGCCTTTCTTCCCACAGCAGCACGTCCGCGCGGACGCCCGCCACTGCGCTCCCCCCGCGCCCGCCTAAAAGAGAGGCATGCGCGGGGGCGCCCAGGGGCGCGTAGACGGAGGCCGGCGCGGCGTGGTACACGCAGATGGCGGCCGGGGGCACAGCCCCGGCCCAGGACGGGGCAGGAGGCCCGTGGCGCAGCGGGCCGCCCGCCGCAGGGCCCGGCGTGGGGAGGACCGCGCGGAGGGTCGCGTCGGCGCCGAAGGCCGGGAGGTCGCGCACGCAGCGCCAGCGCCGCCAGAAGGCGATGAGGGTCATGAGCCAGGCGACGAAGGAGACGATGAGGAAGACCGAGGCGAGGACCGCAGAGTTCTCGTCAAACGGCGCGCCGGGCTGCGCGAACGCCGCCGAAAGCCGGAGAGCCGCGTCGTATGTGCCATGCAGGACCGAGGGCAGAAACAGCGAGGGGAAAAGCAGTCGCCAGAAGGCGGGCGGCCCTCCCCCGCGGGCGCCGCGGCCGCGAAGGCCCCCGAGGACGGAATGAGCGGCTGCTGGTGCGGCGCCAAGTGCGAGGGGAAGAAGAACGCAGGGGACGACGCGGGCGGAGCGTACGCCGCATGCAGAGCAACGGCCAGGTTCGCCGCCGCCATCCCGGTGTTCGCGATGTGAGACGGCACCGCAGTGAAAGTCCTGAAAAAGAAAAAAGATCAAGCCTTCAGACACAGCTGCGCGTGGGAGAGAGGGGCGGGCCCGACGCTCGCTGCGCATGGCGGCTCCTTGACCAGCTTCGACTCAGCGGCTCTATCCAGTCCGGGGAACAAAAACTGCCTTCCCGCGATCTGCGGACGGAGAGGGAGCCCGACACGAACCCTGCCACCACGCGGAGAACTCGAAAGCTCGGCGCATGCTCGCGTCGAAGCCCGAGAAGCCGTAAACCCTAGACTGCCCCCGGGTCACCAGGCCCCTTGCGGGTCTTACCGGACAAACGCAACGACGAAGTCCTCCACCAGCGGCCTCCTGCTGCCGAGGGTGTAGCTGATATTCTCAGCCATAGCGAATCTGAAGGAATCCGGGAGCACGACCGCACGAAAGAAGAGAGCGTTCAGAGCAGACTTCTTCTACGCCCGCGCCTCCGGTCCGCTGCCCACGCCGAGACAGCTGCGACAGCTGCACGCTGGCCTTCGCCTTGCTCGAGGCCGCCGTCACGCACCCCACGCAAAAACGCCTAATCCGCGAATTTCCTTCCAGGTTGAAACACGTTGGACCCATAGCCGAGACCTCCTGAGTACTACTGAACCCACAACTGAATATAAACGTATACATACATAGATACATGCATACATATCCATACATAAGCACGTATGTATATGGAGTTGCCGTCGCCAAACGCATTCATCTGAGCTTTATCCAACGTCTCCTTGCTCCTCCCCTCTGCGGTTTGTGCGCTTCTGAAGACTCGCTGAGGCACGAAGAGGGAGTTTCTGGTTGACACGCGAGTCTTCTTTTTCCCTCCCCGGTCCTCTCACCCCGCGCCAGCCGCACATCCGGCGAGGCAGATGCCCACGGGGTACTTGACGTAGCGGGTCCAGAAGCCCCCGCAGCAACCCCCCGGGCGGGCGTCTTCCGCGCGCGTTTCCCCCCCCTCGTCGCTTTCGGAGGCGAAAACCTCGTCGGCGCCTGCCCAGACCGCCGCAGCCGGCAGGATGCGCAGGCGATGGAGCACGACGAATTTCGCGAACTCCTCGACCAAGCCCACGCAGAAGATCATGACTGCAAACACACAAAAAAAAAGGAACCCGGCACACCCCAAGAAATAACCATATACAGCTGCGATGCTGCGCGACGCACGCTACGAGAAAAGCACTCTGAAGACTCACACGGCGAGGCAGACACGCGAGTACCACGTGTGTTTGAGTCGCCGACGCAGGTACACAGAGGCGGGCAAGGTTGCATCGACATGAGGAGAGGTACACACCCCCTGGCACGCATGCGCAGGTGGAGAGCTGCCTGCCGGTCCACCGAAGAAAGACTGGCGAGACCTCCAGGCGGACGAGAAAGCGTCCGCCGACTTCCTTACATGCGAGGAGGCCCAGAGAGCACCACACCGAGGGCAATGCCCCCGGCTCGAAGACTCTATTGGAGACCTTGAGCAAGAACCCGGTCCAGCCGCCTTCTTCGGCCTCTGGAGACAAGAAGGGAGTCGCCGGAGAGAAAGACGAAGACAGGGGGGAAAGTACCGCGAAGGAGGCTGCCGAGACCCCCGTCTGCAGCGCCGCCTGGCGCTTCTGAACACACGAGGGCCCCGCGCCTTGAGCGGACCCAAAGAGTGGAAGGTAAAAGGGCAGGGAAAGGGGCGCGAAGAGCGGCGTCGCCAGCCAGGATGCAACGGGCGGCTCCGGCGTCGCATGCACCTCTGGAGCTTGAGACGACAAGAACGCGCTCAGAAGGTCATTAGAGGCGAACGAAGGGACGAAAGAAGAAGACGACGAAGATGGAAGAGGCGGCAGACAGGAGAGAAATGTCGTGTAGAACAAAGCGTTCGCGAGGAGCTCCAGACACATGGCAATGAAGACAGAGAGGAAGGCGCCCAGCCAAAAGAACTCCAACAATGTCACGCCTGGCAAGCTTCGCCGTCCCACGGACGTATGCAGCCTGAAAGAAGAAAAAACATACAAGACGGCCGCGCGCTAGAAGGAACAGACGACGCGAGTTCAGGCACTGGCACGCACACAACATTCACACCCACAATAGAAGATATATACAAATGTATATATGATGTATACGTGTCCATCTGACTGTTGTCGCCGGGGTCGAGGCCACCTGTTGCCGCAAGGAAGGAGACAAGGCAGGACACCAAGGCGGACACACGAGAGACAAATAAAAACCCACAGAAAGGCCCCGGAACCGACAAACGTGGAGATACCGACGCACACAAATACAGCCGGTAGACGCAACCCGCCACGTAGATTGAATATGACTATATACCTATAAAAATAGATAGATACGCATATGTAACTCCTCGACTGCGTCCACACACATGAAAGGTACCCAACCGCACGCACGTGTAGAAATGTGCATGTTTCATGCAGGAGAAAATTCTATAAGTGGGAGTTGTGTGGCTAGAGGTATACATCAATGAATCGCTCTGGCTGGCTCTCCAAGAACGCGCAGCGCCTCACCCGTAGACGAACACCATCGCAGGGACGACAGCCATGAAGAGGACAACTTCTCCAGCCAGCGCACCCCTGAAAGACCAGGCCCAGAAAGCTGCAGTCACGAGAAGCATCGGAGAGAGCGTGTGCAGACAGCACCGACACCCGCGGACCGTCTCCTCGCGCCTCTCACGACCAACCACAACTCCCACGCTCGCGCCGCCATTTTCCGACGAAGACCTCGCCACAACGGGCGAACCACTGGCCTCCGCTGCACCCGCTCGCGCGTAGACAGCTGGAGCGTACGGCACGGGGGCGTACGAGGGCAGGGACAGCCCTCCGGGCTCGGGCCCGGTCGGGGTCGGAAGAGACCCAGACCCGCCCGCCATCTGGGCTCCAGATGCAGAAAAGGTCGGCAACACGGCGGCCGGACGCGCCGCAGACGAGGAAGAGGCGGAAGACCTAGGTTCGGAGAGCGCGTGAGAAGAAGCAGGAAGCGACACAGGAGGCGAGGCATGCGCAGCCAGAGCCGGCATGGTGATAGAGGAGCAGCGAGGCCGGAGACGCGAGGAGGAACACAAACCTCGGAGAAGGCAAAGACGCAGATACTACTGACGGCGCTCCATGAAACGGACGGAACAGCGAAGAGGAGAAAAAGAGAGTAAAAACAACGGTGGTCGCCGCGAGTGCAGAAAGCGACTCAGAGGAAGTGAAAATTGAGGGGAGCCGGAGGGCGGGAACGTGGCCGCAGCGATGAGAGTTTCCAACGGCGCTGGTCGCGGAGCTCAGAAAACAAATTAGGGAAACACCAGGCAGTACACGATCAACAGTGTGGTATACGCAGAGTACTCAGGCCGTTCATGTGTCAGACAAGCTGCGGCGTGAGATGCCCACGTCCACAGCGCGTCGAAACATGCGGAAAAACAAGCGGAGAGCCCAGCTCAGCGAGATGAAGCGAGCGCTAGGCATGCACCAGAGGGAGAGGAGGAAAAGGCAGAGAGTCTCCCAGCTGGTCGATTCAGTCTTTAGCGCACACAGAGCTTGCTGTCTTCGAGTGAGATCGAGAAGGCGTTGGCTCTGCATGCTCTATGCTCATATGCCTTCGCCGGCCCCTGCACTTTCGGCTCGTCGCGTTCCCCTGTCCTGCCCGCCTCGCACGCGAGCTCTTCTCGGCAGTCTTTTCGATGCTCGCCACCGACGGATTCAACGACAAGAGGCAGAAAGCAGGAGAGTCTCTGTGTGACGGCGAAATGCAGGGCCGCGCTGGCGAGCGCGTCAGGAGAGAGACGTCGCGTCTGCGCCGTGTCGCTCAGGATGTATTTGGCGGCAGTGGGACGCCAGAGTTCCGCAGGAGACTGGCGATGAACTCCTGCGCATGATGAACCAGGAAGGCGGTGTGCCTACGGGAGGCGGCTGGAGAAGTCCAGCCGCGAAAGGGAAATTTCACCAAGCAGCGCTCAAAGGCGCGGCGCACGCGACAGCGCGTGCGCTTGCCGTGAGCAGTCAAAAAAGCACAGATTCAAACGGGAAGACAGAAAACAGAGAAAAAACAAAAAACGCCCACTCTGTATCTTATAAAAAGTTGCAGGAGGAGTTGAAAGGGAAAGATTGCGGTCGAGAGTCAAGAGGCCGGGCGCTGTGCACTTCCGGCAGGGAGGTGAAAGCTCGCGCGGAGAGCGAGTCTTCCACGCCTATACGCATCCGCAATCTTGTCTCTCCTCGCAAACTCGGTTCACTGTTTTGCGAGAAAACTCAGCACCACAAGACGCACGAGGGGCGCGCGGAAGCCAGCCAGAACGCTGACGTGCCGGGAAAACAAAAAAGCAATTTCGGGCGGGCTGGCAGAGGCTGCAGAGTGAACATGAGGTGAGAGGCAGCGGCTCGAGTGACCCCAACGTGGCAACGGGGACGAAGATGCAGTGAGAAACGGACGGGAACAACCGTGGAAAAAAGGCACAAAAGAGATAGAAAACTCCATCCACGGATTCAAAACGGGTTCTGTCCACGGTAAGGCTCCATTTATGTGCCAGACAAACCCTGGGAGCCCGATGGCCTGAATGCCCGCCACTTTCCTGCCTCTTTCTCTTCGCCGCTTTTCTCGCCGTGTCTTCCTCACCAAACTGTCTCCGGTTCCGCGTCTCTGTGTCTTCACGAAAGACGGTCCTTAGCCACTGTCTGAAAAGAGTTATGTTGCGATGCTAGCGGCACACGATCGTTCTTTTTTTACCGCCGATTCGCCAACACAGCAGCGTTGGCTTCCGCTGCGCTGCTCGGCTGCGCGTGATGTCACTTTTTCGTTGTGATATGGGTTAGCCCCTTAGACCTACGACGACGGCAAGCACGCGGATTCAAAATTCAAGCAAGGATGCGACAGAAAAGCTGCAGATTCACCAGGACGGGGTCCTTTTCAGTAAAGTCTCCGCTCCGACGTACTGCAGGCAGCCACCGCAACAGATGGTGAACTTTACTGGGAACCAACTGCGGTCGATAGGAATGAGAACGTGCAGAAGATTTGTTGTTAGCCGGAAGGAACACGAGGAAGGCGCATCCCATCAAATGAGGCGCGAACTCGAAGCGTAGCACAATGGCGTCATGCAGGCATCGTTCGACGAGCGCGTCTGTCGCTCGCTCTGGGCTGCCAGCTACTCGAGGAAATGCTGACAGGCTGCCCGCACGCCGAAGTCAGCATGCTTTCTTGAAATAGCTCCATCACACGGACGGAAGGCGAGGCTATCACTGAACAAAAGCAGTGGCGCTGGTCCAGCTCAGAACCAGACGCGCACTAGGCTTTGGGGGGAGGGGGCGGGGATCGGATTCATAGCAGATAAGCAAGGAAGCCACGCTGCGAGCAGCATGACGCTTTGAACACTCCAGGCAAGCTTGTCTTTCCTTGAGAAATAGTAGTGGGCGAACACCCCGCCTGTCTGGTCATCTGGCATCTCTCGCACACCGCCCACTCGGAGCGTCGAGACTTCGTCCCTACACGAACCCGACGATGTATGCTTTAGTGGTTAGGGCGCCGGTGCGCTTACGTAGACACCTCTACGAGATAGGGAGGTGTCGTTGACGCTCGCTCACGAAAATGAGAAGAAAACGTACCCAATATTATTAGGGGGAAACGTGTCGGTGGTGCATGGCGCGTCAGGGTCCTTAGAACGATGCAGGGTCCCTTAGAGGGGAAAGGGGGGGGGGAAAGGTGGACTGCGGCGGCATCCTCTAGTGGACTACCTACCCGCGAAAGACTACTCCACACTCTTTGCCATGCAATGTGCTATCTTTGTGAGGAAAATGATACACACGCGCGCCAGTCAGGCAGCATGCGGCAGGCTCCCTCCGTAGAAGGCACTGATGTACGCGCGGTGTCGCGCGACACAGAACGTATTCTAGCTACTCGTTTGAACCGGAAAAGATGCCTGTTCCGTGTTGACCAAGCGTGGAAGTGACCTCCATGCCATAGGCACGTTGTCTTTCGCTTTCCCGCACCCATAGAGAGCCATTTCGTACGTTGACTGGGGTGCCGAGAGCTTGCGGCGCATTTGCTAGCGCTCCACTGAAGCGGCCTAAGGTATCTTCCGCCTGCTTGATATAGGCCTGGCTCGACAGGCTAGTTTGTCGACTCGCAGACTTGAAACGTTTGGTGTGTTTGAGCGGTACCGCGTGTCTCGCTCTATTTCTCTGCTGTAAGCCAGTCGTCAAGTTCGCCCTTGGCAGCACACACAGCCACCTTGTTCCGCCGCGAACACGCTACCGCTCGCGCACGGAAAGAAAGATCTAAAAGTGAGGAGAGATCTAACTGCGGTGCTCAGCAGCCTAGGAAGAAGACGCAGCAAGCCCCCCGCGCCCCCCCTCTGCCTCCTCCGAAAAAGTTCAGCGGAAAGTTCTTCGCTGCACACGTTCCCAGGAACGGCGGACGCGCACCACGCTGCCGCTTCCTGCAGCCACGGCAGGTCTCTCCCGTCCACTGCGTGCGGCTCAATGGGGACCAGCATGTGACCAGGAAAACACGCAGACAGCATTTTTCCGTAGTCGCCATGCTGCCTGGAGGGAAACGAAGGAGGTAGGAGAGGCGGCGAAGCTCTGCGAAGCGGCAAGGAGTCGGCGCTGACAATTGAGGAAGGACGAGGTGACATGCAGTTGGAGGGTCCTTCAGTGTTCGCTCCTTTTTTTCTCAAATGCGGGGCATGCGCATTGTCTGACGCCCTTGGATCGCTTTTTGGGATGCACTTTTCGCGAGCAAAGACCGCGCCTCCACACTCCTGTTTCGAAACGGATTTTAACGCTGCGAACCTTGTTGGAGCTCCCAATGTCCCGCCCCTTTCCGCCGGAAAAAGCCTCAATTCATCGACGTGTCGTCGCCAGCGCGGGACGTCAGCCGAATTCGGCTCGCGCGAACCTGGAGTGTGAGGTTCGCCGAGTAGAGAAGTTTTCGCATAGTGTCTGCTGTATGTCCGCTTCCACATTCTGCCTTTTCCAGAATCCCCACTCCCTGACTATCTTATCAATTGAACCTCCTGCTTGTCTCGTCCCCTCCCCTCTCGCAGCGGCCTAGGCTGGTCCGTGCTGTGAGCCGTTTCCCGGCGTTGTTGTGCCTGCTGTTTCTTTGTCTGACGCGCTTTCTCTTTTTGAATTCTGGACTTGTGAACTCCGCGGAAAGCGAGGCTGTGCTGCCCCCCTTCCGGCGTCATCCATCGTATGATTTCTGTGTGCGTGCTTCCGTCGCGCCTCTCGCACATGCAGTCCGTGGCAAGTTCGCGTCGTCTGGCGTCTGCCGCGTATCGCATTGACATGCAACCAACTTCCCGTTTCCGCGCAGAGCGTTTCTCCACAATTCTGCTTCTCCTTTCTTCTCGCTTTCCCCGCTTTCACCCTTTCCCCCTGGCGCCCCCAAGCCCTTCGCAGCGAGAGCGACCCGCGAGGCTCCCAGCAAGGCGCGCAGGTCAATCAGCGTTGTGTCGCCAAGATTTAGGCCACAGAGACAGGTTTTCTGCAACCCCCAACCCGCCGGAGACAGCCAGAAGGAAAACGCAGGGAGAGAGGCGACCCGGGGCCACGAGGAGGGAGGCGGCGTGTGCAAGGATAGAGGAGCGAAGCCGCTGCTGTCGTCTGGGGGCAGCAGGGAAGGGGTCTCGCGGCCTCAGGTGGAAAAATGCAGAGGCCTCAGCCTGCAGACACCCGAGGACTGGAGAGCCTTACTGATACTTTCATCGTCGACATCGGTAAGGGGTACCGTCTCGAAGCGACACACTTGCGGGTTCCCGCCGCAGCCGCCGACAGGCCTGGCCGTGGAGTCTCACTCCGTGTCGCCACGAGAGTGCCGCTTGTGGGGCGTCGCTTCTCTGGGTCGGGGCTGCCTTTCTCCTGGCTGCGTTTTCCGTGCCCTCACTCCCGTCTTCCTCGCTCCGATGCCGTCTCGTGGTGCCCACCCCACCCCCCGCCCTCTCACCCCCCTTGCTCGGCTCTGGCGTTTGTCCAGACGGCTGGAGGCTTTTCTGTCTGGTGCTGAACCTGAAACACGGGGCCTGTCTGCACAGAAAAAGCAGTGGCAGGACTTGTCATACAGCGTGTCGCGTCGTCTCTGGACTGAGCGCTTTGCAGACGCCGTGATAGTAGCCCGCTGAATCCTTGGGCGCAGGCCCTTCTAGTCTCTGAACGACGCGGCAACCCTCGACCCGAAATCGCTTCTTTTGCGTCTGCAAGCGGCCTCGTGTGCAATCCAAGATGCGCGTGCGTCCGTAGCGCAAATTTTGAAGCTCTCTCTCTTGAAGGGCGAAGCTGCGCTTGTTGTTTCGCGTCTCCTCGTCTTCGCGACTGGGTCTCTCTATGATTGTGTCTCCTCTAACCGCGCCCGTGTGTTCTTTGCTGTGTCGCGTCTGTGCAGGGCCCAACGCAGAGCGCCTCGCGTGCCGCCGCCAGGTTTTTCGTCACCTGCGAGGCCTCATACTCGAAACCTTCCGCGAGTGGAGATCGCGGCAGTGGGCAGCTACGCGCCAGGCGCAACTCGCGTCGTCCGTCGCGCCGTCCGCTGCGCCGCCGCGCGCCTCCGAGCCTGGGTCCGAAGCGCACGGAGAGCGTGCGGAAGAAGCCCACCGCGGAGACTCTGGCGGCGCGGAGGCAGGGGGCGGCCGCTGCGCTGGAGAGGCGCCGCTTGCTGATGCGCGAAAGCGAGGCGAAGCTTGCAGCTGTCGGTGCTGCGAAGGCCGTCGCAGGGCGCCAGGAGACGGAGAGAGACCGACTCAGGGACAACGGCGGGGTGTGCCGACCGAGGTCTGCACACGATGCCGGCGATCGCGAAGACCCGGAGCTTGTCAGGGCGAGAAGAGTGGCGAGGCACACACATGGGTCGCTGCCCCCGCTGACGTGGCGCACGACGCCTCGCGCCCGGGAGATGGGGCAGAGGGGACCGCGGAAGGAGACAGGCAGGCGCACGCCGACGCTGGCGCTTCTTCCTCTCGCGGGAGTAGTGGAAAATTAGATACACAGTCTAGCGAAGGCCCGAAGGATGGAGAAGGCGGCGCCTCGGCGGCCAAAGACTGTCAAAGCGGCGAAGGGTGTTCATGCGCGGAGGCCACTGCGGCAGACGGCGGCGTATCCGCAGGTGGAGCCCAAGCGGCGGGCGCCGTCCCCTCAGGGCCTGCCGCTGGAGAGACTCCCGCGGAGACATGCTCCCGCGACTGCTGCCAACGCGCAGCGGGCGCCGGCGGCGACGTGAGCCACACCGCACGCGAACGGGCGAGACGAGGAAGCGAAGGGGACTCCCTAGGTGGTTCGCGCCCGCGTGAGAACCCCAGCGCGCGCGAAAGGCGCACGAGCTCGAGTAGAACTGTGCCTGCATCGTCATCTTCTTCCTCCTCCTCGTCCTGCCTCCCGTCGTCGTCCTCGGCGTGGCCTGAAGGCGCGCCCGAGACGTCTGGGGGCTGCGGCGAAAAGCCAAGCGGGGCGACGGCCTCGTCGTCGACGTGTGCCTCCTCATTCTCTCTCGCTCCCTGTGTGTACTGCTCCTCTTCTTCTGCCTCTTCTTCCTCTTCGTGTGGCTCTTCGCCTTGCCTTCCGGCAGCTAAGGCGGCTGAGCGCGCCGCGCAGTACCAACCCGAGGAGGACGACATCTGCGTCGCTGTGTACCGCTACGGTTCCTTTCCGCTGCGGACGTTCCTACCCGACGGCGACTTGGACATTGGCATCATCACCTTCAACAGGCACACTGGCGTCCTCGAGGGTGAAGAAGAGAGCGACGCGCTGCTCGCCGCGCTCCTGGAGGCCTTCCAGCAGGAGCGCGTCAAGAACAACAAGAAGTTCCCCGTCCGCGAAGCCTCACTCGTTGACGCCGAGGTCCGCATCCTCAAATGCATCGTCGCCGGGATCGCGGTTGACGTGTCTGTCAACAAGGTACGCGGAAAACGTGGGCGGAAGGGCGCCCGCACGGGGGCCGGAATCCTCTCCGCAGCAGGGCCTGGGGGCGGGAGGCGATGAACTAGAGACACCAGGAGAGGGCTCCAGAGCGTCACACACAGAGGCGCGAGGACACAGGAAAGGGAGGGTGCGACGAGACAGCTGGCGGCGAACGACGACGACGGAGAGGAGAGATGGACAGGCAAAGGCGGGAAAGGGACCGAGCTGCAAGACGAGAGCGGGGGCGAAGGCGGCATGGACAGCCAGCAGTGCGCACACAGAAACACAGACAGCGTAGACAGCCTGAGTGAGACTCCTTTCGTTCCTCTCTCTGCGTTTCTTGCTGCCGCACAGGTCGGTGGGTGCTGCTCGCTCGTCTTCCTCGAGCTGGCAGACAGGCGAATCGGGCGAGATCACCTGTTCAAGCGCTCTGTGCTTCTCATCAAGGTAAGGGCGATGACCTCTGTCTCTGCCGACCCCCCTCGTGGGTCTTCACTCCTCACCTCTCGCTTCCGCGTATTTGTCTGTTCTCTCTCACCCCTGGTCGAGATTCCCTTCCTTCTTTCTCGGCTGCTGCAACTCCGTTTCTACCTCCTATATTTCGCGATTGGCTGTCTTCTTCTCGACCGCTTGCCTCTCGGTGTAAAAGCACCTTTGTCTGCCTTTGGAAGACTTCTCTGCGAGCCTCTTTGTCGGCCTGAAATTTGAGCGGCCGGCTTGGTGCGTCACTGTTTTTTTTTTCCCTTGTGTGCGTCTTTTCGCGTTCGCAGTCATGGTTCGCCTACGAGTCACATCTGCTTGGAAGCCGATCGGGGCTGTTGGCGACGTACTGCGTGGAGACCCTTGTGCTCCATCTGTTTCACGTGTTCCCCGCTTCTCTGCTCCCGACGCCGCTGCATCTGCTGTTTCACTTCTTCTCGTACTACTCCTCCTTTCACTGGGACCGCTACGCCGTCACCTGCTGCGGCGCGCTGCCTCTCACGTTCATCACTCGCGCCGCTTCCTCGTCGTCTTCCCCTTCCCTCTCTGGAGATCGGCGTCAACAGGCAGGGGGGGCGGCGCCTTTGCCCGCTCTGTCTTCTCGCCGCTCTGTGCCGGGGGTCGGGAACACCTCCTTCTCTTCTTCAGCTTCGCATGCCCCTGCGTCGTCTGTCCCCCCTCAGCCCTCCTCTTCTCCGTCTGCAGCCTCCCCGTCCTCCCTCGCGCCGCCGCGTCCAGACGGCGCAGAGGAAGCCCCGCCGCACGCGGCGGGGGGGCGGCTTCCAGCGGCCGCGAGTGCCGCGGCGCCCTCTGGCGGGCGGTTCATGGGCGAGCACTGGGTCGGCGTCGAGTACGAGGGCTGCGAGGCCCCGTGGCTGGTCGCGCGGCAGCGGCAGAAGCAAGAAGAGAATGGCAGCCAGGATGACGACCTGCAGCTTGAGCGCGCAGCTGCGCTGATGCTGCTGATGCAACAGCAGCAGCGCAACATGGTCTTGGTCCCTCACCCCACGCCTCTCGCCCTCCCGGCCTCTGCGGGCACCCCGGAGGCCACCTCGGGAGTGCTGCACGGCGGCGGTCGCGGCGCTGCTGGGCGGTCGGCGCCTGCGGAGGTCGTTCTGCAGCCGCAGGGCCCCTCGATGAACATGGCCAGGATGATGGAGAGCGTCGAGTTCGTGGAGGAGTGCAGGTACAGATTTCGCCACTCGTACGGCGCGTACGGCGCCGCCGCGGCTGCCCAGCGGGGCGCCGGTCTGCGGCCGTTCTCCGCGGCTGCGGGCGGAGGCGCGTCGTCCGCCGCGCCGTGGTGGGTAGGCAGCGGCGCGGCGGCGAGCGCGTCGTCGACGCCGTCGCACTCGACTTCTCAGGGGCCTGCTGCGTTTTCTGGTCTCGCCACCAAACGCGCGCAGCCGCAAACGGGGGGCGCGGGAGGCGGCGGCGCGGGCGCGGGCTTCGCCTCGGGGGCCGGCGCCCCTGCGGGAGCTCACGGGCGGAGGAGGTGCCCTTTCTTGTTTCGCAGTATGAACGTCGTGGACCCACTTCACAATAGCAACAATCTGGCGAGGAGTGTGAGTGAAACCGCCTTCTACCGGCTGCTGCACGCGATGAAGAAGGGCCTCCGCGCGCTCACGGGCATCCTGACTTCGGGAGACACCGCGCAGTTCCGCACGCTCTTCCTGCCCAACTCGTATCTCCTCCTCGAGCGCATCATGTTCGCCACCGTCGCCTACCCGGCGCTGCGCCCGCTCATCTGCTTTCCCCTGCCGCCGCCGCGCCTCGGCGCCGCGCCCGGAATGTGTTTCTCGCTTCCTGGCGCGTCCCGCCGCGATCTGCGCCACCGGGCGCCGGCTCACGCAGGCCCGAGCGCTTCTGCGTCGCCTACGGCATCTGCGTTCCGCAGAGGCCCCGCGGGCGCTGCGGCGACGACGACGCGGGCGAGCGAGGAAGGCCGGAGGGAGCCAGCGAGTCTGAGGCATCCGCCGTCGGCGTCCGGCGCCCCCTGTGAGTGTCAATGCGCACGCCACGCACAGGCGCTGGCTGCCGCGGAGCGGGGAGACGCCAAGGAGGAGCGGAGGAAGGATCGCGCCGCGGGGCCGGAATTTGCGAAAGCAGCTGCCTGCGCTACCGAGAAGGCAGGCAGTGGAGAGCCCAAAGGCAAGCGAGAGAGGGGAAAGCGGCGGTCGCCTAGTCCGGCGGCGCAGCGAGATACTCCACAGGACGCCGCGCAAAGGAACGCAGAAGACCGCACGCACGCCTCGCCGTCCTCTCCGCGCGCGCCGCCGTCGACCCCATTGCGTTCGCCACCTTCGCCGGCAAGCGCCCCGCAGCGAGAAGGGTCACGCAATAGAGGGGGGAAGGCAGACGCGCGCCAGAACGAAGCGGCTGTGACGAGGGAGGACGGAGACGCGCGCCCCGATCCGCCGGGCGGGTGCCCTTCTGGCGCGGTCGAGCCGCCTCAGTCCGGTCGCGCTGCTTCAGGGCAGCCAAGCGGGGCGGAGCAGGGAGACTTTCCGACGCTGCGAGGCCTCGAGCACCGTGGCAAGATCGGCGAAGTCGAGCAGAGTGAAGCGGAGACGCCTGTCTCGGCAGGTGGAGAACGTGCCGAGGATGAGACCCTCGCGGAGAAGGAGAGAGGGGAACCAGGGGTAGGCGAGGGCTCGCCGTCGGCTGGGTCCGCCGCCGGCAGACCTCGCCAGAGGAGTTTGTCGCTGTGCTGCGCACCGGCCGAAGGGCACCTCGAGAAGGCTTCACACAGCGGGAAGCGTCAAGGCGGAAGCGCAGAGGAGAGGCGAGGGCAGGGAGGAGGGCAGGGTGAGAGAGAGAGCCGTGCGGCGGCGGAGGCGAGCGGCTCGGCGGCGTCGCGCGCGCGCGACCTCGACGTTGCGGGGGCGCGAGCCCTGTCGCCTGTCTCCTCGAGCAAAGAGTGTGAGAGGCGCGACGGCGATTCGGGCGAGACCAGCACGGGGGAGGAGGACGGCGCAGAGGAAGAGCCGGTCGTCGAGGACACCCTCGTTGAGGATGAAAACCTGGAGGATGCGCTGGCGCTGGGTGACCTCGAGGTCGCGAACCTCCTCGATCTTTGCCAGCTCCTGCGTCAACCCAGTTGCCTCCCGCCGGACTTCTTGCATGCGTCCGCGTCTCCTTCGTGCCCGGTCCCAGCGGTGACCGGCACCCGTGCGGCGTCGCCGTCCCTGCCTGTGTCGCGTCCCTCGAAGCTCTCTCGCGACGGGGCTGAAGCCGGCACATGCGCAGCCGGCGAGAGCCAGCAAGGCCTGCTGCCCCTGTCTCCGACCGCGGTCGAAGGCGCCTCAGGCGGCGAGGCAGGGGACGGACGGACCGATGAGGAAGGTCTCGACATTTGGAAACGGCGCCTGGAACAGATTGCAGGGTTTTTGAACGGTGAACGGACCCGCGCGCCGCTCCAACAGGCGAGCGTCGTCTGCGTGGCAGACTCCAAGAAACCGAGCGGAAAACAGACGAACGACGAAGGGCCTGAGGGCGCGCCGCGCCCGACGGCCCCGGTCGGGGGTGATGACCAACAGAAGCAGCAAGAGCTACGCGGGAGGCATGCCTCTGAGAGTCGCCGGGAGAGAAAAGGGAAGGGCAGAAAGCGGTCGACAGACAAGGAATCGGCGGCTGACGATTTGAACGAGAAGCGGGACGTAAACGACTCGCAGGCAACGCCAGATTGCGCCTCGCGGCCTCCGGCCTCCTCAGCCCAACCGGCAGATTCAGCAATCTCGTCGGAGGACCGGATCTTCTCTTTTTCTGCTCCCGTCATGTCGAAAGAGAAGCAAAGCGGTCTGGGGCGGAGAGCTGCGTCGCGAGGGCCACGCGAAGGCAGGCCGCGCCAGGCCGAGGGCCGAGGCGAAGGCGACAACGACAAAGGGCGCAGCGAGAAATATCGGCGGCAGGGCAGCGCCAGCAGCGATCCTGCGCCGTACTGCGCTTCTACTTCTCTTCCTCCTGATGCGAGTGCCTCGCCCTTGAAGGCCCCTCGACCGCCTCACCCCCGTCTCAAGCTCCTGCTTCCTCTGTCCTCTCCACGCCTGTATCCCTTCGGGCCCTACACTGGCTCGAGTGCTTCGTCAGGGTTTGCTTCTGGGGAGGCAGGCGGTCCTCTTGGGCAGGACGCCTCTCTTCTGGGCGCCCGCCACTCGCTTCAGGCCGAGTTTGGCCTTTTCGGCGCGCCGGCAGGCCCAGGGGCCTCGGGAGCTGGCAGTGCGGCTCCGGCCGCGCTCGGAGCAGGCACTCTAGGGCGCCACGGCCCCGCTGCGGGGACAAGCCCCGCTACGATGCTGGGGGGGGGGCAAGGCGTGATTGCTCTGAACGCCAGCGGGTCGACGGGGGGTGCGGCAGGGAGCGTGCACAGCGGGCTCGCTTCGTCCTCTGCCGCCCGCGGCTTCGTCTCGTCCCTCGGCCCCGGTGCCTCAGCGTACGCGGGAGGCGGCGTGTACGCGTCGCTTTCGGTCCCGGCGGCAGGAGGGAACTTCTACGCTCACGGGCACCGCCGCGGAGCCCAGGGCGGAGCCTCGACTCACGGCGGGGGGGGCCTCGCCTCGTCAGGGCCTTCGGTCGGCGACTCGGCGGGAGCCGCAGGCGTGCCGGCGGGCTCGGCTTCCACGGGGTCCTTGGGGCACTTCCGCGCCGCTCCGTTTGCTCAAGTTGCTGCCCACGGCGTCTCGCATTCGCTGGCAGCCGCCCACCCGCCACGCTCCCGCCGGCGGAGCAGCAGCACCCAGCAGATGACCCAGTGCGGCTCTGCGAGCGAGGAGGCCGCTGCGCCGCGGGGGGGTCACGCAGGCCGCAATTCGGCAGCCGCGACCCGCTGCTGGACTGTCTCACACGCTGCGGGCGTGATTGGGGCGCCTTCTTCCGTGCTGGCAGGAGCGCCGCTCGCGCGGCGCTCACAGACGGGAGCTGCTGCCGGCGACAAGGGCGGCGGCACCGAGGGCGCTAAGCGCGAGGCGGGAGGAGGAGGCCCCGAAGGCGCGACGCCTGGCCGCAGCGCCTCGCAACGCCGAAGCAGCTCCGAGAGCGAGTACGGCTCGAGCCGCTGTGGAGATGGACGGAAGGCTGTGAGCGGCGCAGGCGTGGTGGACAAGGGCGGAGCGCATCCGCCAGGGCCGGCTGCTGCAGGCTCTGAGCCAGCGGCCCTAGGGCTCCACTGGCGAGTCCCTCAGGGGTCGCGGCACGGCCCCGCCCCGCACGCAGGCTCAGAGGGGGGCGCCGTGGCGGCGGACGCGGGGCAGGAAGCGGGAGGCGGCGGGGCCGTGGGGGCCCGGACGGCGGCGGGGACAGCCAGTGATGTGGGGCTGGGGCGGCAGACAGTCGGCCCCGGTGCGCGGGGACAGGAGCGAGCGCGAAGTCGGGGCGGGACAGCGCCCCCGATGGCGGGTGGCGGTTACGATGAACTCGGCGCGGACTCTGACTTGCCTGCACTCACCAGCGCTGCAAGCACCGGTTGCCTCTCGTCCGGTGACGGCCTCGGCAGTGACGGAGACAGTCGCGCGAGCCTCAGCGCCAGTTCGACGCGGGGGCGGTCGTGGGCCTCTGTGGCGACGGCGGCAGCGGCTTTGGCGACCGCAGATCTACACGCGGGGGGCGCGTCACCCGGCTCGGGCAAAGGCAGCGCAGGGTCGGCGTCCCTCAGTTCTGTTAACGGAAAGGCCCTAAAACCCCGCTCACAGCGGAGTAGCAGTCTCGCGGGTGTCGCCCTAGCGCCGCCGGCGAGCTCAGCAGGTGAGACAGCGGATGTCGCTGTTCGCTCTTTCGCGGCTCGCGCAGGAGCAGGCGCGGCAGGGGCATCCAGGGGGAGCGGAGACGCGCGTTTGACTGCGGCCGAGGCGCGAGACGCGGGACTCCACCTGCGAGGCCTCGAGCGCAGCGCCCAGGTCACGCCGGGTGGTGGCGGAGACGACAGAAATCGAAGCAAGGCGGATTCGGAAAGCGGCAGCGCGAGGGCGCTACCGCAGAAGAATGCAGAACATGTGGAGGACGGGAGGTCCTGCCGCGGTGCACACGCCGAGGCCAGGGACCCGGTGAGCGGCCTCGACGCGTCTCCAGAAGGGGCGCCGGGGGTGCGAGGTCGCGGCGGCTTCCACGCCGCAGCTGGGGGCCCTAGGGGGGCTGCCCACGCCGACGCGAGCGGCACAGACGGCGGGCTCTCTTTGAGTCCCTCGACAGGTGCCGAGACGTCGGGCTCCACACGGTCGCGGTCGGTGCCGTACTTGCGGGCGGCGGAGAGGGCTGAGGACGTCGCCAAAGCCAGAGAGGCGCCGCACTCGTTCTCTTCGGGTGCAGTGGTTTCACACAAAGCGACAGGCTCCGCGGCCTCCAGTGGACCTGAAACCCACCCCCCCGCAACCGAGCTGTTCCCGCGGAAGCCAGGCGCGTCGCCACGCAGGCGGCCGCTGCTGCGCAGCAGCGGCCCGCAGGGCCTGGGGGCTCACAAGGGTTTCGGGGTCGACGTCGCGCGGGGTTTCTCCAGTCGGGGGCCGCCAGAAACGCTTCCCGACTTCAGTCAGCACGACAATCTCTCGTGGCCGTCTCTCCCGGTGAGCGGCGCGAGCGAAGCGTCTGCGTCGCGGACGCCACCTCGCGGGGGTGGCGCGTCCTCTGCATCCGCTCCCAAAAAGGAGCGCCGTAGCAGCGCCGGGGACGCAGTGTCGAGTCGCGCCGCGGAGCCGAAATACCACGAAGCAAGCAGCATGTCTGGGCAACAAAATTCGCGCGCAGGCTCCGCGGAGAAGCTCGCGGACGCCGAGGGGCCCCAGAAGACGACTTGGGCCGTGCCTGTGCAGCTGCCGTCGCCGGTCCACCGAAGGCGGGGCGCCGACTGCATACCCAACGCGTGGAGCTTCGACGCTGCCGCTAGCGCGCCCGCCGCCGCGTCTCCGAGCGGCCGTCGTTCGGAAAAGCCCCTCGAAAAAGCTGCGGCGCAGGATGCGGCGAATGCCCGCGAGCGCGGCGGGCGGGGTTGGCGGTCTCAGTCCTGCGAGGCGCTCTCACCTTCCGAGGGAGAGTCCCAGGCGACAGTGAGCGCGGCGGGGGACGAGACAGGAGGTGAAGAGGAGCTCGGGAGCCGCGACAGGCCCTCCTGCTTCCAGCCTGGCTCCGCTGAGCGTAATAACGCGTTGAGGTTGCCTGTGCCTAACTGCGGGGCTCCGCGTTCCAGCGAGGCTCGCAGTCAAAACGACGCAGCGGCAGGCCATGTTTTGGTCGCAGAGGCGGCAGTCGAGCAGCTGGGCCGTGGGGGGGGCGTCCGGAATCGGGAGCGAGGGGACGCAGGGGAGGGTTCATGGGCTGCGCGCGAGAGCGCTGACCAGGCGGCCTTCCCTCGAAGGAGCGCAGCTGAGAAGGGCAGCTCGTCTCTCACCGATGCGAGCCCAGCCGCGGGCACAGGCGCCTCACAGCACGGAGGCCGACGAGGCGCGCGAACGGCGGGCATACAGAAGGACGGGAAAGGGAGTGCGACCCCAAGTTTGCCCGCCGCGTCCTCAGGATATCAGGAGAAGCCCGGCTCTGTCGTCCCCGTCATTCTCCCCTCCGGACTCGTCTCCGCGCCCGCGGCCGTCTCGATTGGCGCGGCATCTCCCGCGGCGGTCCCTGTGGCTCCGTCCTTCGCCGCGGTTGCGGCGGCCGCCGCCGCCGCCACGAACCCGAGCAGCCCAGAGGCCGCGCCGAAAGGCCCCGCTTTCCCGTGGGGTGCGGGCGCGAGGACGCGGGGCGGCACCGCCCCGGCGGCGGCGTCTGCAGACGGCGACGAAGGTGCGTCGCGCCGCAGGCAGGCAGCCTGGGGGAGAGCTGCGAGCGGGCTTGAAGACAGGGAGGAAAGGGCGACGCCGGTTGGGGGCGACCGGAGCGGAGAGAGGCGCAGGGGAGATGGTGGGGCTCCAGAGGGAGGGCGATCGGCCTTCGACGGAGGCGACCGCGAGAAGAGGGCGTCATCAGCTGCTTCAGCGGACTGCGTTCATGAGACGTCCAGCCGCGAGGGCCGTCCGCCGTCCTCGGCGACGCGTCGCGCGTCGGTTTCTTCTCAGACTTCCACTCTCTCGTCTCCGCCGTCGTTCTCCGCGCAGGTGTCTTTGGGGTCTGTGCAGCTGCCTGAGGGGACCGGCTCGTCTCAAGCGCCGAAGCGGAACTGGGCTGCCGTCGTGTTGACGAGCCCGGCGCCCTCCAAGGCCTCGCAGGGGAGAGACGCCCCAGCCGCTTCCGCGGTTCTCAAAGACAAAGCGAATTCAGCAGGTGATTTTGAAAAGCCGAAAGGCAGGGATCCTCGGGGGGGTCTGCCGGCTCTGGTACTTCCAAGGCGCGCGCGGCAAAGGCGACACCCGCGGGACCCGGCGGAGACCCGCCTCTGGCGTCGACAGGCTCGGCGATGTCGAGCAGGGCTGCGGCTGTCGCGTCTCGCTCGTCTGCGGTCCCGGCCGACGAGGGCTCGAGCGCAGCGTCCCAGCGTCTATCGGAAGGAGACACCACGGGGAAAGGCGAGGACGAAGACAGGCGACGAGAAAAGGACGCGGCAGAGAATGGAGGACAGGCTTCATCCCCGGCTTCTGCAGGGCAGTGGGCGACGAAAGGGCCTTCGCTTCTCTCGCGTGTGTCAGGCTCTCCCAAGGCGTCTGCGCTTTCTCCTTCAGTTTCCGCGAAAGAATCGGAGCCGCGAAAGTCTCCCGCGTCGAGTCCAGGGCCCCAAAACTCCAGCTGCGACCTCGCGTCGTCACGTGACGGACCGGCTTCTGTTCCGGCCTCAGCTTCTCCTTCGCTGTCTGCGGGTGCGTCTCCAGGGAATGCAGGCGAGACGTCAAGCGTGAAGCCTGAAGAAGATGCTTGGGCTTCGTCTGTGCGGCGTTCAGCTTCTGGGCCCCTTAATGAGGCCGAGCCGAGAAAAGCCGAGCGTGTGGGACCCCGGTCCGTCCACCAGGCGCCTTCTCCGTCGGCTGCACCCTCCGCGGGGTACTCGCCCTCGTCTGTGCGCGGAGAGGAGGGCGCAGAGGAGGGCGAGAGTTGGCGGGGAGAGAGGGACCGACACGCGCGAGCGCTGTCGCTTTTTCCAAGCGAACAGGACGACGGGAGAGGCGACGGCGGCGCAGAGCCCGGCGACGGCTCCTGGTCTACTCCGTCTTGCAGGGGCACAGGGAGCTTCGGCAAGCAGGTCTTTCTTCAGAACGCAGTGAGCCCGAATGGCGGCTCGCGCGGCGTGGACTGGGGGCGCAGCGAGGGCATAAACCGCACGCCGTCCGCGTCTTCGCGGAAGGCCTTCTTCTCCGCAAAGTCCCGAGATATCGAAGACGACATCAACTGGCGCAGCACCGCCTCGACCCAGGCGGCCCGCGGTGGCGCGGGGCCCTCGCGAGCGTCGCTCTCTCTCGCGGACGAAGGAAAGCGCTCCTTCCTCGGCAGCGACCACGGGGTCGCCAAAATGGGCGCGTTGGGCTCCAAGGGGGCGGAGACAAGTGTCTCCAAAGGCAAGGGAGACGACGTTCGCCGGCAGAGCGAAGGGATGCGGAGAGCCCCCTCTGCGTTCGCCGACAGGACCGCGACGGGCGCGGGCGCCGAGTTCGGACTGAGTGCACCAGGCGGCGGAAGGCGCAAGAGTTCGTCTTCGTTCCAGCTTGGTCAGAAGGGCGGAACCCGAGGGGGCGTGGACGCCGACGGGAGAGACGACGGCCCCTCGCCGACGAGTCCGCAGGGCCGGCTCGTGCGCGGCTCGTGGACGCGTGAGGCGCTGCTGCAGAGGCCCGAGGTGCTGTCTGCGATGAGCCCAGAAGAGCGACGCGCGGAGCTCGAGCAGAGCAGACAGCAACTCGCAGAACTCCAAGAGAGCCTCATGTGGACCGTAAGCGCGTTGCCTTCTGTCATTGTGCCCCGAGAGCGGGTTGCGGAGTCGTTAGCGTCGACCCAAGACGTGACATCTCCACATCGGTGGAGCCAGACGGCGCCATCCGCGGCAGTAACGGCAGTGTGTAGAGAGAGAAGCGAGCTGTCGAATTCGCTCAAAGTGCTGAGATGTAGATAGGCAACCAGAATGCGGAATCGTAGCGTCCGATGCAGATAGAGAAGAACATGAACACGCAAAACTTGACACAATGTAGAGTCACTTTGGAATGGGCCCAGCCGTGTCAGCCAAGCAGCGCACGCAGAGGTGCAAGACTACGTCAAGCGCGAGGCAGAAGCCATTCTACGCTGTGAAACGTCTAGACTCTTCTTCTGAGGTGGCGGGGGCAAGGCGAAGGCAGAAATGGAACGATTCGTGCGTGTGTCCGTTTCCTTTAGACCGCGACCAACAAAAGAGACAAGAAAAAGGCTTCCGCAACAAACCGGCGCGTCGAACGGCAGCTCGCCTCTCTCGAATCCTTCATTGGGGTATGTCGTCGCTTGTCCAGCAGATACAGATCGTTGCAAACTCTAATTCGCCATCCAAGTGATTATACGCCTACGTTGTTTTTTATGCACAGCGAAAAAAGGTGGCTGCAAACAGAATGTGTTCACGACTGGAATCTCTGGTGCGCGCTCGCCGGGGAGGAGATAACTTTCCTCGGATCTCTCCAGTAGAGGGACGCTGTGGCCCTAGGGGCGGCACTGGAGTGAACTGTAGTAGCTTTTAACAGGGAGCCTTCGCATGCATCTCCAAAGGTACACAGAGGTGGGGATCGTTTGCTGCTTCGCATGAGCGAGTCGAACGACTACGCGTGTCACGTTTGTCTCTGCGTTTCCCCCTCAGATGCTCTCTTCCATAGAGGCTTCTTCTGGATCGAGTGCTGCCCAGCCTCCCCCCTCGTAGGCGCCGATGCTGCGGATGCGGGTCTCTTCGCTCTACGCCGTCTCGTCTCCGACCGGGCGCAGTGTTGGCGGCCCAGAACGTGGACGGCTGGACGGCGGGCTGCTCTGTCTCTCCCTCCGGTCGGGATTCGGTGCGATAGGTCTGCAGGTGACTCCCCTGGCGCTGGAGTCGGATGAGCGTCCGCTCTCTCTCGTGTTGCGGTCGTGGAAAGCAGTGAGCCGGCACCCAACGTGGAGAGGGGCTCTCGCCCTCGATTGCAGCGCCGGGAGGCCCCGCGAGCGGGCTTTTGGCGGCAGGCGCGCATTCGTCATCGCAAGGCACTCCGCAGCGACAGCGAAGCCGCTCTTCACTCTGTGTACTTGGGGCGGCGAAGAGAAGAGAAGTTCTTCGCTCCGCAGTTTCTGTCTGCTGCGGAAGGTCGTGAGCCCACCGGTGCTCAGAGACCCCGCGGCTGGGCGAGGAGGGGCCTGAACCGCTGGCAAGATGTGTCTCTGGAGACGAGAACGGGCGACGCCGATCCTAGGCCCTTGGGTGTGAGGAGGGGTGATTCCTGCAGCTCTCTATCGCTTGCTCCCTATTCGCCGCGTCGTCTCCCGTCTCCCTGGCTCTTTTGCTTCTCCCTCTGTTTCGTTTTTCTCAGTGCGTCGTTTCTCTGTGTGTTTCGTTTTTTCTGTGACTGGCGCCTATTCTTCGCACCGAAGGCGGGCTGGTAAAGCAGAAGCTGCCAAAAGGCATGCGAATTGGGTCCTGCATCCGGTTTTTTGTCGTACCGCGTCCGCACACGCAGCACCGAGGAAGAGGCAGATGCAGAAACGCTCTCGAAACGCATTCAGGAGGAGCGAGACAGGGTGAAGCAGAACGCATGCATGGAGACTTCGGCGGGGGAAAGTGGAAGGCAAGCGAAGGAGGGAGGCGAACGCACGGGCGGTCTTTCCCTCAGCTCAGCCTTCACTTGTGAGCGCCGTGGTTGCGCTCTTCCCCGCGTCCGCAGAAGAGGGAGAAAGAGAGATGCAAAAAGAAGACTCTCCGCGAAATAGCGGAGGTGCGGTGGCGTGCAAGATCCCTTTTCACGTTTGGAACACAGGTATTGGGCGAAAGTGTGTGAAGGTCGGAGGGGAACTGCGTTCGCCATTTGGCCTTCTTTCGTTAACCCCTCATACCCCCTCTCGGCGTCGTTCTCCTGCCTCGGGTAGCCGCACGGGGAGCCACGCGGCGGTCGGGACGCGAGGCGCCTCCTCGTGAGGAGTAGGGCCCTTGCAGTTATGTTTCCGTTTCCGTTGTTTTTTATTGGTTTCAAGACCCGCCGGGAAGGCTCCTGCTTCCGTGAGTTTTTTGTTCGTATTGGTTTGCAAAGGTCTGGGCGTGCGACACCTGTTTTGTTCTTGCTTCGACTTGTGTGGTGGCGTACACGCGTTTCTGGTTGTGCCTTTTTCCGTAGTTTCCAAGGTGCCGGTCGGCAGGGCCCCTGTGCGCTCGACACCGCAGCGGCTCCCCGCAAACGATTCGCCGCTTGTTTTTTGTGCTCTTTGAAAGACACCACACAGGTCAGGACACGTGCATTGTCGAATAACGTTCATGTTGGAATCAGTATCGCATTTTATCTGCAGCTGTCGAGGGCTCGCTGGCGTCTGGGGAGAACAGAAAAGGGGCCGTCGCTTGCGCGCGGTTGCAGGCGCACCCGTTTCCAACCAAGAGGCATTCACCAGAAACGAACAGATCACGCCGCAGTGGAATGAAGCAGTAGCGTTTGCCTTGAAGCTCCGCGAATACTGAAGCTAGACTCCCTGTGACGGGGCCCAGCCCGGATGTATAGAACATAGTTCCGAGCTCCAGAATTGGAGCCTATGAAAACGCAACGCCGGTCTCCGTATTACGGAATGTGCGTTTCACCGAGATGCCCGACGCTCATTCGAGCGCTATGTCTTCGCATCATCCGAGTGCAGCCCAGCAGAAAGGCTCGGCAGTCGGCGACATTCCTTATGCAACGATGAACTCTCTCCTCCTGGTTTCCCGCTAGACGACGTGCTGCGCCTGCGATAAGCATCCGCAACTCGCGTATGCGGTTGCAGGCAACTTAGACTCGCTACTCACTAAACTTCAGCTTGCGCAAGCAGGCCTCATCAACCGCCTTGGGTCAAATCATAAAACCTCATGTTGAAGGCGTTCACTGGTGTGTTTGCCGTGGTACGCTAGGGATATGGCAGCAGCCTCCCCAAGACAGGAGAGGAGTTTGTCAGGGATAGTTCCGCGTGGTTCTTGCTCGCTCTCTTGGTCGAGGAATGAATTGGAGATGCGAAGGTCGTAGGGCACCGAGAAATCGGACTCGCCTATTAGCGGTGGAAGCAGAATTGGCATGCGTGCACGCATGAACCGCAGCTTCAGAACAAGGCTGAATTGTTTTCGTGCCTGAGCTCATCAAAGTAGTAGCAGCCATCACTACCACGCCGACGCCTCAGCGCGACTCCAGTTCCGTTACTACATCACCTTCATCCGCGAGCCTACCCGCCAGCGCACCTGAGGGAGGGAGCACCCTATAAAGCTTGCTTCCGCCTTTTGTACACGGAGGAGCCACTGCTGTGATAACTATTGGTTCAGACGTGTTCTCGGTGATGTGCGAGAAGTTATAATGCGGCGACGACCGCGGTTCGGCCGAGCGGGCATGTCAATTTCCACAGATTGCGCACTTACCACTCGCACCCCGATGTCATGTAAACTGCGTTGTCCTCTAGTCCGCCACCACACTCAGGTGACCCCAAGCAGGGGCCCGCATTATCAAATCACTATTCCTACATCTTACCCTATGAAAAATCCCCCCCCCCCCCCCCTTCCTCTCCCGCGAAGCCTCCTGCTGACTTCCCCTTTGACGGAGAGACTCTGAGCTGAGCCCGGCCGTAGCTGGAGGCCGTCGCAGCAGTTCCTCGTGCAGTTGTCACAGTTGCTGTTAGTGGACTATGCCTCCGGAGCGATATCCTCGGTAATCGTTACATTTGGACTATACGCAGCAGGGGGCGTCCGGTGCCCTCAAGTAGCCACCGTTGGATGCTCGTTTCACGTGGTCAGTGAAACGTGCGAGCCAGTTGCGGGATCCCGCCAGACGAGCTAGTCAGGATCGCCGCTTATACCCACGCGTGCAGTCGCTGGTCGGGCAAATCGAATTCTCCGGAATACAAAAACGCATCAAAAACAGTATCTAGAGTCGGGACGAGCCGTTCCGAAGCCCGGCCTGCGCCGCGTTGCGCTCTCCACCACCTCCGAAGGAGGACAAGCCAGTCAAGAGCCTCGTGTTCATCAGACGTTGCATGCCGACGCACGAGGAGACTAGTCCTATATTGTAGAACAGAGGCAAGATTCTGCCCGGGTTGTGTCCTCCTCCCTGCTTTCCGCCTGACTACGGCGACGCTTGCCTCTCTAGACTCTGCCGGTCCGGAACGCTCGTGGCTCGAGGCTGCTCGTGGTCAGCTCTAGTTGACTGCATGCGCCGCGGCGAAGCGTTCGGGAGAGACGAGAGGTTTGTGAACGTGATCGGTTGAGAACGTGATTCCCAAAAAGAGAAAACACGTGAAACGGCTCCTGACATTTGAAATCGTTCGGGCACGCGTACTTGGCAAGCGCGAGAGGAGGAGGAGAAACGAGACTGGCATTCATTCTCTGGGGACATGTTTCTGTACGGTGTGCCGTCGCGATGGCGCCGATATGAACCGAGCTCTCCTTGGTCCCATTTTGGGTTTTCTTCTGGGCTGCTCCTGATTCGAATGCTTGAGTGCAGACTTCTTTTTGGACATGCAGTCCGCGCGCTGTCTTTTCGAAGAAGGGGCGAAAACCAGCGAATCGCCCAAGTCTTCCCCATTTTTACGTGCGCCGGCGCCCGCGCTTGTTCGGTGCCGTGACTGGTTTTCTCCCGTTCGCCGCCCACCGAACTGAGGGCTTGAACCCTTTGTGTCCACGAACGCGTTTTGTCGGCTTTGCGTGCGTTACCAAAGTATCGCAACTTTATGTATATGCCCTATCGCTTTCTGCAACGGTCGTCCTCAGGGGAATCCGCCACCGTTGATTCTTTGGATACCCGGAAACGGATTCGGATACATGCAGTGTCTTCTGCCTTGGGGACTTTTGTCAGGAAGGAACAGTACAACCCCCATACGCCAGCATCTTTTGGATCTCTGCAGGCAGAGAGCTGCTACGATTTTTTTTGCGCGGTTTTCCTCCTCTCCCCCATTTGGCCGTGTGCTGCCTCAGCCCTTTCCTGACAAACCTGCGGGCTCCGTTCCCTTTCTTTTCGACTTTCCAACCTGGACCGCGTGTTGACCTTAACTCAGTTAACGGAGTCTTGTTCCCAGATCTCCGTGAAGCAGTTCGCCGCGGCTTTTTTGCCGAATGCGGTGCACTCCGTCTGTTTTTCACAAGGCTTGTCAATCGCAGTCTTTCTTTTCAGAGCCCCGTAAACAGTCTCCTTTACAGGTCGCAGGCGAGGATTTGACGGAGAAACCACCCGCGGAAAAAACGGCGGAATAATGTCGTTCTTTGTCGGAGAGAAGGCGTGCTGGTGAAAAACCACGTTAGGGATGGCGTCATCTCTCTTTTTTTCACCGGTCTCTACGCTTGCGGACTGCGGGTAGCGACCTTAAGGGTAGTGAACGACGCAGGAGGCTTGGGATCTGCATTGTTTTGTGTGGTTCGCAGAAAGAGTGTGCAGACGCCTATGCCCTGGACTCTCTGTTGCTTTCTCTCTTGCGTCAGTCTCCGCCGGCGAAAGACGGGCCCCCTTAATTTAAGTCCGACAGCATCGTATTCCACTGTGTCCATCCGCATTCACGCGAGCCTGCAGGTGTGCTTTTTTCTCTCTCTCCAAACAACCCGCTGACTTCCGTCAGGCTGCTTCCTGTGTGAATGTGAGTCAGTTCATCAGCCACTCCGTTTCTCTCGGGTGTACGCGCAGCTCGCCTGGAGTCTATGTGCGGCGTTGACGGTTTTGGTTTCCTCGCGGGACAGTGTGTGTAACTGCGACAGTCTCACAGGAGATTTCTGGGTATTGATGCGCGCAAGGCTTTCCCTTGTATTGTGTCTACTGTGATACCTCTTTTGCGCACCGGTCGTCGCCGGCCTGTCTTTCAAGCCGTGCCTTGTCGCTGACACGGCGGCACAGGTGCAGGGAGAAGGCTCGCTGCTCGATCGGGTCAGCGGCGGAGGGTTGGGTACTGCGCGCACTGCATTTTGCAGTTTGTCTTCCGAGAGATATTTCCATGTCCTCTCTGTGCTGCTTGCCGTCTCCGCTTCTTCCGTTTCGTCCGGATTTCCTTCACTCGAAAGCGCCACTTCCGATCCGGAGTGGCGTGATCTGGCCGAGTTGCCTGGTATCTTCAGCCGAAGTGATGGGAACAGTTCTGGGAGGCTGTAGTAGACGGCGTCCGCTTTTTCATTTGTTTGAATAGGATCTTTCCTCGCAGTTGTGAGACGGCCCGTTCTTAGTTGCGACCTCCCCCTACAGAGTCCACTGGAGATCGGCTCCTCTCCCCCGGGGTTGTTTTCGGCGGCGCAGTGGGCGCGCGTGTCAAGAAGCGAGTTTGAAAGCTTCGCGTCTCCACGAAGGAACCTGGGGACTGTTTTCAGGCGTACTTTCTCCCGTCTGTGCATCGAGGGGAGGCGCAGCGCTCTGCCTTGCTGATGTGCGCAGCCTCGCCGTCTTTCCACGACGAGGCCTCCACAGTGTTTTCGGCGTGTCGACCGTCGTTTAGCCGATTTGCGAACGCCTGTCTCTGTCGTCTGGCGCACGCCCCAACGAGAAAGAAGCCGAGACGGCGTCGCAGGTGGCAAGACACCTGCCGAATTCGCGGGTGTAGGAAGACCTCAGCTGCGAGCCTTCGTCCACCTTCAGGTGTGTATATGCGCCTGGCGGAGGGCGGGTCGAGGCTCCTTTTTCGAATTGCAGCGGCCCGGTGGGCTCAGGAGATTCAGGGATGCTTCACGTTGGCCTCGAGGCTTTGCAAGCAGATCCGGAAGAGGAGGAGACATGCCTCTGTGAAGTCTTGCATGTGATTTTGCGGGATTCGATTGACGCTTCACCGGTTCAAACCCTGTAACTTTACTTTGGCCTGTTTTTGGCACGGGAGAAGTGGTATCTCGTTCGGCCGTTTTCACTTAACTTGTGTCTATTTGTCGCCCGTCGTCGTGCCGTTTGGCTGGGTCATCCCTGTGGGGCGTGTGTGAGCACATCGAGGCGCACTGTGAGATATTTGCCGCAGAATGGAGGCGGGCGAAGTGCTGGTGCTCGCTCACACGGACTTCATACCTTGCTCCGCTTCCTTCGCGTCTGACATGCTCTTCTCCGCGTCCGCCCGGGCACGGCCGGCCAGAATTCTTGACCCGCGGAGCGTGTCGGAGAAAACGCCTTGCGAGAGCCGCGGAACAACCTGCACAGGCGCTCCACACTCTGTTCCAAGCGTGCAAGGCGACGCTGCCGACGCGCCGCGCCTGACTTGCGCGACTACCTCTCCGGCTTCCTCGTCTTCTTTCTCGTCTGAGGGAATGTCGGCGTCTGGCGCGGCCTCCAAACGGGCGCCAGCTGGCCGCGGCCGCCCCCGAGGAGGAGGAGGCGACGAAGAGGAGACAGTGTCTCTCGACGCCTCCGGCGGCGCGGCTGGGCGTGGGGGCTCGGCGCGCCGCCGCGATGGAGAGAAGGAGGCCGAGCCTCGCGGAGGCCGAGCTGGACTGAGAGAGGAGGAAGCTGAGAAGAGAACCTCCAAAAACTCCGCGGCAGTGGGGAAGTCTCAGCGAAGTCATGAGACTCTCAGGAGCTCGCCGCAGGGACATGGGACAGTTCTCGACAGCAAAAAAAGGTAAGAAAGCTCAGCGCAGGAAGCGGTGGAGGCGAAGCGTGGATCGGCGTGGGATGAGAGCGGGATGCGAGGCGCTTGCAGGTTGGAGAAAAGAAAGAGGTGACGTAGGACCACTCTGTAGGCGACGAGGCATGTGGACAAAAGAGGCGACAGTGGAGAGAACGAAGAAGAAAGAGGGAATGCCACGGGGCGCTCTCACTGCTGTAGCGCATGCATGTCTGTCTCGGCCTTTTGTCTGTAGCTCCCTTTAGGAGGATTGTGCGAGTCAACGGTAGTTGTTCAGCGTGAGATCGCGAACTCTCCTGGGACGTGGGCCGCGAAGAAAAGGCAATCGTGGCCCTAAACCCTAAACCCTACAAATGCCTTCATGCTGCATGCATGCGGGAGTTAATTTTTTGAAAAAAAGCGTGTGTGCGCCCACGCGCAGCGTTCGTCCTTTCTGTGTCTTGTTCTCTCAGAAAGGACAGGAAAGCCGGCGGCGAGGCCGGCGTAGAGGCCTCGTCTGCTGCTGCAGGCGAGAGCAGCCCCCGAGCATCTGGTAACACGGGCGCCGCAGTTCGTCGGACTTCGCCATCGTCTCTCTCGCGGACGATAACAACGCGAGGCACGCCCTCCGCTGCGTCTCTCATCACAGAAGGAGACGCACGTGTGCGTTCCTCCTCGGTCGTCGATCTTTCCGCATGCGCGTCGCAGGCTGACGCGGCTGCAGCCTCTCAGGGGGCTGCCGCGAAGGGGGAGACGCGAGGAAGACCGAAGAAAGGCAAGAAAGACGTGCCGGCGAAGCGATGCGCGGGCCCAGACAGAGAAGAAAAGAAGGGCGCGGGCGGAGGAGCGGAGAAGGGTCAGGGCGGAGACGCCCTGGCAGCGGAGGCCTCAACCGCGTCTTCGCCGTCGCCCGCACCGGTCGCCGCGTCCTCTAGGAAGGAGAAGAAGAAGGAAGAAGAGGAGAACAAAATCCCGGCGCATGAGGCGTCTCAAAGCGAGCCCCGAGAAGGTGTAGAGCAAGTGAAGGGAGATGGGGACGCGGGGGAGAAACGCGGGAAGGAGAAGCAAAACAAGCCAAAGAAAAAGGCAAAGAAGGAAGCCGCGCCAGTGACCACCGGCCGGGCGCGAAAAGGCGATAAGCCGAAACCCGACGAAAAAGAAAAAGGTGAACCTGCGGCGAGAGACAAGGCTGTGTGCGTGCCGGGAGACGAGAGGGAGAGGGAGAAGGAGAGGAAGCTGAAGGAGAAGAAAAGCGCCCAGGCGGCGTCCTCGGCAACCTTGGAAGGCGAGCCACAAGCGGAGAAGAAGAAAAAGAAGAAAGATCTCTCGGGTCTGCCTGCTTCAGCTGCAGCTCAGTCCAAATCTAAGGCCTCTGGAGCCGACAAACCGCCAGCGACTTCGCGCGAGACAAAAGTTCGAACGAGTGAGGCGAAAGTGTGCGCGGCCCGCTCGGTTTCGTCTTCTCTGCACTCCACGGGTGCGTCGTTGCCTCCTTCGAGGTCATCGTGCTCCCTTCCCGCGTCGTCATCGTCGAACTCTCTTGCGGCAGCGCGACACGAGGAGAGCGCGCTGGCGTGCAACCTCGCCGTGTCGCCCTGTGTGCCCTCGCGGCGCAGCGAGCCCCACGCGACCGTGTCCCTGCCCTCTGCGTTGGGCTCCATTCGCTTCGGCGGCATGCCGAGTGCGCTCAGCGTCTCCACGTGCTTCCTGCTCCAGACGCTGCTTCAGCGCCGCGAAGCCGCGCGGAACTTGAGGGTCCTCGAGAGGGGATCTGCTTTCTCCGCATCTTGTGCCTGCGCCGATGCGGAGAAGGCACGCAGCAAGAACGGCGTCTTGGCGTCTCCGGATGAAGCCCAAACGACCGCCGTAGGGCCTGTCGTTGGGGACCCGGCGCGCGCGGACGCGGGCCCGACAGACGCCGACGCCCAGCGAAGCGCAGGGCCGCCGGAAGGCCGGGATGCGAAAGCCGCGGTAGCGGCGGAGGCGCAGAGCCACACCGGAGCTGCTGGCGGCGCTTTGGAGACGAAAGCAGACCTCCAGAGGGAGAAGGGGAGCAAGACGTTGGTTTTTTCTCGGAAAGACGGTACCCTGGAGTCTTTCTTCTCTCTCCTCGGTTCGGCGTCTTCTACCTCGACTCCCCCTCCTGTGACTCGCGCCGCTTCATCGTCTTCTACTGCCTGTCTGTCTTCATCGTCTTCGTTTTCTTCCTCCTCTCTATCGTCGACTTCTGCTTCGCCGCCCTCCAGGCAGCAGCCACAGGAGGACCAGGGCGGAGGCCTCCGGGCGCGAGCGAAGGCGGCCGCAAACGACGCCGCCGTATCTCCAACTAGCTTGCTGGTTGGGCTCCTGACGCGGCCCTCGGCGCGACGCGGCGCCGGCACGAGGCCGGGAGGCGAGGAGCCTGGTGACGCTCGCCTCCAGGGGCGCGGGGCTGAAGGCGAGACGGAGTCGGCGGCAGGGCCTCTCCTGTCGCTTCTTCTTTCTTCGCCCCATTCCAGAGGGGGGCCGCGCGCAGAGCCGGCGGAGCCGCGTGCCTGCGGAGTCGATGGACAAGAAAGAGCCGACTTCTCGCTTCTCCCCGCGCGCCTCGACAGAACCCCAAGCGCCGACGCAGCCGCGGGGGCGCTCGCGGGGAGCTCCTCCGCACGTGCCTTGCTCCATCACGCTGCTCGCCCGATGCCCGCGGGCGCCGCACCGGACCTGAAGGAGCCCTCTGCGCGTCTGCAGCCCGCTCTCGCGCCGCCGGCTGTGCCGCCGCCCAACGCCTCGTCTTTGCGGTCGCACCACACCATCGCAGGCCTCCAGGTTCCGCCGCCGGCGACGCTCGGGCTACCTCTGGGGCGAACCAAGTCCGCGCCGGCCCCCGCGGCGCATGCGGCGGTCGCGCCGCTGGTCCCGACGCCAGCCAGCGCGTACCCGGCCGCTGGCAGTCTCCTTCCGCGGCTCGTTCTCGTCGAGGCCGGGGGGGACAGCCGAGCGGAGGTGCTGGATCGGCTGCTCCGTGCGAAGGCCGTCGCCTCGCCGTCGTCCTCGTCGCGTTCCTCCTCGGTGTTTGTTTTGGGCGAGCGCGAAAGGTGCGAGCGGCGCTTGGGCGCTGGCGCGGCGAAGGCCGGAGGGAAGCCCGAGGCCCGCAACGCGAGCAAAGAGAAGAGGCGCCGCGCCGGGGTGCGAAGAAGCACGAGCGTGGAGGCCGTCGGCGAGGCGCAGGCCCGCGAGCGCCTCTCGAAGAAGAAAGAAGGCAAGGCGGAGAAACCCGTTCCACGCGACGTCTTGGCCACAAAGGCCGGCGCGCGAGAGTTCGCGGCGCCGTCGTTCATGGCGATTCCCTTCCCTCACGAGGTTCCGCCGCCTCCTTTCCTCCGCATGTAGAGAGAGCACAATCCGCACAGACGTCGCGGCCTCGCCGGGCCGCCCACGAGAGACGCCTGGCGTCTGCGCGTAAGGCGCGGAGAAGCAGAGCCGCTCTGCGTGAAGGCGTCGTCGCGGCCGGAGCGCCCCTACACGAGCACGCGCAGGGTTGCGGCGCAGTGATCGTTGTTAGTTTTTGCAGTGCTTTCTTCGCCCCCGCACGAAGGTGGATCCTTCTGGCTGATCAAGTGTCTGATGCACAGAGGCACAGAGGAGAGGCTGCCGCAGAAGAGGCGAGAAGCGTTTCGTCTTCTCGCCAAGCGGGTGTCGCCTCGCGACGCAGGATCCCTGCATTACGGACTTGAATACGTGTCAAGCGGGTACAGCTTGACTCTCAGGGGGGGGGGGGGGCAGGGCGGTCGGCGAGCGAGAGATTGAGATATTGGCAGCTGCAGCCCTGCTGGCAGCTCGTCGGTCGATGCCCAACGGCTGTAGACGTGGCTGGGTTGTCGAGCAATCCCGCTGAAGACGCGCTGGCGATACCAAGGGAGGAGGAGCTGCGGAGAGCGGCGCTCTCCCGCCCTTCCGCCTCTGCCGTTGCGCCCGACCGGCGACCAGGTCGCTTCTGAGTGTCTTCACGGGTGCGTAGACGAAGCTCTTACAGCCCGCATAGTACATATATATATGTATATACATATATATGTATATGTATACGTGCATATCTGTATTCGAATTCCTGCACATGATGTAATTCAGTTGTGCGTAAATAGACGGCGCGGGGCCGCGAGGCAGGTTCGCGCCGTTCCACGGAGAACCGGGAAGAGGCACCTCGAGTTTTCAGTCGCAGAGGCCAGGCAGCCTTTCAAAGCCATTTGAGGCTGCGTGTTTCTGCAGTGAACTGAGACTCAAAGAGCTGCGGCTCGGCCGCCACCGCGTTATGTGCTTCGGGGGCGTGAGCCGCCCGCGAGAGGCAGGAGGGCGCGCAGCAGAGAAGCGTGACGAGCCGAGTGAAGCCTGGCTGGGGCGTCAAAGGCAGACGAGAAGGCGCGCCGAGAGAAACCAGGGATGTCAAGGGATAAGGAACGCAAGAGCAAACGCAAAGCAGCGCGGGGAGAGCCGCGTTCAAGACTTACGAAGGGGAGGCGAGGGGGCAGACAGAACGACGAAACAGCGGGTGCGAGTCTCTCAGGAGAGAAAGGCCTGAGAGGGGATGTGCTCCAGGCGGTCATTCAAGGTGCCCGCAGCGCATTAGAAGACGCCCAGAAGCGTGGGAGTAAGCTGCTGTGCAGAGACGAGGAGCGGGAATGGAGCGGGGGGAGGGAGACGCAGAGGGGCAAGGGCGCGGAAGCAGAGAGAGCAAGCGTCTCTGAATACGAAGCCTCGCGCAGTCTAGCGAGACACTTCCGTGCTAGAGTGTCGAGAAACACATAGCCGGAACTTAACGACGGAATAAAACGCTCAAAAGCAATACAACGGTGGACGTACAAGAGGGCTGATAATGTGCCGAAGACCAGAGGCGACGAACCGCAGGGTAGAACAGACGCGGGCGTCAATAGAAGAATCGAAATGCGACAATGGAGTGCGGAGAGGAGATGCAGAATTCGAAAGAAGACTGCTGATTTGGGACGACTGTGACTCGGCTGCGATTTGCAAAGGCCATGGTCGTGTTCTTTCCCGAGCGCATACGCGATGTGCTTCGTGGCGCAGAGAAAAACGTGCAGGTGCCGCTGCCTCTGTACCCGTAACTGTCTTCTGATGCTGCAGAGAGTGAGTCTCTCCATTTCTTTGCCCTAATTCCGCTCGTCCTCTTCTTTCCATACGCGTGTGCTTGTCTCCAAACCGCCGAGTTTCGACGCTAGGCTCTGTCTGCCTCCCGAGAAAACCGCGCCTTCGTTTCGCTCGCGCGTCCGCAGTTTGTCGCCGCAGCGCAGATCCTCAGATCGTCGCGTGCAGTCGGGGCGAGTCTCCGCGCGCCGGAGAGTCGCGCGAGTCTCTCTCGCACCTGAATGGTGGGGACTCGCAGCCGAGCACAAGGTCTCGAAGCTGGATAGTCAGTTGCATGCAAAGAAACTAGGCAAACGGTAGATCATTGTTCATCGTCGCCGCACAGGCAACACTGTGATTTTTGGCAGTGGCTGTGTGCGGCAGGTAGCACCCTCACAAGGGGGGAACGCCACTGCCTTACGACAGCAGGTTAACCCCCAGCGACGCTTGCCTCTGAATGCCGCTGGATATAGCGGAGATTAACGCAAGGACGAGGCGCCCGCTTCACCAAATACTTGCAGGCAAGCAGCCACCTATGGTTATCTTTCCGCCCTCAAGCCGAACGGGAGTGAAACACTCGCTGGGGCTTACGAGTTCATGGAGTCGCCCCGGCGCCGTTTCCCGCTGTGTAGAGAGGGAAACTGGTCTTGCTCTGCAGCTGCAGTGTTTTTGCTAGAAACGCAGAAAAAACGCGCCGGCGAAAGAGGCTGCGTAGCCGAGGAGCTCCGATCCGCTGGCAGACGCATGCTGCAGTGCGACGGCTCTTACGAACACGCGGGACACCCAGAGGCTTCCTGCGCTTCGTTGGCTTAGCATAATGTTTGAAACTAAGTCTGGGCGCAGTCCTTCTCAGTGGACGGCGCCTGGGGTCGCTCACACGCATGTGTACGTCTGTGCTTTCGGAGGCAGTTCTCGGCGTGCCAACATGGTCTGGGCTTCCTGTGCGCATGCGTCCAGTGCCATATAACGCCTGGAAAGGGCGTCTAAAACTTTTTCGGCTACTTGTTTTTCAGGCGACGCGGCCTAGCGAAGCGGCGCATGGGCTTAGTGCGCAGGGCGCTCTCTCAGAACGGCGAACAAGAGGAGAGACGCCACGCCACCAGTGTAGCTCACATGCGAAAGCCCCTTTCACCTAAGAGTGCATGAAAACGCTTACGTGCAGTTTGCAGCGAAACCGCGGCCCGCGAGGGCCTCCACGCCCTCACACAGCAGCAGTCAAGAGCTGAGGATCTGCGCTCTCTCCTCAGCTTCGCCAGACAAGGCACAAAAATACGCATTCGACAGCACTATGGCACCGGCACTCATCCACTCTTCACTTACTTCGTTTCGAAGACAGAATCAAACGGAAACAAAGCACGACTCGTGGCAATCGAGAGGAAACGTCCCACGGAGATTGAAAAAGAAAAAAGAGAACGCCACAGCCAGAAAAAAAGTCTGAGGGCTGCATGCAGGCCGCGGGGTTCTGGAACAGTTCCGAAATGCAAAAAGCAAGTTAGCCGCAAGAGCAGCACAAGAGGTCCCGTGCGCCATTTGACATGCAGAGGCGTCGCGGGGTCAAGAATTCGGCTCTCTGTCGCTTTCAAGCCCTCGTCGTTGAACCGTGTTCGCCTCGAATTTTTCCGGCCTTAGCTGCTCGCTTCGGCTGCCACCGCCCCCGGCCGGCTCCAGTTGAGCGACACAATAACTTTCTCGTCGCCGTCCTGCGCAACGTGACACGTGAAAAAACACAGCTCTTCATCAACTCCCGTTCTCACAGATACAGATATCATCGGGGGAAAGAGCGCCCTGCGCTCTGGATTATCTATGTGGGTGTGCGCAGACATATATATATATATATATATATATATATATATATACATATTCCTCGCTCCCCTGAAGGCACTCGTGTGCCACGGTGTATCCACCATGGCGTAGAAACGTGCAGACTCGTGAATCTAGGAAGCAGCGTGCATGCATGTATACATATAGACAGACAGTCATAAGCAGATTTCCACATAGTGGAGGACACAGGAAGTTCGCATAATTGCTATGAAAACCCGGCTGAACCCACGCGATCGTAATGGTGTGGAATTCACACAGCATCCGCGTGGCAGCTACGCAGCTGAGGTGCACGTGCAGCAGACCATGAAACTGCGAGAAAGAGAGAGAGCACCGAAACGTCACGCGAGAGACGTACTTGGAGAATGCGGAACTGCTCGGTGAAATGCGAAGAGGCCATCCAGGCTTCGACTTGATAGGCGGTGAACTTGTTCTGGGCGGCAACCTGCGACAAGCCGAAAGCGACACGGCGCCCGCCAGTGGAGCGACAAGACGAGGACGACCCCACAGCCTCCCTCCTGAGCACGATGTGCGGGCGCTGCTAGCTGACGCTGAGACAAGAGTGATAAACCTGACTCAAAGCCGGTGGCCTCAGGACCGGACGCCTGTGTGTCGCGTTGTTTTCCCTGGACTTACCTTGACAAACTCGTGGACTTTGACTCTCCGCGCACGATCGAGATCGGCTTGACTCAGCGGTTCCATCGCGTCGGGGTCCATGCCGCCCGCGCGTTGCAGCATCGCCCGCTGGAGCCGCTGCTGCATGAGCCGTCGCAGCAACGCCGCGAGCGTCGCCCAGCCGCCCCGCGCCAGCGCGCGGTACCTGAACAGAAAAGCGAAAAAGGAACAAACAACTGGATACTCCCTGGCCCTTCAACTCGACGCAAAGACGTGAACCTCGAAAAACGTCGCACTTCGAAGCGCGTTCTGGAGCTCTAACGAAGACACGCAACTCAGCTCACTGCATACGACCCTCGCACGATACGTGTCACCCGCGGCTACAGGGACTTGTCGCAGAATTTGGCTGAATGGAATGAGAAAAAATTTTTCATATCTTAGGGTGTGAGCGCATGTCAGATCCCCGAGGAAGGTCTATACGGAATTGCGAACGCTGCTGCTTCACTTTTTCTTCGCCGGGAGCTGAGAAGCCGACCTGGCGAATTCGCGGCCGAGGCGCTGCTGAACGGCAAACTTCTGGGAGGAAATGAACGAGTCCAGGAGCGACGCAATCGCGAAGTCAACATCTGTGTTGCTGACGACGGGAGAGAGCCTCATCTTCGCGTTCGCCTGAAGCATAAAGGACAGAAAAGTGAAGGCGACATTAGAAAAAGCTTTACCGCGGCCTAATGCCTACCTCCAGTGCGCTTAATGTTGACGGAAAAATATTAGGTAGACACTCCGCATCCGCACTTAGGTATGCGTCTCTATATGTGTGTCGAACTGCAGAGCCTTCCCCCCCCCCCCACTATATGCATGGACACGATGCAGGACTCTCTATCCGAGCTCGCAGAAGATTATCCAAAGGAATGCGCCCCGCACACGCATGCTCCAAGAGCATTTCTCGATACGCAGAAGTCTGGTCGACATCTCAAATCCCCATGTAGTTATGTACATACAATATATATAGATATATGTATGTACGTGTAGACAGGTCCCTGACACGGCTGTGCTGAGGGCGAGTAAGGTCGCCGGGGGACGCTACGCGCTCCAGTCCTTACTTCAGCCATGCGGAGGAGGGCCTCGACGTGACGCAGCGTGAGAGGCAGCCCGCCGGTCGCTGCGGCTCTTCGGCGCAGGCGCGCATAGAAGGATGAGACTTTGGCAGCCAGCGAGGGAAGCGAGGGATCAAGGACCGGGCGGCAGTTGGCTCTGCGACACAAAAAACACGAACCTGCAACGCCTAGGGTTTAAGGTCTAGGGATCCGATGCCTGCGAATGCGACAGGCACTTGGATCCGCTTCTATTCGACCTCAACTACTAACTTGACAGGCAGGAATGTTTCACTGAGCGACATGCATGCATGTGTGGTATCTGTTTCGCGCGGCGTGAGCCCCTGAGCGCGCGAGAGACAGACGAACACGCGGAGCTAGACTCGAGATGAGAAAAGGACGAGTCGATCAACAACCGGTGAGACCGGTAACAACGCCAAGTCGCCATCGAAGGATCGCTGGGGGGTCTCTAGCCAGGAGACCGATTCAATGGCAGCACGACTGCTGAAGAGAGAGCCCAGGAGGTGGTTGCTTCGCGCGTCACTCGAGGCCGACAGAAAAATTCAACACCCCCTGAGAGATATCTGCGACTTTTCTGCGCGCCGCTCGATAGTACTCGCGCCTCACCTTGCGTAGAGGATATACTTTTGAAGCAGGTCTTGAGGAATCGGCTCGTAGGCTTGGTTTCCGAGCATGATGTGCTCCAGCTCCTCCATGCGCTGCTGGTAATTCTCCAAGTGAGAGATGTTCGGATGTGCCAGCTGGTGGTGCGTCAGCACATACTCCGCCAGGTAGTGATCTTCGTCGGCGTCCGGCTGCGCATGCAACAAAACAGCCCAAACGCAGTCCAGACGTACATGGACAATCGCTGGAGCCCCCATTCAAACATAAACATAAACACAGACACGTGCATAGCGCATGCGAGGGCGCGATAGGATCGCGGACACACGAAAGGCGCGGAAACGTTTTGCGGGCTGACGAGAATTATAAGATGTGCATGTGCATATATACACTCACGCAACTGCAAAGGCGTTTCCGTCCGTCTACCGGCGAGGCAGACCTCCATTTGCGTGTCTACATATACTCGTAGACGACATATTCACTGGAGTGCGACGTGTGCAGCGCTAGCTTCCGGCGGCGTGCATACGGCGGTGTGCCGAGTGAAACTAGTTGAGTGGGTGCCTTGTCGTCTGTCTTGAATGAGACACTCACCGTGTCTCTGAGGACCGCGACAAGGTCAAATCGCGACAAAATCGGATCCGACAAGTCCACGTTCTCCTTGAAGGTGTACGAAGGGACGTAGCGACCTGGAGAAGAAACGCAGCGCAAAGACACTTCCGCGCCGTTCGCCTTCGATTCGTTGCTCGCCCGCATTCCAATTTGAGAGTCGTCTCACTCAGTGTTTCTTTTCGGCGGTGACCTGGTCTACACGCATCTGTCCCACGCGTTTGGTTATCCTAGTCTGTGCTTTGCCCGCGTTTGCTCCACGCCCTCAGGGAACCGGAAGACAGTTCAAGTAGCAACATTTGGTGTTATGATTCTTCTGCGCCCAGGCATCCGTTGAATGCGGTGTTCTGAAGATTTGCGACTGTCGAGTGGACGGCTTTCCGCGAGCGTCCCTTTGTTGCCCGCGAACCCACGGCCGCGCAGGCCGCTCTGCTGCGTCTGGGGCTCGCACCGCTTCTCTCCGCAGTCAAGCAGGAGTTTTTTCCGTACCGAATTTCGGGTTCGCCGCGGCGATGACCGAGCACCGCGCGCGAAGCGTCGTCACGATGCCGGCCTTGGAGATCGAGATGGACTGCTGCTCCATCGCCTCGTGAATGGACACCCGGTCGCGGTCAACCATTTTGTCGAACTCGTCAATCAGGCAAATGCCCTCGTCTGCCAGCACGAGGGCACCGCCCTCCAGCGTCCACTCGCCAGTCTGCGGGTCTCTGGAAGCATGCAGTGAAAGGCATCACCGCGGTGTATAGGTGCGCCACGCAGAGGGCGCGCTGGTCAGCATGTTGACGCATCACATCTGTATAACGACGCATGTACATGTACGTTTTTCGAGGCCTCTGGCGCGGGGAGGTACCACACACACATATTCAACATATATATATATATATACATCTATATGCATGAACGTGCATACGACCCGATCCCGTGCCCGCCCCGCGTCATCGGCGCCAGTTTAGTCCGCCCCGTCAAACGACGGCTTATATGAATGCAACCAAAAACGCATACACACGTAGCTCTCTACGTGTGTGCGAGGCACTTCTGGCGCCCTCACACGGCGCATGTAAGGCTGGGAAGTTTTCAAGCTTACTTCCGCACGCCGGCCGTCAGACCGACAGCTGAGGCACCCTTGCCGGTTGTGCAGACTGTGCGCGGGAAGGTTCGGGCGACGTACTGCAGCGCCTGCGACTTCCCCAGCCCGGGGTCACCTGCACACACACACACACACACACACACACAGTCCGGTCGGGACCGTCGCCGGCTCTTCACGAGTCCACATGTAGACGCATGCAGAGGCCGGGCGTGAGTCGACGCAGCAACTCTGCGATGGTCACGAATCGAGGCTCTGCGCCAAAGCGAGCGCCACAGGGATCGCAAGTCCCTGCGGATAAGCGTGCAAATCCACCTCTGCGTTGTACGCGCAGGCATCGGGTTTCAACCGTTTGCAAGGCTTCCAGAATTTCCAGTCTTCCCTGCACACGGGCACCGGCGAGGCGCCTGCACCAGCTCCCCCGCAGGTTGCAAGAAACCGGGCCGCTGCGGCAAAAAGCTGATCTTTGTTTGATCCCTCTCAACCACGGTACGCATATATCCATCCATATATATACACATATACCTTACGCAGGTGCATCTCCGTATGGGTTCCTCTCCAGACCTCCGGCGGCGGAAGGCGTACCAGCCAGAGTAGCCAGCCGCGCGGTGGAGTCTCCGGCGGTCGACGTCTGGCCGCCTCTGGCTCGGCGTTTGCGTCGACCTGCGGAGTTCCGGATTCTTACCGAGGAGAAGGACGTTGATGTCGCCTCTGATTGCATGGGGACTGGAGCCGAGGGTGCCGCCCTGGGCAGCGTTTTCGTCGCCGCCTCGCGCATCTGCGCCGCCAGCCCAGCTGCCGCCGAGGTGCGACTTTCCAAGCACGTTGTGGGCGCCCATCAGGAGACTGGCGGCGTCGCCGTCCTGTCCCTTGTCGCCGCTGTTCCGGCCCTTGGCGACGCCTCCAAAGAGCGCGTACGCGATGGCGGTCTTCACTTCGCGGTTGCCCCAGAGGGCGGGGGCAATCGACGCCAAGATGCGCTCGCGGATGTGCGGGTCGCGAGAGAGCTGCTTGATCTCTCGCAGGTCGTCCTCAGTGAACTCGGTCAAGCGCGCGTCGCTCGTCCGCACGATGTTGTTGGCGAGGATCTCCGTGGCTAGGATCGGAAATCCAGTCTTCACGTTCAGCGAGTAGTCGCACTTGGTCTGATAGATGCCGAGAACGTCCACCTCCTCGCCCGGCTTGATGCTGTCGACCAGCTCGCCCGTCACAATCACCTCGCGCTGCCGAGGAGGCCGGCCCGGGGGGACTTTTCCCGGAGACTCCTGCAGAGTCAGCCGCTGAAAATCGACGAACGCCGTCTTCACGCGGTCGATGATGAACCGCGAGCCCTGGCAGTGCGGGCACCTGACACTCAAAACACATACGCCGCACGCAGACATACAGACTGCGCGGGTAGCCTCTAATACAGCTGCGCGGAGGCTACACAGCGCGGGTGAATAGACTGCACATCGCGCAGTCGACCCAATACCCCGCCTCCCTCCCTCAACCCGCGGCGCACGGCCTTGACTCGCAGGCTCCGAGCAAAACGGCGTCGAATCTCCACCAGCGCTGCAGTGTCGCGTCCCTGCCTCCTCGCGGCTTTTTCTTCCTCTCTTTTGAAGAGGCGCCTGCGGCGAGCGCGGCCTCACTTTCTCGGCATCGCGTCGTTCTTTCTGCCCTGGACCAGTTGGATGGGGATGTCTGTGATGCTGTTCAAGCAGTTGTTGCATTTCAGGTACAGCAGGCGCATCTTTGGCAAGACGGAGGACCTCCGGGTCACGACGCCGGAGACAGAGATGAGCGAGTTCAGGTGGGTGCACCGCAGCTGACGGAGCTCCTCCTTGTACGGCCAGTCAGTGAGCACGACTGAGCAGATTCGCGTCGCGTACAGCGAAGGACAGGAGGCCTCGGCTTCGACTGTGACTGCGTCGTTCAGCACCTGGAGCGACGGCAGCGGGTAGGCCTCAATCCACTTGACTAGCTGATCCGAGAAGAAGATCAGATGCCGAGTATCGACCAGCATGGTCGCGCGGTCCTCTGCGAGTTGCGCAGCCACACAGCACGCACAAGCCATCGCGGCGCCTCCGGTGGAAGAAAACTGGATATCTCCAAGTATTGAATTTGCACGAGCCTCTCCGTCACGCACGCAGCCTCGAAAGCCCGGCGCTGGAGAATACCTGCCTGCCCCCCCCCCCCCCCCCACCCGGGGACCTCCAGGCACGCCGCCTAGATATGCATATCGGTGGAGACAAAGTAGAAACGGATGTGCAGATGCGTGAATCCCTTTCTTTCGTGGAGCTGCGTCTTACCGCGAATCATTTCCTGAATTTTGTCGAGGTAGTACAGCGCCTTGTCGTCCTTCTTGTTGTCACCCTCGTCCTCCTCCATGCCGCCGCCCTGCTGCCCGCGGCGGAAGGCGAACAAGTTGAACTTGTATAGAAAATACTTGAAAAGCGTGTCCATGGCTTGCTGGTGCTGTTCGCCGAAGGGGACGAGTGCGGGATTCGACTCTGTCAGGAGTTTCTGAGCGCACCAGAGACGAAGAACCAAAACGCAGCTGTGGGAGGAAACGGGGCAGCGCTCACGGTCGCACCTCTGTTTTCCGCTGCAAAAATCTATACAGAAGCGCTCCACTGCGCGAGACTCGGTGGCAGGGGGGTGTGGAAAAGCGTCAGATTCTTGCACATGCATTCAACTTTATATATACGTATATACGTAAAACTATATGTGTATGCGTGCGTATCTGCGTACGCGCGCTGTACTGTTAGCGATGGCTGCGGAAAAGAAAAGAATCATCTGGGGATGGAAACGGAGACAGACTATGCAGGGGGCGACTTGGCTACCGCGGCGACGGCGCTAGGTTGCCTCACTTTCGCTTCATTGAGGTCGTGGAGGTTGATGTGCTCGATGCCGCGACCCCCGACACCCGTGCCAGAAAAGAAGCGGCGCCGGCGCTCCTCGACGCGCCGAAGAACGCGGTCCATCTCCGAGACGCCTTCGTCATCTTCCTCTGAACCGGCATGCAGAAACGGAGAAAGAACTCGAACACCACACATCAGCTGAGGTCGGGCGGATCCTGGAGCGGCAGTGCCTTTCTACGTCCACACAGATATATCCATATCGCTCTACGCACGTATGCATGTGCCTCTGCACTAGTAGATAGGTCAGCATAAAGGAACGAGGAGCCATTGAGTAGAACGGCGCCGTGAGAGCCTTCTACTCCACAGGCCTTCGCAGATCGCAGAGGCGCGCATGCACACGGGTAACGGCAGCCCCGCCGGCGCCGGACCGAACGACTGCGATTTCTGCGAGTCAGGGGCGCGTTCGTCGTCGACGTGTCCCGCTTACCGAGGAGCTGAGCCCAGATGTCTCCTCTGGCTCTGTCGCCGCGCTTCCGCCGCCGCGCCTCCTTTTCGCGCGCAGCCAAATGGCGCTCAGCGGCCCTGCGCGCCTTCTCTTCCAGATGTGGATCCAAGTCATCGAGCCCTTCGTCGTCAATCAGCGAGGCGTCGAAGGCGTCGGCGTCCATGCCCGCCGCGAGGAACGCCTCGCGCTCGCGCTCGTCATCGCTGAAACGCAGAGCGGAGCAGACGGCGCTCTCGTGAGCCAAACCGTAGTCACTTACATGAAAATTCGGCCTCTGAATAATTTGGGTGGACTTTTGAGGCCACAGAAAACCCCACTCATGGAACGACGTGCGCGCAGACGCACTCTCATGCGTCTCACATGCTTCGCGGACGACACAAAACAGCGAAACAGACTCGACAAAACGCCTGCAACGGACCTTCCGCCTCAGAGAAGACTGCTGCAGGTGCAGGCCGCCGCCACACGTATCTCCATGAAGCCGGACATAGATACATGTAGATATAGATAGATAGATAGATAGATAGATAGATAGATAGATAGATAGATAGATAGATAGATAGATAGACATATAGACAGAGGTAGAGGTAGAGGTAGTGGTACAGGTAAATATAGACATAGATAGATAGGTAAATAGATGTATCTAGAGCGATACAGGAAGGCTCCGGCAACGCCGCGTGTGCATGTGCAGTTTAGCGGCCACTCAGGGAGAAAGCCTCGCACTTCGCGAGCGTGAGAGTCCCTCTTCGGTTGTGTGTTTTTCTGTCTCGACGAGCGCGTACCGCATGCCATAGACGAGGTCGTCCGCATTTTCTTCATCGATGATTTTCTCGCCCTCTTCTTCCGCCCTCCGTTCCTCCACGTCCAGCTCGCGGGTTCCCTGGAAGTAGTCGACGTTCTCATCGAGGACGCCTCCGCGCAGTCTGCCCTGGTCGTCATCTTCCTCATCGACCTCAGACAGCACCACGCCTTGCTCTGCAGACAGGCGACGAAAAAAAAGGCAAATTTTGAAAAAGAACGGAGGCCTGGCGCGGCCGCATGACCCGACTGACACACTGCGCCGCCCGCTCTCATGCAGACAGGCAACGCGTGGAAAGCGACGAACAGCCGCTCTCCGAGGAGAAGCAGGGCCTGCGGGGTGCGAAAAGACGACGGAGTGCGCGCACGCAGTGTATCGGTCTATGGAAACTGAGCCTCACAAAGGCACGCGCTTCACAACCTCCGAACGCGACAAACATCGTCCCCGTGTCCTCCCCCCGTCCTCCCCTTGCCTATTCGCCTCACCTCCGTTCCACCCTGTCTCCCTTTTTCCACCTTTCTTTGCTCACCTCCGTCGACGGGGGCCTCCTGGTCGCTTTCGTCTCCACGACGGCGGAAAGGCGAGCTCCCTTGGGATGCACGGCCGCGCCCTCTTGCTCCACCCGACGACTGAAGAAAACAGGGAAAATGAGAAAACATACGTGTGTGTTGACGGCAGGCGGTGACGGAGGGACCAGATTGTCGGTTCCTGCGCCTCTCCAGCTTCGTGGCTTTCTCTCGACAGGGGAGGCCCAGCACACCCCTGTCGAATACGCACGATTGGCTTGCTGGAGATATCCGGCATATCCCGAAAAAGAGGCACAACGCACAGCAGAACCCGTGTCCTCCCCCGCTGCTACGATTGAACCGCCTCCCCCCCACCCCCCCCCCCCCACACCAGGCGCGTAAACAAGAGTGAAGAGGAAGGACAGAGAACAGAAGAGTACCAGAGAGAGACACACAACTGGTATTATGGCGGAGATGGGGTGGAAAGAGGAGAATAAAGGGGCGGAGAGCCAGTGTGCGTGAATACGGCAAAAACCCTCAGGAAGAAGAGGGCGGCGCGAAAGACAACACAGGAGGCGAGGGAAGCAGGCGATAAGGAGGCACACACTCGACCAGGAAAAAGAAACAATCTGGCGCGTAGACGCAGCACGGCAGACAAGGGGGCGAGCGAGACGGAGAGAGGACAAGGATGGGATTCAGAACGCAGGCAGAGCTGGCGGTGCATCCGCAGAGAAGACCGCGGAAAGGAGGATTCCATCGCAACAGCAGGACACAAGTGTCTATTTTTTCCTATGATAGTTCTTGATTAAAGAAAAGGTTCAGGGCAAAGCGGAAAACACGAAGTCGCGGGGGGCTTGGCACAGCGTGCGAGTAAGGCATCTACCTATTTTTCGTGCCAACAAAAAGGCGAGTGTGAACTTTACCATTGTATCAGACGAGGAGGAGAAGAGGAGCAAGGAGATCTGATGTTATACACAGCCACTGGACCTTTTTTCTCTCGCTTCAAGTTCTCCTGTCTCTCGGACGGCGGTCCTCTGGCGGCGGACGAATACAGGCCAGGCACCGCAGATGGGCGAGTCGCGAAGCAGAACCACACGAGGAAAAGACGAAAACAACAAGAACAGAATAGTGAAGGACAGAGGCGAGGAAGAAAGACGAAGCAAGAGACCAGACTAGATATTTGCAGGCAAAGGGAGCGAAGCGCGGTGGATCGAGAGACTGACAGACGGGTGGCGTACTACAGAAGGGAAGTGGGGTTTCTCTCGTCCAGCGACACTGCACGGGTTCGAATCCTCAAGCGGAGACGGAGACAACGGGGAGATCGGAAATACGCGAGAAACAAGAGGATCTACAGAGAGGAGGCGTGCCCTGAACACCCCCGAGACTAGGCAAGAAAGCAAAGAAGCTGAGACTTTGATCAAGCAATGGCCCGCGCGTGTGCGCGCGGGGTGGCTGGATTGAATTTTTACGGTACACACGCGCGGGGGGTCGCGCCTCCGGAAGCGACGTCGCGGAGCTACTCTGAATTTTTCCTCGCGCCGTCAGTAGGGAAGGGACCTTCGGAGCTGCTCTCTCACGCTCTGCAAACCTCTTCAACTCAACACGAGGCCCTTCAGACGGAGCTTCGAACGCTTGAAGAAGTCTCTTGGAGCGGCCGCCGTCAAGCAAGGCGACTGAGCACTTCCAGTCTCCGTCGTCCGGAAGAAGACAGAGGCTGCGACGCGCCGGAAGGCCGCGTGGAAGTGCCGTTTCACACACCCTCTCGACTGTGCACTGCCCGGCAGCAAGGCGTGTGCGTAGAGAGAAACAGAAACTATCCGGGTCTCTTAATCCAGCAAGCACGTTGTGTGTGAACCAAGTGCCCAGTGGCCTCGGAAACCGAAGGAGGCTGTCCGCATCTTTTCTTCCTCCATCCTGGAACCAGGGCCCTCCGCTCGGGCAGAGAAGAGAGAACAGAGACGGCAGACCAAGCCGCCGGCGAGCGGAGAGGCACCGCCGCCGCGTCTCTCCTCGATAGCAGAGAAGACGCGCCGATAGACGTCGCAAGGTACGTTCTCGGTTTGCAGGCTGGCTTGGCAAAGAGGCAAGGGCAGAAGAGGGAGAGGGGAGAGGCTCGGAGGCGGAGAAAAAAAGAGAGGAAACGCCCGGATTCGGCATGTGTTGATATGGCTGACTTTGCGTGAAAATGCTAATTGAAACGGAATGACGCAGGCAAGCCGGTGTATCAACTGACGATCGGCTCGCGGCGCGCATCGAAACAGGTCACGGGGAAGAAAGCATCCGGAATAGAGAGTGCAGCGAGCTACCGCAATGACAGGGTCGTCTACCCGTAGGTATGCAGATCCGAGGGAGTCACAAAGTAAGCTCATTATGGCAACCGGCACAGTCGGTAGCGACTGTATGACGTATTCACGTTGCTGCAAGCAGCGCAGATGATCTTTGGTGCGTACGAGGGGCCTTCCTAGCCAGCACAGGCGATGACAGATCCATACTCTGCCGATTCAAGGGTCAGCAGACCACAGCAATGCTTGCCAACAGTGTATGGAGTACCCACAGGGGGGTCCTTAAAGGGCTTCCCTAGACTTTCCTTGGACGCGTAACACCTGCCTCTCCTCCACACTACACAAATCGACTGTGCGATGCAGCAGAGGCAACACGCGCTTCTCTGCAGTTGCATGCTCCTTCGGTAGTACAGCGCCGCAAGCGGATGGCAGAAGAGCAGACTCTCGCGCCGTAAGTTTCGTGCAAACGACAACTGTGTGGAGCGCCCCAGGTTTCATCAGCGGGGTGAGCTGGTATACATCTAGCCTCGTACAGAAAGCGTTGTTGAAGTGCGTTAATGCGTTGTCTTCTTTCAGCTAGGTTCGCCAGCCAAAGCCGACTGTGCTGATTAGTGAGCAGAGATTGCAGGGACGCGTTCTCCACGTGTAGACTCTATCGTGCGGAAGGCTGGGCTTACCGGAGGTCAAGCGGAGCCCGAGACGATCGAACGGGCGCAGCTCCGTCGCACCCGGTCACCCTCCAGAGCAACACCAAACAAATGTCTGCCCTGCCTGAGACACTGGCTCTGTCCTCTGCCTCGCCTCCCCCTCTATGCGAAAGGATCCAGGAAGGAACAAGAGGGGTTGTGGGCGTAGTACAGACTTTTGCGATCACGAAAAATATCTCTCTAATCTTCAAGGCAATTCGTTTGCCGTGGACAATGACCAATATTCTTCCTCGGTCGGAAGTGACATTGGCGGACTTACCCTTCAAATACGCTAGCGACGCCATACACCAGCTATGCGGCTACGCTTGGATCGACGGGAACAATAAAGATGTGGATGCTTCCTCCGCCATTTCTCAGTGAGTGCGCCTCCTCTTCGAACGTCAACGCTGTGGCTATCCATCCCCTGCATATACATATACATATGGAAGTTTGCTACTACGGTTTCTCGTACGGGTCACTCTACCTTTGGCTTTTGATTAGTCCGCCAACAACTGGACACGCGGGGGAATACGGAATTACATTCCTTAACTTACTCAACGAACGGAAAATACGTTTTGGTTCGTCGTTAACGCACAGTAAACTCCCCTTGTGTGTCTCTCAAGCTTCATCACGGATACGACAGACCAGCTGCGAAGCCATGTCTGAGAATTCAGGGCCTTTCAATCCCCCGAGACACACGACACGTGGAGATTATTAAAAGCACATATGGGCATGTACGAGATATTCCTTCACAGCTCTAATCCGAGCGGGAAACCGACCCAAAGGCTACGTGCGGCCTTCCCAATTCACCTCGGCTCAGCGTTCGCGTCAACACGAAGGGAATGTAACTTCCTAACGAAAAGGCTGGAAAAAAACCCATCTCGGGCGATATACCGCTGATCACAATGGAGTGCATGCGCTTCCACACACTACAAATCAGTTCGGAAATCTACACATTCACAGAAACAACGGCCGGACAGGCGTGCTCGCCAAGGACTCCAGCCACAGAAAAAACGAGCTAAATGCACTGTCATAGCTCTTCTCTGTCACTGTATCTATGACTCAACACTACTTCGCGAGTCTTCCTTTCGGTGCGAGAGGACCGCCTTTCAGAGCGTGACTCACGTTCATGATTTGATTCCGTCGTTAACGCACTTTGCTCCCCCTCCTTGACGTTAAAAACCCCCGTAGCTCAAACCGCCGTTCACCGTCTTCCGCCTCGTTTTCCGAAAGCCACTGCAAAGTGACTCATATGACTACATTGCTTGGCATTCCTCGATATTTTCTTAACATCTCCACTCGTCAACTCCCCCAGCTCCCCTGCATTCTGTGCTGAATTCCCACTTAGTGTCCCTGCCACCCCCTTCCCTTCTGCCACGTCTCCTACCGCGCGGTTCGTTTGACCCGGCTACCATCTCTGCCTCTGTTGCTTCCGCGACAGACCTCACGCTCAACTCTCCCAGTACTTCTCACTCAAGCCCCCGTATCGCTCCTGCCTGTCTCCCCTCCGGCCCTGTCCGCTCTCCTTGCGCCTCGGGCCTCCCCCTCTTTATTTTGCCTCTCTCCGGTCGCGGCAAACGTCTCTGAAAACACGAGCTTCACTGCCGCTGTCTCCACCTCCTACGTTAAGCGTCACTTCTTGCCAGTATCCCCAAGTCCAGATCCCCATTTCCGGGTTCTCGCACCCGACATCATCATATTTGCAAGCAAACGGAACGGCAAATGGACAGAAACACTGCGTCCCGCTACCGCCCCCCCCCCCCCCACCCCCCCCCGCTCGCTCAATCCCCCCTTGCCCCTTCTCCGTTCACCCCGTCCCTCGCGCTACTTTGTTCCACTCCGGATGAAGAGGGAGTCCCGGCCCCAGCGCGTTCTCGCCCGGAAAGTCATAGAAGTTGTTTGACGACGCGTGCGCAGCAGGCCACCCCACACTTGCGTCCCTATTACCCACGGATGGTGCGAACGGCGCCGGCGCCGCTCCCCAGCACGCATTTGGCACAAGCAACTCGGAGGACTGCGGCCGTGCATCGTTGTCTGCGAGGAAAAGGCCAGACGAATTAGACATCCCAGTGTTTGGGCGACTCGCTCTTGCGTCACCGTCCGGAGGTGGAACCGCCATGTCTGCGCCCGCGCCGTACATCGGCGCCGGACCCGGGGCCCGGGGGCCGCCGAAAGCGGTCTGAACTAGCCCGGAGAGGCGCTCGGAATCGCCTGCTTCTTGGCCCTCTCTGCCTCCTCTTCCCATGAACATCACGTTGGACGGAGGAGACGAGAAGGCGGCACGGCCAGAGGGCGGCGCGCCCGGTCCCCCAAACGCAGGCATCTGTCTGTCTTCTCTAGCGGCATTTGGAGGAAAGAAAACCGGAGGCTGGTAAGGCGGCGGCATGCCTTCGAGCGAACGAGGCGGCTCTGCGAGGATTTCTTGACCGTGCGAGGTCTTTGCACCCGAAAACTGAGGTCCGGAGCCCTGGCCCTGTGGCGGCCGGTCTGGGGACACAGGCGTGTCTCCCGCCCCACTCGCAGGTGACTGCCGGGAGAACGGGAACAGTGACGCCGAAGGGCGAGGGACAGCAGCGGAAAAGGCCGGTGAGCCACTGACTCCACAGAATCCCCCGTTAACGTAGTACGGTCCCGGAGGAACCCCTTGCTCACGCGGTGGTGCCATCGCCGCGCCTCTGGACGCGTTGACGTCCCCACGCGGCAGAAAGGAAGCAGCCTGCGGAACGGCGAAACTGTGTGCGGCAGACGAAGACACGTGCTGCGGATGTGGCTGGCGCTCGTTGCCGAGCTGCTGGCTCTGCCCTGGAGAGAAACCCGCTTCGCCCCTTCCATGTCCGTCTCCAGGCAGGGCGAAGGCGTGGCCTTGCTCCCTTCCTGTGCTGGGCCTCCGGGCGAGTTCCGGGTCTTCCCGTCTCCCCGCTGGGTCCACTTGGCCCGCTGCGGTCCCGAGGAAAAAGCCGATCGCCCCGTAGGCGCGACTGTCTGTTTGAGGCTGAAACGTCTGAGAGGGCATGCACTCCCCCCCTCCTCCCTGGTACGCGGGGACCGGCGCCTGTGGGTGGGGCGTCTGGAGCGACGAGCGATGAGGCCCTGCAGGCGTGCCGGAAGAGAAGGACGTGGAAACGGGCGGATGCGCCTCGCTGGCGTGCATGCTTCTGTCGCCCGAAAGCGCGCCTTGGAAAGAAGACAATGAGGACGAAGACGAAATGGTGTTGCTCCTCTCAGGTTCGCCACCGGCAGATGCAAAGACACCGTCTCGAGATAAGCCGGTGACGAGGATTTGCCCTTGCACAATTCGCCGCCTGAGCCACCGTCTGGCTTTGAGAAGGGCGGCCTTCTTCGCATTCTCATCTGCGTCGCTGGCGTCAAAAAAGATGTTTCCGTTCTTGTCGCCACCCACCCTCTCCTCGTTGCCACCGTCACCCTTTCCCCTTTCCATTTTGCCCACGAGCTGGTTCTGAAGCTTCAGTGCCTGATGAAGCTGGAAGTACGAGACCCACTCTAGCGTGCCGGCTTTGTGCGGTTCCTCCTGATCCTGCCCGGTGGACGCTCGCTCTTGGTTTCCACCCGAAGCGGTACTGTCTCTCTTCCGCATTTTGTCTCCGGATAACCCGTCTGCATCTCCCATTCCGTGTGGCGGCCGCACATGCACGCACCAGCGTTTCTCGTTCTCTTCCCACAGGACGTTAGCGCCTAAAAGGAAAGTCAAGGTTTCAGCTGACAGCTGCTGCGCCGATGCATTCGAAGCGCCTTCCCTGCCACCGCATGCTTTAGAGCCGTCTCCCACGAGCGCGATGTCGCCTTCGTCGCCGGGCGCGCGCGACCCGCGGATGTCCTCTTCGAGGCCCCCCGACGACTTGCGTCGCCGTCTCAAGTCGCCGGGTCCAAGAGGAGGCGACACGAACGCCGCGGGCTGAAAGCCCGACGCTCTCCCATCAGGCGACGCCATCAAAGAAGGTCCAAGGTGCGCCACAGGCGCGCCTGGCTGCGGCATGTACCGGGCACCTGGCATGACGCCTGGGCCGCCGCCTGCGGAGAACGCCAGGGGCTGCATCGCCGGATGAGCGACTTGACTCTCTCCTCCGCGAGAAGACAACGACGTGACGCTCTTCCTTCGCTTTCTCGATTTCTCCTCGGCAGGGTCTCCTTCGCCTTCTCGCATTCCGTCAGATGCGCCGCTGCCCCAAGCCGCGTCCCCTCCTTGGTTCGGGTACGGCCGCGCGGAAGGAGGGATGGCGAACCTGCCGTCCTCCAAGTCGCCGGGCGGGTGGGCGGGAGGATGTCGCGGTGAGAACGCAGGCGATTGGGACACCTGTGGACCGTAGCCGGCAGGCAAGGCCTGCGCGAAGGGCGAGTCGCTGGCGCTCTTCTGAGCGCACCCGAAGACAGGGGACATATGAGGAGTCGACGAAGACGAGCTTCCAGGCGTGCCGCCTGAGTGAAACGCCGCGCCAGAGGCAAACACCCCTCTCGGAGCGCACGCGCCACCAAAGGAAGCGCTTTGCTCAACAAAGCGGCCGTCTCTTGCCATAGAATTAGCTCCTTGAGAAGCTGGAGCCGTTCCCTCTGCACCACGGGCGTCTCGCGGGGCGAATGAGGCTGCGCCTCCCACCTCCGTGCGGGCGCCGTCCACAGGCCTTCCTGCGAGAGTCTCCGCCTGTCGGGCATTCGAGCCGCCCTGCCTTTCTACATTACCTCCGTGCAAAGGCGGCAGGCCCGGGGGACCCATCGAGGCGGAAACGTGTGGCGACGGCGGCTCGCTCGTTCCATCCACTTTCTTCGCCTTGGAAGTAGGTTTCCTCCTCCTTTCCTGAGATGTGTCCGTTTTCTCCAGCTCGCACAACGACGCCGTAGACGTCTCCACCAAGTGCGGAGACGCCTCTGTCTTCACCTGTGCGACAACGCCGTCCATTCGCGGCGCCGAGTTCTCGGCCCCGCTCACGGGCATGAACGGAGGACGATGCGCGGTCGGGAAAGGCGAAAAAGGAGGACAACCCTGATGCGAAACAACCCTCGAATCAGGCAGTCCTGGGAAAGGGAAGCCGGGAACTGCCGGAGCCCTACACGTTGTCCCCCCGGGGTGCGGGAGCCCGTAACTTGGTCGACGCCCCCAGCTCTCTCCCTCGGGCCCCAGAGCATGCTGAAGGCCGGCCGCCGGAGCGAGGCGCGATCCGACGCCCATTGCGTCCGCCGGAATGCCCTGGGGCCACGGCGCCGAATGCATGCTAGTTCCCCCTCCTGGTCCTGGCACACCCCCCTGACCTGGGTACAAGGTGTGCTGCTCAGGCACGTGTCTGTCCGCTGGCGGCCTCCTCAGCCAAGCAGATGCACACTCTGCGGAGGCTCCCTCGCCGCCGTAAGGTAGCTCTGCTTTGGTCGACGGGTTCACAGCTCGATAGAAACCCCCCTCGCCGTCTCCTTCGCGCCCCTTCGGCAGTTCTGGTGTCCGCCCGCACAGAAGTGACGCAGCCGGCATCGACGGGGGAGGCAGCGCGAGCTGCTGCAGAGAGGCAGGCGGCGGTCGACACTGACGGGGCTCCAGAAGCGTTCTCCACACTTCTCGTCGCTGCCGCAGTACGTCCTCGGAGACAGCCACCCCACACACGGCCAGCCAGGGCTCCGGGTAAGGCACAGGCGCAGCAATCAACCCGTAGACGAGCGCGGCAATGGCGGAGACTCTGACGCGGGCAGGCGACGGCGGCTGTGGCCAGAGGAGCTCGGAGAGGAGACGGGCCTGTAGGGCGAGAACGCGGGACTGGTAGAGCCCGTATTTGCGGCAGCTGAAGGTGCGGCTCTTATTCTGCGCCACACACAGTGACTGGCGCGCGCCTGCCGCTGCAGTTCCTGCAGCGCCTATCGAGGAGGGAGACAAGGCGGTTCCTGTGCCGGCGTTGAGCAGGTTCCCGTGGCCTTCGCGCCAGTAGCATCGGAACGCAAGCTTGCTCTTGTCGAATTTCACTCCATCGGGAAGGGAGAAGTCTACCAGCCCTACGCCGGGCACAGTCAATATCTCGGCGCGGGTCGAGGAGGATGACGGGGAGCACGCGAGTGGAGCGAATTCCGAGACAGCCGGCGAGGAATCTGGGCCGCCAGCTGCTCGGACGTGGTCTAGGCCTGCGGACGTAGCGAGCGGCGAGGGCGCACTGCTGCATTCCGCTCCAAGCGGCGTCGCCGCGTTGGAACCTTGCACATGCTCAGAGTCCACTCCCTGCGAGCTGAAGGCACCGAGAGACGGCAGGCGAAGCAGAGAGCCTGCGGCCGTGCCGCCTTCTCCTTTGGCGTCGTTTCCACTCGCAGAACTGGAGGCGTCGTCTTCCCGAGCGCGCGACGGCGCGCTTCCATTGCCTTCTTCGTGCTGCCCCCTCTCATCGTCCGCCTCGTCCTTTGCTCCCTCCCCGCTCCTCGTGGCGCCTCGGTTGTCTTTGCCTAGTCCGTCTGTGCCGAGACTTCCTTCCTCGCGATCTGCCTCGTCTGCGTCTTCTTCCTTCCGTGGCAAGTCACAGTTTTCGCCTCCATTGGCGCTGGGTGAGGCAGAAGCCTGTGCTCCAGCGTCCTGCTGCATGTAGGCGCGAATGAGTGCGGCGTTCTTCTTGGAAAGCGCGGCATCGTCGAGCGGCAGATCTGGGGCGTTCACGACTGAGGTCGTCGCAGAGCCGCCGCCTGCGAAGCCCCTCCGGCCCAAGTCCACTAAATACGCCAGGAGCTCGGGATGCAACTCCGAAGGCGACCACTGAGACACCGAAACATACAAGAAAACACAGCACGCGAAATAATGCAGAAAGCACGGAGAAGGAAGAACCGACAAACACGACGCGAGAGGAGAGGGAAGAACATGGACAAGACACGAATGAAAGACTCCACGCGAAGCCCCTGATGTCGCGCGGCAGCCGAGCCGGAGACACGATAGACACAAAGGCGACCCACGCTGGGCGCAGAACAAAAAGGCAGAATGCGACACACGAAAGTTACAAGGAAACAAATCAGGAAATAGGATCTCTACGTATCTGTCCGGATTTTCTGTCGCGCCCGCTTACGAAACGGAAGCGACCAAAAAACTAGCTCCATAACCAAGCCGAAGCTTTGGATGCAGGTGTCGCGCCTACACATCTTGTTAAGCCGCAGATCGGTCTTACCGGCGGCGGAACGGAGTCGTCGGCACGCCCCAGCCAGTGAAGGAACGAGGAAAACAGCGCCAGGCGCTCGTCCCATGATAAACTGCAGTGAAGCTGTACGCAGGGGGCACAGGCCAGCGCATTCTGAACGGTCTGAATACGCAGACTCGCCACGCTGCGGGCATGGTGACTTGGGTAATTTCGCCCAGTCGCCACACGCACAACCGCTCAAGCAGCGATAGATCCCAGCAGCAGCTAAGCACCGGATGCCAAAGCGACCGCGGCACATACTCAAGCTCGGGCAGTAGAAGTGACGTCTGCGACGGATTTATATGCGCACGAGCATGTGTGCTCAGTTTCGACCTCCACGGAACTGTGGGCGCGGCCGCCTAGACGCGACGTGCCGCCACCCTCAGAACCAGTGAAGCCGCAGCGCGCGCCACGCAGTCCCGTGGATCGCCTCGCTTCAGCTGAGAGCCCTGCGAGGCCCGGAACACCAAGCGCATTTTGCGATCGTCCTACCTTGACGTAGAAACGAGGGAAGCCAAAGAGGTTGATGACGCCGCGCTTGACCTTAAGCGATTTCTGCAAACAGAGGGGGCACGCCAAACGCGCATCTTCACTACCGATCCAGAAATCAAGCGACCAAATTCGTTCATATCCGACGAAATGGAAGCGTCAGAAAACAGACAAGAGGTCCGCATGGCAACAGAGCACCCCCGCAAGAGTCACCAGCCACAGCAGACAACGCATGCACACAGGAAGTGGGAACGGCTGCAGCAGGGAGTAGGGAACGGCGGTCTAGTAGCGAACTCGAACAGCCAAAAAATCGTCTCAGACATCGTTTCTTACATCCTCTAGAACTTGGCATCTGGGCTCCAGAAAGTGGTCATAAATTTGGCGAAGCGCGCGACGCGAGTGCGACTCGCCACTCTTCGGGTGAAGCTTCGGCGGTGGAGGCGGTAACGACTGGTTTAGAGTCGCCACTGAGTTGTCCTTGAAGCAGAAAGGAATACGTCCCAGATAGCAAATACCGACTCTCGTAGCATCTAATGATAATAAACACGTTCTCTTTCGATGTTGCACGGCATATGAAAAGAATAGCGTGAAATTCGCGGCCGCAAGCCGGACTGGAGCCGGGGTGGTCATTGCAAAGGACCGAAGTTAGCGGAACGTGGTTGCCGGAAGTCATTTGCTGAGGACACGACTCCGAAGGAGACAGCGCACGCGGAAAGAGCAACAGGGGTGAGGGAGACCTGACGACAGCAGGGAAGGTTGCTACAGAAGCAGCGACTAGCTTACCCGGTTTTCGCGTGTATCAAAGTAGAGAATGAAGTCGCAAGGTCTCTGAGAGATGGGGTTCGAGAAGAGGCACTTCTCCTCCGTTTCCTCCTCCTCTTCACCAAGGTCCTCCCTCACGCCGCGTCGCCTAGAGCCCCCCGGCTCGACAGACTCGAGATCGTAGAAGCCTTTGCACATGAGCACGGCAGCCTGTGTGAAAAGGCAGAAAGACAAAACAGACTGGCTGCCAAGCGTCTCTGCTTCACACTAAACGCTCCCACAAGCCAAGAGTGTCTGCCGGCATCCCCGTGTTCAGCTTACACACAGACCCTTCCGAATCAATCTTTTCATACAACGACAGGCGACTCGCACGAGCTAGCGACCCTGTCAATGCGTGTGAAGTGTTCTAGGCGAGCCCAAAGAGCGAAAAAGAATAGGGAACGACACCAGCGCAGAGCTGTGCGTCCACGAAATGCGCCTATGCGAATCTCGTCGCCTACCATACGCAGCCGGAGCCCGTCTCGCAGGCGCCGGTTGCGGACGCGCGATTTGAAATAGCCGCGTAGAATATCCTTCTCCTGAGCGGAGCCCTGTGTGGGCTGGTCAAGGCCCTTTCCGTTCGCTTCCTTGCCCTGACCCTCCGCTTCCAGGCCTGCCTCCGCCGCGGCGCTCTGTTCTTGCGCCCTTCTCGCTGCTTCTTCGTCCGCGTCCTCTTCCACAGCGACGTCGTAAACTTCTTCCCACGCCAACCTCTCTTCCGTCCCTGCGGTCCTCGAGTTCTTCCTGGGTTTCTTCACCTTCCGTCTTTCATCCTCCTCCGGCGCGCCGCTCCTCTCGTGCTGGGCGCTCGACCAGAAACTGCCGTCCACTCCAGGGTACGCCGCCGCTGCGGGCACGTCGAAAAGCCGGGCGCCCCCGCCGCCGCCGACAGCCGCGGCCGCTGGGCTTGAGAGACTACACGCGCCCGCCTCCGCGGCTGAGTGTCGCGCGCTGGGATCCACAAGCGCCTTCGAGTCGCCGAGTCCAGGCAGCGCGCCGCAGCCGAGACTCGCTGGCTGCCCAGGACAGCCAGAGGGATCATGCAGAGGCGCGGAGGCGCGTCCCGCCAGCGCGGAACGACCAACACCGCCAGCGCGCACTCCGCGTGCCTCCGGGAAGCCTGCCTGGGGTCCACACACGAATGGAGAGCCCTGCGAAGACAGAGGCGGGCCTAAGCAAGCCGGCTCCCCGAATCCTGCGCCGGTCGGCCCTGGTCCCTCGAAGGCAAGACGGCGGCCGTCGTACTGGGGCCCCAGATCTGTCCCCGTGTGCGCCGAGTGGACTGAACCGCGCGGATACGCTGCGCTCTGAGCAGACGCTGCAGCGGCAAGCGACGAAGAATATGACGCGGGCGCGTCTTCGGGAACTCTGCCGTCGCCTGCGTACGGAGCCGTCGCGGAGGCTCCCAATGCGGAGGCACCGGGCGCAGAGGCTGACGGCCTGCCGTCCGCCGAGACACCCGGAGAGAGCCAAGCGGAGTGCTGTGCCGCCGAGGCAAGTTGCGACTCTTCCGCCACACGCAATCGAGACTGAGGCTCGAAGAAGGACCGGATTCCCGCAACGAACGCTCGCGGCGACAGGGCACTGTCACTGGGCTGCAAGGCGGGTACGGAAGCCGGAAGCCCGTAAGGACTCGCCGCTGAGACTCCTTGGCTGGGAGTCGATCCCTGTTGAAACGGCGGAGGCGCGTAACAGTTCGCTGTTCCGGGTGGCGGAGCCCACCCCGAGACAGGTGGATTCTCTTGATTGAGTGATCCGCAGTCCGCGCGTACTTCGGTTCGCGGATCCGTTCCTCTTTCTAGCGCCTGGTCGCGCGCTGCGGAGTCGTGCGTTGCAACGGGAGCCTGCGGCCCTGTCTGCTCGCCTCTCCAATCGCGCCAAGCGTCCCCAGCGAGTTGCTCCGCGGGGCCTGAGAGACTCATGGGGTCGCTCAAAATGGTCGCGATCGCCTGGTTTTGCGACTTGAGCAGCGCAGCGAGTTTCAGCTTCCGGCACACTCGCGCGAGGAACGAGAGAATGACGCTGTCTGTTTTTCTTCCCGCGCCGCCCAACCCCCTGCCCCCCCCTTTCGGCGTCGCAGAGGCCCCCGAACTCGAAGCGCCCGACGCGAGTCGATTTTTTCCGCCCTCGTGCAGCCGGCCTGAGCCCGCTCGCGCGATCACCGTCGTCTGGCTGCCTCTCAAAACGAATCCCAGCATAGTCCACGAGGCGCGGCCGAGACGAGGCGAGAGAAGAGGCGCGGTGAAAGTCTCCCACGGCTCTCCTGCGTCGGAGTAGACCTCGAAGGCTTGCTGCAAAAGATGCGCCTCTTCTTCCCCCTCTGTGGAACCGTGGTCGCACTTGTCTGCCGCCCCAGCCAGACTCTGCGCGTCTCCGGGCCTGGAAGCCTCAGCGTTGGCCTTCACGCTTTTCTTCGAGCTCCCGCAGGCGGTGTAGCTTGCCCAGCGCGAACGCGTAGAGAGGTCTCTGGCGAAGACGCCAGAGAGCGATGGCGGCGCCCGACCCCTGGGACCTGCGCAAGCGTCCTTCAAATCCACATCCGACGGCGGCGACCAGGCGGGCACCGGAGACGGATGAAGCTGCTCGAGGCTGCTGCAGGCCGAGGGCGACGATGCCGTGGTGTGTCTTTTCTCTTCCTGTTCAGAGCCCGCTCGGACTTCCTCGTTTGCCTGGAGCCCCCTCTCATTCTGTTCCTTCGCCGAGGAACGACGCTCTGGCGCTGCGCGTTTCTTGAGGGGGGACAGACGGGCTCCCCCGTCTTCCTTCCTGCCCGCCAGCTCTTCTTCTTCGGTCTTCCCTCTCTTGCGCTTGTCTCCGCTGAAGAGGCCAGTGCCGGCGAAGCCTCCGGCCCCGGAAGCGCCCTTCTTGCCCGCGGGGCGGCGCTTCGCGACTTTCCCGGCTCCACTCGACGTGGTCCCCCCGTCTCTCGCGTTTTTGCAGTGAGACGGAGACACATCCGACCCGCCTGGCGAGCCCTTCTTCTTCGGCAGGGCGCATCCCAGGCAGTCCTCCCGGCAGCAGTTGACGCACACGGAGAGCCGGCCTCGTGTCCTTCCGAACACGTCGAAATATGCGCAGTACTTGGAGGCCAGCAGGGCGGCCCTCTCATGGCCGTGTATGAGAAACGAGAAGCGCTTCACGCGCAATTCGTACGAAAGCGCCGACAGGTCCCTCTTCTTCTCGGCGCGCGCGTCGGTCCCCTCGTCCTTCTTGGCACCCCTGGGCTCTCTGTCCCCCTCTCCCATCCCTCCAGGGGCGCACCCACTCCGCGCCACGCCCTCCGAGGCTCGGCTCGCGGCGCTCGCCGCGCAGAGAGCCTCTCTCTTCTCCTCGCCTTCGCCGGCTGCCTCCCCCTCCGTCTGGGCGTCGAGCAGGGGCGACGAGGAGGACTGTGCCGCGGCACCCTCCGTCATTCCCTTCGCTTCGCCTACACAGCTGTCACGGCCTGAGAGCGCAAGTGGAGCAGGCGTTTCCTCTCGTACCGGCAACGCGGCGGCCCGGCCGCCTCCCTCGCCAGTCTCCACTCCAGTCGATCCAGCGGGCGGTGGCAGACGCCCCGCGGTTGAAGGGGTCGCGTCCGCTCCAGGAGGACGCTGCTTGCTGCTGGCGCTTGCCGGCTGCTGCGGCAGAGTAGGAAGCACGTGTTTTCCTTTCCCGCCGGACCTCTTTTTGTCGCCGTCTTTCTTCTTCTCGTCTCCTTCGACCCTGCCCTCCGGCAGCTTCCGGTAGATCCAAACGTCGCACGTTCCCCTCCAGCCGTTGTGCATGCCGCCCGCGACTCGCCAGGTGCCTCCGTCCCCTTTATCGTCGGCATTCTGCCAGACAGAAAAGGAGGGGAAAAACCAAGACCGAGGTAGTTGCGGCCACTTTTCAGAGCAGCCCGAACCCTCAACCCCGTCCGTCGTGTCGACAAAGCCCTCCTCGTCCGGGGAACAATCCACGCCCCCTCCTGTCCCCGAGGCCTTCACGGGGCCGGAAGAGCTGCATGCAGACGCCGCCGTCTCGTTGGCAGTCGACTGCCCCGGGGTCTGTGTTGGCGAGCCTTTGGACGCGAGCTCTTCAGCGAGTCCCGCTGACGAGAGACCCGCCCCCGCAGTCGCCGCGTTTTCTTGATCTTTCTTCTCTCCTTCCTGCGGCTCGGCTTGTTCCTTCTTGACGGCCAGCGGACAGCCTCCCCCCAGCCCGAGACTTCCCTCGTGTCCGTCCGCCTGCTTCTCTTCCAGAGAACCAAAAAGCGCTCCTGCAGATTCACTAGAGGAAGACAGAGACTTTGCTGTGCCCGTGCCTTGTTCAGTCTCCCGCACTGCTGTCTCTTCTTTCCCGTTCGGCTTGCCACTGTGTCTGCGAGGCCAGTGGATCAAAGAGAGGTCGTCTGCAGCCGGCGAGCAAGGCGGCGGAGACGGACACCGTCCCCCCTTGTGTTTTCTTCGTGAGCCCCTCATGTCGGCGACCATCTGTCGGCCTCTGTGGACGGACCGAGCAAAAAAAGAGCCCTCCAACAGGTCGCTGTAGTCCAGGTCGGCTGCGTCGATTTTCCCGCTGAGTTTTCTCTTCCTCTTGGTTTCCAGCCCCAGTGCCCGTGCCACGTTTGCCGCCAGCTGGTCGGCGTGGGCTGCGTCCGCGCCGGCAGGCAGCAGGGGCGAAGGAAAAGGCGTTGTAGAAGCTTCTGCCGCCCCCTGAGCCGAGGTCGTGGGGAGTCTCGGAAGCAAACCCGATTCATACCTGCCGACCGCCATGAAACCTGGGAGTGTGGTTACATTCTGGTCGCGCACAAGGGCGCCCAGGCCCGCTACGGCCTCTCGTTCATCCTCGGCGTCGTCGTCTTCTTCCTTCGCTTCCGACCAACCCTCTCGGCTACTCGTGTCCTTCCCCGCGCCTCCGGACGAGCCGCTGTCGTCCTCCGCGCGGGTGCTGCCGCTCGCTCTGCGCAGAAACGAATCCTCGTCTGCATGACCCTCGTGGCTGTCGCTGCCTTCCTTTTTCCCTGGTCGTGCGGCTCGCAGGCCCTCACTCGAGACTGAGTTATGATCTTGGCTTCCAGTCTCCGCTCTATTCTTCTCTCCCTCATCGTCGCTGCTGCACGCCGCTTCTGCAGCAGAAGCGGCGGGCGAGCCCGCAGACGGAGTGTGCGCTTCCTGGGGAAGAGGCGTGCCAAACAAGGGCGACGGCAACGTAGATGGAAGGAACGGATTAGTGTGGCGTTTTCCCAGTCCCATCGGGCTGGGGGCCGCCTTGAAGAGGGGCGAACCCGCAGTCAAAATCGACAGAGTCCCTGTGGTCTCCAGCTCGTACATGAGGGTACTGTACAGCGTCGTCCCCTCCACTGCAGCGTTCGCGTTGAACAGCAACTCCTCGGTGATCCCTGTCTCAGCTGCTGCCGCCTCCCGTTCGCTGCTCGCCGCGGGCGCCTCCTCAGGTCGCGGGGCCCGAGCCGAAGCGTCGGCAGGCTCCTTGGGAGACTCAGCAGAACCGTGATTCGGCGACACGCTCCCTGTCCTCATGTATCTCTGTACTCCCGGTATCCGCAAGTGGGCGGGTAAGCAGGGCGCCCGATTCTCCTGCCACATGCGCTGGAAATCGAGAGACCTCCGGCGGCATCGATCGCGAGTCCGCTGAGACTGGACGAAGAAGGGCAGATCGAAGTCGCTTTCGTACTCTCTCGAAGACAGCCGAGATGCTGCGAGGGCGCCTGTCAAGCAGCTGAGGTTGTCTCGGCTGTCTTGAACCGCGGATGCAAGGCGGGCTGGCAAAAGCGGTCGCTGGATAGCGCGGCTACCTCGGGGGCTCCCGTCATCACGGGGGGACAAGGCAGCGCTGCGTCCACTAACCCCTTCTCGCTCACGCCTCCGCAGGTCGTCGGTCCCCTCTGCATGGTCGCCTGGCTGTGTGCCGTCTGCTGCGGAATCCGCGAAGCCCTGTCGGCTCCGCGCCGCCCCCTCTCCTTCGTCTCCGCCCTCTCCCTGCCCGTTGCCAGTCCCCATATTCAACAGCGAGGCCGCGCGGACTGCGCGCTCGACGCCGCCTTGCAAGCAGGAGACGCTCTGCGGGTCAGGGACCTGACTGCTCAGCCACTGAGAGACGTGCTCGGCGTCTCCCCAGGTGCCGGGGGCAGCCGGCGTAGGTATCACCTCCGCAGGCGCAGGCGCGTGGCTGGCTTCCGGCGGCGCCGCCAAAACAGGCATGGGCTGCAGCGAACAGAACGGAGATGTGGCCCTGGAGAGAGAGACGAACCCGAGCCCGGGCGGCGGAGACGGGGTAGGCGACCCGAGGAGACGGGGTCCGCCGACCCGACGCCTCCCGAGAAGCGAGGGCACCGGCGAGGGGGCGAATGTTGGCGGATCGAATCCGGGTGGCCGCGTGAGGAGGCGGCTTTGCCGCGTCTCCGCGAGAGTCCCTTCTTCACCCCACACGAGGCCCAGGCCCGCGCGCTCTCGGGCGAGGGGCGACGGAGACACGCGCCGCGAAAGCCGCGCGGGACTCGGCACGGCGCTGTTTTCGATCGGAGTCAGCGGGAGAGACGCCATCGAAAACCCGCGGCAGAGCAGAGGCGAGGCACAAAGATCCACGCTGCCGCCCGTGATGCGCGAGAAGTACGACGTCCGCGTGATATTGTCCCATTGTCCTCCGGATCCATCGACGTTGCCGCCGGCGAGGTAGATCATCCAGTCCATGGGGTCTCGAGGCGGTCCCCCGTCTCTCCGTTCGGACTCCATGGTGAGAGGCAGGGCGGCGGAATGGAGACGCGAGATGCGCAGCGCGTCTGCGCGTCAGAAATAGAACGAAGCCCCTGCCGCTGGTCAGCGCCGGGAAAGTCGCGGGTCGTTGTCGGGCTCAGGTACGCGGGCGCCTGGTTCGCGGGTCAGGTGCCCGTCCCAGGCCAGGCGTCCTCGGCGGCTGCCCTCGCCCTCCGCGATTGCGATTACTCTCGCCTCTCTGAAGGAACAGCAGAATCCGCTTGCGCAGCTTGGGACGGTGGCGGTCTCGCTTTCTCGGGCCTCCCGCCGCACACGAGAGCCCCGTTAAAGTCGATTCGGCGGGAGAGGCACCCAGGACCCGCCAGAAGGCATAGGCAGGACTCGGGCAGTTGCTCGAAAATCCGGGGCTTCCGCCTAGTCTTTGCTTCCGACGCGTTGGTCAGCAGCGGCGAAGCAGCGCGCGGCGCGCCCCGAGAGTGCGTGCTCGAAACACAGGGAGGCGAGGCCAAACAAGCAAACGCCGAGCCTGTCCTCCGCGCCCGCGTCGGCGTTTGCAGACTTACTTCACCGCTCCAGGAAGCGCGAGCGACAGCAAACAAACAGCGAGCGACGGGGCGAAGAAACAACGGCAGAGACGCACGGCGATGCCTCGGCTGAAGCGTGGAACGCTGGAGAGCGCGGATAAGAAAGCGAAATGGCGACGCAGAGGAACAACACAGGAAGGCTTGCCGCACGGCGCAGACGACCATAAAAGCAGCGCATGGTGGCTACAGGGCCGCTGGGCTCAGAGCGCCAAGCCGCGGCCGTGGAGGCCTCTGGCGCCGAGTTGCAGAAGACGAAGGAAATCGCCGAGCGCGAACGGGGCTCCGCGGAGAAAGGGAGGTTCCACTCGAGCACCGGCGCATGAGTGTCTCTGCTTTGCCTTCGGTCGGAAGCGACAAAGGGCGGCCAGAGGCAAGGGCGGCGGGGGGGGGGGGGGGGGGGGGGGCCTGGAGGAGCGCCTCGACGGAGACGGTTGCCAAAATGCGCACCGAAAGCTCGCGCGCAGAGCCGTGGCTCGAGAGACGAGCATACGCTGCTGAATCGAGCAAACAGAAAGCGCTGGCGCGGTAGCCGCGGGCGAGGCGAGAAGCTCGAGGCAGGGAGAATGCCGCGGTTGCCCCCGCCGAGTAAGTCCCAGTGAAGGCGCCGGTTGGAAGAGGGGGATTCGGCCTCGCACCGACACCTCACCCGCCCAAGGAACGCTGAAGGACCTTGATTTCGAGCACAAGGTCAGAAAGACCCCCTCTGTCAAAAGGCTGCGATATCTGGGGGGTACGTATTTAGTCAGGGACGGAAGAAGCCGAAAGGCTAGATAGATAGAGACCTCGCGTCTCATCGAACACCTCGTGACTTGGAGATTCAATGGAAAAGACCCAAGATTGCGCGTGCAACAACGGTAGCCGGCTTCTTCCAACTAAGCGGACGGGAAAAGATGCTTGAAGTCGCCGCGTCGCACAGGGCGCACAGAAACGTACTTCGAGAGGCTTTCACGAACAAAGTTAGCGCCTGCATCGGTGTCAGCAGTGCGCAAGAAGACGTCCCCAAGACCTCGTCTTTTCGCAGTGGTCCCCTGCAGTCTGGCCTTGTAGAGATGAAGATCCATGCAACACACTGGCAAAGATGCGGAGAAAAGGACACCTTGGCCAAAGTCGACACCCTGTGGAGGGAGCAAAATGTCGAGGGCCAAAGAACGAGCAGCGCGGTCGCTGCCAGCCAGGTTCGTTCAGAACTGCTGGAGCTCTCTCCAGATGCGAGGGCGTGGAAGTCCAAAGCCGAAGAGTGCGTATCAGTCGAAGAAGAGCAAAGACACACTTTTCGCGCTGAGCCCGAGAGCCGCAGGAGCCGCGGACGTCGAAGAGGGGGTCGGTGATTGAGGACCCTCGTGCTGCTAGATCTCGTTGCTGCGCATGCAGCGCGGAGCCAAAAAGAAAGCCCCGGAGAACGCGCTCGCAGTCCACTGAGGGCTGGGGTTTGCAGCACACGTGGGCGCAGTGCCGGCGGCGGACGGCAAGAGCGCTTCCGCGAGAAAAAAAATGCGAAGTGGCAGACTTGAGCAAGCGAAATCTGGGCGCAGGTCGCGTGGCTCTCTCGTCTCCTGCCCTTGAGCAGTAAGTGAACCTGCAGTCGGGCTGGGCGGTTGACTACTCCAGGTCGCACAGTGCTACACGTCGCCTCGACGGTCGCTCCACTAGCCTCTTTCACTCCGATCATTCTCCGAGTGGAGAAGTTTCCCACAGATATGATCGTCCAAGCTATCTGGCGAGCACCGAAAATTCGCGATTCGTCGGAGCGCATGGTACACTACGTAGATGATGATGAACCACAAGTTGCGTGCAGCTGTGGCTCGAAATGACGCAGTCTTGATTCTGAGCTCGCCAGCTTGAAACCCTGCTCGCGTGACTAGCCTCCTCGCCAGGCCGGAGGCGAGCGTCACTCGATCGTGGATTTTAGCCAGAGGCGACTGGAGCTAGCTCGGTTCATCTGCAGGCGTCGATAGAGCTGTGGTGCTGCAAACTGCATCGACCGCCCCCCTCGAGACGAAAGTGGCTTCCCACAAAACACCTCGTCACGCTCTCGCTGACTGTAACGCATCACGGCTCCACAGATGCGGGCGACGCCTCCGTCTACCCCAAATACACTTTTAGGCATCTTCTTCAAAGGCGCTACACGCGCGTTTGTACGACGCTGTGCTCCGGCTTAGGGCTGGCTCCATCGGGCCCTAACGCCGCGTGTGACCTCCACAGCTCTGTAAAACAGCCCAGGAAAAGCGTACAGTTCAGGGTTAAACCAGGTGTGGCTGCGACCACAGCAGAAAGCGAGTGTCGTCTCTGTGCAGCTGATCGGACGCAGGCTCTCCAACTCAACGTGAGCGAAGCCTAGTCGCTGCTGCATCCGACCGGTCTGCCGGGAGCTGTTGCTCGTTGTTCAGTTGTCCGGATTCCAGAGCGACACAAGTCCAAACTGCGAAGAGCTGCTTGGCATCTGTAGAAACTGTAGGGCTTCCGACTTTGCAGGAGTGCTAGGACTTCCATGAAACTCGCGGAGAGTCAGACGTCCACAAGCTGAACCTCGCGTGAGTCGCTTGCAGATGTGGAACACGGCGTTCACCTGTCGCAGAACTCTGTTGCTCAAGAGATTTCAGGTGGATGCTATTTGATCTCGCAGGCTCCCTAGACAAGATTCCGTCAGTTTTTTTCAGTAACATGTCAAGCAGCAGTGCCAGCTCCAACAAAATCGCGATGCCAGCGTTCGCGCGTGACTCTGTCTGGGCTCTTCATGACACATTGGTGTGCATCCTGGCAACAGTTCTCAGCTTCCCACTGCACTAATAGCTGTCATATCGGCAAGTGCATCGCTCGCTGTCGAAAGCGCGGAGCCGCCAACGCACCGGTGCGTACTGAAAAGAAAAGCCGGAGTTCACAAAAGCATAGCGAAAAAACAATTTTGTCCCTTTGCCCCGCGGTTGCCATCTTGCATCACGGCCGGTCGCTTAGTGTGTGCCAAATACTACCGACTCCTCCGCTGACTTACAGTGGACATCGAGATCTCCGCGGAGCTCCTCTCATCGCAGGCTCATCATATGCTACATGCACCCTACAGGCCTCACGCCACGCGGCGTCTCTCTCCCTTCAGTTGAAAGTGTAGTGTATGGAAACGAGGCTGCACCAGCCCATTCACACCTGCTGAGTTGACGCTCGTACGCAGATGCAAACGCTCGAAACTAAAACGGCTGTGGAGCCGCGCCGAGTCACAGCGTGTGCGGGCAGTTTCCCAGGTACAAACTGGCGTCGAGTCTCGGTACCGCGCAATACCGCTTATTCATCAGATGACACGAGCGGCTCCGTTGCGTGTCCGTTGACTGGCTTCCGGCAGAAGTCTGCGTCAGCACTCCCAGAAACGCCTGCGTCCGCCGCCGCGTTCCCAGGGCAGTGCGCCGCCTCACGTGTGCACCTGTCTCGCGCGCAGGGTGTGTTCCTGGTGCTGGCGTTGCTCTCCGTTAAAAGATTAAAGACAACAACACATCACGTTTCCGCGAGCCACAGGGGACGGGCAAGGACGGCAGAAGATGCGAGGACGCACAAAGGAGAGCAAGGAAAAAGTTCGGATTCCCAGAAGCCCCGACGGACAGAGTCCTCTGAGACGAAGTGGATTCCCGCGAGAAAGCAAGGCACTTCCCGCCACGGCAGACGGCGGATGGGCGTGATTGCCCACCAGAAATCCCCGATGGAACAAGGTCCGTCATACGACTCTCAAAAACCCGCCATAACCTTGAGGAACGAGGAAATTCAGAACAGCTTTCAGGAGCTCCCCCGTGCTGCTAGCACGCCGCGCGAACACCACGACGCAGCGCGAGCACCACGGAAGCACACACCGTGGGAAAACAAGACAGAAAAGAGTTCGAGCAGACGACGTTCGGGGCTTCAAGCTATCGGGTGGACGTTTTCTCTGCGCGTGAGGACTTGCGCATGCATCTACATAGGGACGTGGACAGAACGTATAGAGGTATCCGCCAAGAGGGGGGAGCGCTGGACGTTTGTGGTTAAGTCCTTCGCAGACAGGAGGAGACGCGTTTTCGACGTCACTGCGTCGTTCACGCTGCGCGTCTTCTCTTCGCGGGGCCGGGGTCACCGCCGCCTTCGTCGTCGTCTTCCTCTTCGTCGCCCTGTTCCTCCTCGTCGTCCTCAATTTCTTCGACTTCCTCATCGACGTCCTCTTCGTCGAGCTCATCCTGCAACGAGGCATTCGCATTCTCCGACCGCGAACCCTCGCCCGCTTCGGCGTCGTCGCCAGCCTCCTCCTCTTCGTAGTCCTCGTCGTCGTCGCCGGACGAAGGGTCACCGGAGCCTTCTGCGCCCTGCTCGTCCTCATCCTCGCTGTCATCTTCATCGTCATCCACGTATTCTTCTTCCTCCTCGTCCTCTTCCTCCTCGCGCCGCCGCTTCACCCCGTGCGCGTTCCCGAGCTCCTTCTGGCCGTCCGCCCCAGCCGCCGCATCGAAATCTTCCTCTTCGTCAGACACGTATTCCTCTTCGACTTCCTCAACCTCCTCGTCGCCTACATCTTCGGCATCTTCCTCTTCGTAGGCCTCACCGTCATCGCTCACTTCTGCAGACGAAAAAAATCCGGCAAACGCGAAAAATCGCGTTCACGCGTCGTCAACTCGACGGACAACCCCCAGCCACGCCACAGAACGGACCCGCCACCCACTGAAAGCCCTGAACGACCGCGTGAGCGGCGAGCAGAAAAATCTCTGCAGGCGCCAGAAACGGATCGATCCGGCATGGAGAACGGCGCGCGGCCGCCGACAACGCCACCCGACGAAGAGACGTTCGCCGACGCATCGCAAAAGCAAGTCCGCAGCTCACCACTTACCGCACCACGGTTATCCCCGCTGCCGACTTGGAAGCGACTGTAAAACTTGGTAGCAATGTGCTTCCCTGAACCATGACGGAGCTTGCCGCCTGCTCCCCAAACTGGGCCCCCGCAGCCCTGCAGGCTCCTTCGCAGCAACTGCAACACACCGCTGAGGCGGTCTCTACACGAGCAGACCCGTGCAGTTGGACGCACGCCGCCGCTCGGCGAGCGTATCCAAAGCCACTTACCATCAACTTCGTCCTCCTCGTGCTCCGCCGCAACCTTGTCGGCTTTCTGCGTGGGATCCTCCTCTGCGGGAGCTGTTGTGGCGCGCATTTTGAGTGCGGGAGACTACTTGGAAAAATGGCAGGACTCTTCACGAACGGCGGCTCGGCTCACCGAAGACGCCCGACGACAGACCGAAGGAGGCGCCGGAAAACTGTCGATGCAGGCGTAGCAGACTGAACGGCGTCTTCCGTGGATGGAGCGCACGAAGCAATCTGGGGGAAGAGAACAAAGAAAAAAAAGACGCGCAAGAGCTGTCGTATGGAACGGCGCAGCAAAACGAAACAGCAGAAATCAAACCCCGTCTGTGTTTCCGCTCACTCTTCCTGTGTTCTCCCTGATACGAAAAGTAGGCGCTGAAGCGGGACCGGCGTTTTCTGCCTATCGTTGAAGACCCTCGGCACGGATCGTGACAGCCGAATAGCAGACCAGCAGTTCTTCAGCCCTTCATGTTCAGTTTTCTGCCCTCGGCGTCGATCGTACGGCTGTGCGACTGCCGTCGCGGCCCTGTCGGTGACCCCCACGGGGCGGCTACGCAAAACCCTCGAAAATCCGGAAGAAACAGATGAGCCACCGTTCTCATAAGACTGCCTCAGGCGTCGGATGGGACGAACTGATTAACTGCTCTCAGAGGAGCGGGCCGGAAGGGTCGCTGGTCCTGGTCAGTCGTGCCGCACCCGTGAGCAGAACAAACTGGCGGCAGCGGCGCTCCTGCTGGCTTTGCAAGCTGAAGGAGGCGGCAGACCAAAAACAGTCACTTCTGCGGACAGCACCTCCAATATACCGGTGACGCGAGACCGGAACGAATACCCGCCACCGGACACTGAGAGACGCCGCAGGTGGTCTTTGGCTCTCTCTCGAGTTCTCCGTCTTTTCGTGGCACAGGTGATGGAGACTTGCAGCGGACGGCAGAGAGGGATTTTACTTCGAAGATAGAAGAAGTGCTTGTTTCCTCACCTGCGAATACCGCGTTCTTTGCGGTGGTCAGGCTCCTACTCTTCGCAGTAGAACGGCGGGAGAAAACTTTGGAAAACACCACCACGGCGTCCGGCGCTCCCTCTCCTCGGGATGGTCTTCAGGACAGGGAAGGTGTTTGTATACGGGAAAGCGAATGCAGAAATCGTCTGTACTTTGCACCCCTGAGCACGTCTTCCAGCTGCCTTCCTGGGCGGGCATTCGTCCCCTTCAGCACGACGTTTGAACAAGCATACCTTGTGTGCAAGGATGGCCTGCAGACTTTGTCCGGTCGGCTACTCTGGCGTACCCGCGGGCGCGCGAGTGCGTTTCTAGAAAAGCGGCTGAATTCGACGGAAACGGCGGAACGAGGCGGACCAAACAGTCGATCCACAACTGTCGTCTACACGCGACGGGTGCGAAACGCGACGTCCAGGGAAAAAACGAAAAAGTTAGCTGCATGACTTCCGGACGGCAAAAGCGGCTTGTCCGGGAACCGGGGAACGAATCCAGCGAGATACACGCAGACTCCCGGAGTGCAGAAGAAGGCGGCGGAGAAGAGGGGGCGGGAGAACCAGAGAGAACGAGTTGAGCCACCGCGAGAGAGCGTGCGCGCGACCGGCACTCTCTGCCTCGCGCTGCGTTCGCGCCTGGCCTCCTCCTCCAGTCTTCCACAGACGGCACCCTGCGAAGAGCGCGCGGCAAGCAGACCCTGTACAGAGCGGCGGAAGTCGTTCGCCCACTCCCTCCGTCCTGCGGAAGGGCCTTTATTTCCGTCAACCGTCAGCCTGTCTTCGAATTCCGGGCGCCGCGCGCCACTGCGCACAAATCGGAGGACAGTCTCAACGCGGGCAGCAAGACGGGAGGAGGAGGGAGAGCCTGCGCCTGCCCTCTGCTGCAGCGTCGCCCTGGTGTCCGGGTGCGCGGCACGTGTTCGTCCATGGCCTCCTCCCGGAGGCTATCCCGGGAGGTTTGCAGGCGGCATTCAACACACGCCACGTTTTATCCAGCACAGGGTGTCATTCGGGGGCCTCTATCTGTACGCAACAGCCAAAGCAGTTCCACGGACAGCAGCGGTTCTTCTGCGACCTGTCGACACCACAGCAGCAGTGCGGGTGTCCCGCTCGAGCCAACGTGCCTTGTTTCTTCGCGAGCCAGTCCGGTGAAGCAGCCCACCGACCTGGTGGTGCTTCGCACGTAGAGGCTGCCGACCAAGGGGCTGGAAGAATGTTTGTTTTCTGTCGTCGTGGGTCGGCAGTAATGTGCCGTGTAATGTGCCGTGAGTGCCGGTCACGAGCACATTCCCCTCGTCCAGGGAGCGCACTGCCCAAGCACTAGTTTTAGCCTCCCCTCCTGCATATTTGAACCGTACGCAGGGTGAACCCAGTAAGTGGTGATGCACAGTAAGCGCGGGTTTTCAGAGAACCCGCAGCGCACCACCAGGACACGCCGAGCCTCGTCCTCCGGTATGTGTTTCAGTGCACAGCAGCCGACCGACTATCCGCCGCTGCGCCTCTCGGCTTCGGGTAGTCGCCGAGAGGAAGAGCGCTAGAGAGAGCTCCACAGAACAGAGATGTGGACACGACGGGAAACAGGGGCTTCCAAGAGACGCGCGAGAATTGTGCGGAGCTTTAGAATAGGCTATAGCATATCAACTCTGGCGCGCATACCCGGTGACTTCCGTTCTGCGCAGAACCTCGCAGGCCATGCGCCGCGGGTAGTGCCCGGATGCGCGTGCGTAACCCGTGGAAAGCAAACGAGACAACGGCACACTCCGTGAGATCGCGAGCTCTCTTAGCGCGTGTTCTTGACCATCGATGAGGGCTTATTGTCACGCTCCTTCTATCTAGTTGGCTCACTGCGTACTCAGGATCGGAACAAAACAATACTGCACTCTCAGAGCGAGTTGTCTCACCGCTACACAGACTTACCGTAGACAGCAGTACACAGCTACGACGTGAGGCCTAGGACGTGCGACGGTGCGGTTGCTAAGGCCTGCGGACCCTCCCGCAGTGTCACAAAACGTTCATTCTCGAGTGCCGACAAGAACGCGGTTAACTCTGTCTGGGTCTCAAACATCAGAGGCAGAGCCGCTGATAATGGAAAATCTGCCTTGTGTAATATGAGTGGCATCTGGTAACCTGAACTAACAGCCCGTTGACCCCGGGTTTACACCCGACGGTTTCGACGTAGTTTGCGACTGCCGGAGCGCAACTCTTATACCACCGCGTCCACTGCCCAAATCTAACTGCAGCATTGCTGCCACAGCAGGGTGGAGTCGGCTTTGCTTGTGTTATTCCACGCACCGCCCGAATGAAAGCACGCTGCAAGGCTACAGTTAAGGTCCCGATCTGCTCGTTTCCTACGTATCTTGCCCTCGTGACTGTGCGTATCCTTCGACAGCCTCACACGCTCTGTGCTGAAAAGCACCTGGAGCTACCATGTTTCCAGACAGTACGGCGGACTGCTACCTCCGTAGGCCGCAGCTGACGTGACAGCAGGAGACTCTGAAACGATGGGCTCCAACACGTAAAGATATCTGAATTGTGAACCGACGGAGTCTGGCACTTTGCCACGGGTCCCATGTTCCTTATGCTGCGCGTTTGTCACGTAGGGACAACCGGGCGCACCACAGTCATCTTCGGCGGGTACTTTCACCCGTGCCACAGAAGCACTATCCCACTGATCGCTCGTCCGCGCTTCGGTGCAAATCACCAATCTAAAAACAGTGCGTCAGCTCCCCGAACAAGCGCCGCTCACAGGAAAACCAACTCAAACCCTATACACTTCATTTCTGCTCCGCATGAGAGAGCACGTGCTCATGGCGATCAGAAATCACCACAGATACATCATCTTGCCGTCTCTTCATGAATCAGATAAAACATATAGTCCTGAATGGTTACACCGGCACAGGCGGCAAACTGCATCACTCTTTTCGTTCACCCGTACGCCGAGCGGCCTTCTATCTGCATTTGTTTCAAAAGTACGGCTCGCGGACCTTTAGATCTCCAGTGCCTCCTCGTTTTCAACAAACTTCTCCGGCTCCGGTGGTTGGCGGCATCCCAGACTGGGGTCAGTCAGGTTCACCTTGAGGTCCTCACTCACGTATGCCTTGCGTGTGTGTAGGTCAGTCGCCTGGAGACGGAAACTCAAGTTCTCCGCGTCGGCCGGAAGCGGGATTTCCAGCGAGTTGACCTTCCATCCATCGTTGGCTCTGAGAAGCATCCAAACGATACAGAGGAAACTGGATGGCGGCTCACAAAATTACTCTGCCCTCACACTAGCATCCATTCAAGAAGTCACACGCTCCCACAAGCTCGCTGTACGCTAAGCAACCACACAGCACGGCGCCACTTCCTGCCCACGCATGATGCAGCAAAGCAGCTACGTTGAGTTGAGTACAGCAAGCGCCACGCCGCCCTCAACTGCAAAGGAGAGTCTCCTACTGAGTACGCTGCAGCTAGGCGGAACTTACGCGTTGTCGTAGCCGTACACGTCGCACTTCAGTCCCGCCTGTCCAGTGCTGACGCAGACAAACATGAATGCACTTCCCGGGCCTGTGATGGGGAGCGACACTTGCTCTTCTTCAACGGCTCCCTCGGCGCCAACCTTTGTCCGGTAGCACTTGCGTGCCTGGTCTGACTCCACGGCATCTGGACCGTGACACGTAATGCTTGCCACTGAACTGTGGCCTTTGTCACCATTCTGGTCGGCGAGCGCCTGGCCTACATCCATCTGCAGGGGACCTGCGCCCCAGCCTGATGCGGTGAGCTTCACAACCGCGCCCTCAGGCAACGGCCCTTCGACTTTGACCGTGTCGCAGTCCACCTCCGTGAGAGACATGGCTGCACCACCGAAACATGACCAACGAGAGGCATTCATTCACCAGACTCGGCGTTCCAAAGCGTCTACACACAGCTTCGTGTCACCTAAACTACGCGGGCTGCGCCGTTTGCCCCCCTGACGCGCGGCCCCTACTGGAGCGGAGGCGGCACCTCCGGCGCGAGAACCGCGTACACAGGCAGCCACGACCGCCCTTTCGACGTCACGCCGCAGGATTTGCAAACGCGTGGGATGGAGCGGAAGCCTCCACTCACCCTTGCTTAACTGCGCCAGGATCACAGGCTCGTTGCTCAGGACCCCTCCTCGGCCTGGCGAGCTGGACGCTGCAAGAGAAGCGAAAGCAGCACAGGAAAGAAACGAAATCGACACATTCCGGCACAACTCCCTAGGCTGCTGTCGCAACGACTGCGCGTCCGCCCGCCCCGCAGCTGTCGCGGCTGGCATCATATGCGACTGGTCATGTCACTGAGTTTTCTGCGCAGTAGCTCCTGGACGTAGAGGGTCCGACGCGTGCGGTGACTGATGGACGCCTCTTCTTAAGGCAGAAGCATTTTCGTACCTCTGCGCGCAGAGACGACTGCCGGGAGGAGTGCTGCCGCGCACGTAGCCGCGGAAAAGAGACGAATTTTCACCATCCTGGAAAGGAGACGAGGCCTCGGGAAGGTACAAACTGAGCAGAAAACGTCAAACTTGAAGTGAACTGCAAGGAACAGATATATGAACTGTATGGCACTTAACATTGGGCGCACTGGCTGCCCAGTTGCCACGAAGCCGGACGAGGATTTTGCGGCTACTCGCGGATGGTCGTCGGGGTGGTCATCGACAGAGACACGATCGATATCTGGGTACCCGAGAGCACGCGATGATCAGCAGGGGGGCGGCTGAACTCCCGAGACGGCACAACGAGGAGAGTTTATCGCGACGCGTGAAGAATCTTTGTTGCTGGTCGTGCGCTTGGCTCGCGAGACACAACACTGAATTGCTTCGATAACAAATAAACAAATCCGGAAAGTTGTGGTCCGCTACGATGGACGGTGTTGCGGAAGCGACGGCGAACACCCCTGCCAGGCACGCTGCTAGCTGCAGTTTGCCACTCCAACCCGTCCGACGCGTGGCGACGGACCCCCCTTTACTGCGTCCGCAGCGAGCAGGCGAGCTGCACCCGCTCCTGCTGCTGTCAGCTACAGGAGGCTAGCGCGGGTGGCAGGGCGGTGGCAGCGGCGGGGGGTGGATCAGCATGCAGTGAACCGGAAGACCACCGCTGAGAAAACGCATGCAAACTGCTCGCACAAAAACCTGATGCATCATCATGCGCCACGTGTGCGGACAGGAGACACTCTGTCAGGCCAAGCCGCCCGTGTATACACGCACTGAAGATTTCGTCTTCGTTCTGCGGCCGTGCGCGCCGGATTTGCTTCTGCACTTTCCCCGTTTTTTTCTTTTCGGGAGACGCACATTCACATCGCCTCGCGGCCCCGCTGAACGGACTCGTAGTTTCCGCCTCCTCGCACTTGGTGCTGCGGCGCGAGTCCAAGGCCGCGGATTCTCGTGCGTGCCGACTGCCTCGCGTTTGCGTCTCTGCCGCTGCCTCTGGCTGCCAGTTCGTTTTCTACACTCCCACGTCGCTTCGCCCAGCATGTCTCCCTCTGCTGCTTCCTCTGCCTCGGCAGCGCCGGCTTTGACGCCGTCGCCTCACGTGGATCGCCTGCTGGGCGACTTGAAACTGTTTGCCGCGTACGACGCGGCGGCGGGCTGGCAGGAGCCGAAGGCGATGGAGAGCGCGTTCCAGAGTCTTTCTTGGGACGACGCGGAAGTGCTGAAGGCGCTGCCTCAGTACCTCAACTGCCGCGGCGAACAAAAGCGCCGGGTTGACTTCGCCTACGCAGCGCTCTGCCCGCGACCTGTCGATGAGAAGGATCCGAAGCAGACGCTGATGAGCCTGTGGATGAAGGCGCGCCTTTTTTCGTACGACCAAAAACACCCCTTCGCTCTCTCTCCCTACGCGACCACTAACAACTAGAGCGCCGTAACGCGACTCGGTGCGCGGCGGCACGCGCCACCCACAAATATACAGGAAGGCGACGTTCGCCTATCGCGCGTCCCACTGTAAACACTCCTGTCGGGAGGTGCAGGCTTCCTCCGATGTATGCATGCACCTACCCCCCCTTCTGTGTCGTCGAGATTCCTCGCCCACTCCGCCCGTCTCCCCCAGCCGAGGCTCTCCGAGGTGCCTTTGTCGTGCGTCGTGTGTCGTCGTTGTCTTTGATGCTTCGAATCGACAAACGGTGGTGGAGAGCAAAGAGGTGGAGGAAGCGGGGAGTGGAACGGAGGGGGGGAGTCGCGCAAACGCGAGATGCAGGAAAAGCGGGCTGCTGAGACGTGACCTTTGAAGGGATCCTGTGGAGCTCGTTTTCCCGACACGAGCTACTGGGGGATCTCGCTTGCTATTCTCTCCCTTACAGGCTTTCTCCTTCTGGAAGAATTCTTGTTTTTCGTTTTCTCCCGTCGGCAACCTCCCTTGCGGGTACAATGGTTTTCGTTTTTCCTCAACACTGAATTGTGGAAGCAGTTCCCTCTCTCTCCGTCAGCCATCGCGTGTGGCTTCCAGGAGTGCCCAGGCGGCGCGAACGATCCGAGACGCAGCGCGCGTTCTGCGTGTTATCGCCACGTACACAGCCTCCACTCGGGCGAGACAGCGCACGTGTAGCGCGCGTCACCACGGAGGGCATCGCGTTAGTGCTTCTGTTGAGTGTGTTCACGAGCAGGACTTAGTTTGCCGACTCAGCACACTTTTCCTTTTTTTAGCTCGAGCCTCTTTTCCAGCTTTCCGCAGCCCGCCGTAAGAGTGGAAACGCAGTTCAGCAGAGCTAAACACGGTGCTTGGAGCGCACAACGCGCATGGCCCTGCGGCGGACTCTTCTAGTCAGTGGCGGAGCCGCGACCCTCCACGGCTCCAAAGCCCGAGACAGGACACAGAGCTGCCTCCCCACACTGTTGTTTAGGCCTGCTTTCGAGAACCGTGGTTATGTGGCGGCGCAGACGCGGCAGGGCCTACACTTACACACGCTAGGGCAGACAGACAAGCGAAGGGGGGGCGAAAGCGTTTCACATATATATATATATATATATATATATATATGCACGCCTTTGCCGAAAACCCACACTTCCGAGAAAACGAGTGTGTGCAGCAGAGGAGTTTAGTGTTTTCTGCAGCTGTCTGTTCCGACTCGTGAGCCACCTGAGCCACCCCCGAGCCTGGTGCCCCTCCGGACGCCACGCATGCGCGTCCTTGCGCGTTTCGCAGCCTCCTCTTCTTCGCAGGCGAAGAGGAGACGCTCTGTGACTCTACGGGGATCTCCGCCGCACCACAAAAGCCGCTACTCTCTGAGGTGCGTCGATAGGACGTTTGCTGGAGGAAGCGTCCAGGTCAAGGTTAAGAGGTGATATATTGCCGTTAATAACATCAGTGCGATTTGAAATTCACACTGGTTTGACAAGAGCGCGCACACGGGAACCCCACGTTGTCGGGAGCCCAGACGAGCAAACGAAATTCACAGGGGACCGCACGCAGCGAAACACTCAGTGCCAAAAAGAGGCAACCTTCCTCCTGACATCACTGGAACCTGTGTCTCAGGTCCGTGGAATTGAAAAGAAAGGGGCAGCCAAGAAGGCCCCCGCTGCACACGAACCCCTGGAGGCAGGGAGCCACGGTCGTGTCCAACGGGAATGCTAAGAGAGAATACATGATGCATAGAAGGACACCTGACGTGGAAGACGACGTGGCTCTGCACGCAGACGTTATGCCGCCGTTATTCCCAAAGTAACTCGAGAAATCCAGCGTTGTGAACCCCCGTCCTCAGCCCACAAATACACTGCGGGAAACGCATTCCACTGCTCTTTCATACTGAAGCAAGCAGACATTGTCTGTTTTACACACGAGCCGCGCAGGACAGGCAAGGAAACGGGAAAATCAGGGAAAACGACGATGTACCGAAGGGACAGGCTCGTTCACCATCTCGTCGTTTCCCGTCATGCGCCCACATTATACAGCCAGGAATTGCAGACTGAGAGCAACGGCGACAGAGCGCGAACGCGACAGAGGGAGCACCCCTACAACATTAGAGGAATTCGTTTTTTGAAGTATCCGAGGACAAAAGACAGAAGCGACCACGCCGAAGCATAGAGGGCAAGCAGAGAAAATGCCACCAAAGGAGACACGAGAAGCGTTTTCAGACTCAACCCCCCCAGCCCACACAGCACGTTGGCGACCAAAAATATCAAGATTTGGTTCTGAGAGATGCCGGATAAAAGATACGACGCCCGCGAGCTTGCACGGCCTGCCATGACAGTCACAAAAAACAGAAAGCCGATATACAGCTTGTGGCCGCGGACCGCCACCAGGGTGAAGAAACCACGCGAGCACCTAGAGCCGCACCCAACCGGAAAGCGGCACATTATACATCACCACCAGGTGAAACGACCGAAACGCTGCAACAAAACAGCAGGAGGAAAGGTCGAGTTGTACGCTGAGCTGCAGCGAGACCTAACGGTTGCCTGTGTGCGAGCGTAGGCATATTCACCTTTCCTCGTCTGCCTGCCTTTCGCCCCGACGGCCTCTCTGCGCTCCCGTCGCCAGCTTCGCTACGCGCCGCCGGATCCATTGCCATTTACTTTGACGCGCCTGCCTGCGTCTCGCTGTCTCTCCCTCGTGCTGCTTTGTTCCTGTCTACACATAGATGTGCGCGGCAACGCACGGCGTGACTACCGGGAGTGCGCTTGCGACTCTGTACAAAGAGGATTTAGCATGGCAATTCACTCACCAATCACTGCGTCAGACAAGAAGAGGCCCCCAATACCGTAGAGGTTTAGCGCAGCGACGAGGAGAATCCAAGGCAGATTGATCTACAGGACAAACGCGAGAGGCACCGAAGCAGACTGTCAGTTTCCCGACAAACACGCGTCCAACATACGCATGGCTGCCGATACGCGCAGTCTCCATCACCGCCGCGAACAGCAGGCTTGTCAAGTTCGTTGCATCTAGGTAGCTCACTGCGGACTTCGGATACCCAAGCCGTTTGTTAAAAATTGAGCCGATTAACTACGGTGAATAGGGACCGCTTTTTCGGAGAGGCCGACGCTATCCCGTGAGCACACTCGACACGCGAGCGCGGCATCAAGCACGCGCGGCGAGCAGAGACCGGTGAGCAGAAGGCAAACTGAAAAAGACGAGAAAATGCTCCTCTGCGCTGGAGGCCTGCGATTGGACGGTCGACGAGGGTCGCTGCGCAAGCTCGAGAATACCAGAAAACCGAACGAACCACGAAAACAGTCAGGCTTCGAAGACACCAGGGAAGGCGAAGACTTACCAAGCGGCGCATCGGAAGCAGGTTGAAGTAGAACGCCAAAACTAGGGCCGCGAGGTAGCAGCACACCGCGCCGCTGAAAAGGGAGTAGACGCGTCAAATACACACACAGATGCACCAATATATACATAAAGGTAGATATATGGCGCCGAATGTGCAGACAAACGAGCAGCGGGAGCGCGCCAGGCTTGTACCGCGCGAGGCACTCCTACACATGAAGGAAAGGCGACGACGCAGCTTGCCACGAAAGCAGAAACGAGCCTGTCCTCAAGTACCCTGCGGCGCATACAGCAGCCCGCCAGCCTCTGGGGAGTCTCCTCTTGTCTCTGTTCGCAAGGCGAAAAAAATCCTCTGTGAGCAGCTGAACTAAACTCGAGAACTAACAACGCTGCGCGGTTCCTCTGCGCCTACAGCCGCAACACGCTTCAACGACGTTTACTGTGTGCACACATGACAGGCGTGTCGAGCTGCCTCGTCCAAGACCGGAAGAGTGTGTGCCTCTGGGGGTTTAGGGTTTAGCGGACCCGCGGTCCAGACCTACAGAAGTATCACTGCGATGAGAAGAAATCGCGACGACGAGGAGGCGTTGCTCGGAGTGCTTCGCTCTCCCTCGACTGGCTCTTTCGCGTCAGTCGCGCTGCAGGCAACAACACATCGAGAGACACGTTGTCAGTCCTGCGCCCGACGGTCTCCCCGAGCGACGCGGGTTAGGCTCAGAACACAGGCCAGAAGCACCGCCGCAGACGCCCACACAAAATTCAAGAAACTGGACCCCACACATGAAACTGAGCACCCTGAGTGAGCTTGTCTGCATCTTTTCACATACAAATATAACTTTATTCAAACTCTGTGAACTTAGTCCGTGTGCCTGGAGGTTTCTCTCTGTGTGCGTGTGTAAGCGGTTCCTGCGCGTCTCCCAACAACGATGAAGGCAACACAGCCTCTATCCACTTCACAACCATAAAGGAGCGCATATCTGAGAAGTACGGATTCATGTGCTCGTTCCGTCGGTATCGCACTGGGGCATGCGTATGCCGCATCCACACGGCACACACGCACATACACGTGTACACACGCATACATATATATATGGACTCAACTATGACCTGCCAGTTTGTTCCCTGGAAGCAACGCAACACTATTCCGTACGACGAGCCCTGGGAAAACGAAACAAGAATGCATGCACCCTCTTCACCTCGGTGCAGACGAAGACGTCGCGTCAAACACGAGAGTCCCAACGCCCGCGCCGAGCATGTACAGGGCAAAAAAGCCTGGACGAAAAAGAAAAAAGGCGAGAAAACAAAAAAAGAACGTGACAAAGAGGGGGACGCGAAGATCACGATGCCGGCTTTGGCAAACGATGGGCGATGAACGGAAAACCGTGCACAAGACGTTTCTGAGCCCAGAGCCGGGAGGAGAAAAACCCCGAAAACTCCCACGGCTGGCGCGAGGTGCAAAAGACGGCGTGCGAGCTCCTTCAGAATAGAAGATACAGCACGAGAGTTGACTCAACCGCCCTGCCTGAGAAGGAACTACAGATGACGGTGATGACAGAAGCAGAAAGACGATGACGAAATGATATGAGAAAAAAATGCAGGAACATCCGAGTTTGCGGTGTTCACTAGGAGACTCAGGCCGTGGAGAGTGGGGCGACTCACCTATGCAGCCCAGAATTCCTTCCCTGTTTGCGGTGAACAAATCTGAAAAAAAGCACGAATGCCCGCGCGCACTGATGAAGCAAACACGACACCCCGAATGGATGGAGACGCACACACGGACACCAGGAGTAGCCTTCTTTTTGTCGCGATTAATCTGCAACGTGCCAGAGAGAAAAACGCATAGGACAAGCCGACACCCGCGGCGAAGACCACGAACACGCCTGTTGACAGTCGTCCCTTGCGAGCGCGCAAAGTCTTCAGAAGAAACAGCGAAGCACTCGAAGAAATAAACAGCCGACCGAGGACGGAGAGCGAAGAGGAGATGAGATCGCCCAGGAAGGAATGGAGAGACAGCGAGCGACGCGGCTAGACGAGGAAATGAAGAAGACCTGAGGGAGCAGCGCCAGAGAGGGACGCGGGCGCGCAAAGAAACCGCGAAAGAAACTGGAGGTTCGCAACACGCGCGGGGTGACCAGAGTGGAGTCGCAGACACGCTGCAGCCCAACCCGCGCCCTAGCCACATAGAATCTGACAGCACGCGCCACCGGCAGGGAGGCAAGCGCCGAGGCGAGAAGAGAACCGCGGGGAGAGAAGGCACATACGGCGGATAGAGTAACCTGGCGCGAGATGAAAAAGAGCAACACGACGACTCACAGACGAAACGCGCGAACAGGAAGAAGCAAAAGGCAAACGACCAGACTAGCGAAACGCTAGCGCGGAGGACCAGCGGCCTACTGTCTCTGCTCGCCGAAAGCACCCAAGTCTCCGCGTCTGTCGCCGTCAGAAGAAGCTGGTAAACTGAAAAAGCATCGAGACACAAGAGACGCAGATCCCCCGTGAGCCACCTAGGCTCCTCGTCCTGCGCACTCGTGAGAAACGAAGGAGAACAAAGCGGCCTACCTGCAGCGAGGCCGATGCCCAGCGGTGCACAGAGGACGGGGTTCACCGGCAGGTCGGAGAGGAGCAGCTCGGCAGCTGAACAGAAAAGGCAGGCGGACAATCAGCCACGAGTTCGTTCCACGACAGCTACTCGGAACCGCGACTTCCACGAAAGGCGCGCGCAGTCCGTCTGCAAGAAGGCCGCTCAACGTCCGAAGCAAAATCGAGGCCTGCGCAACAGAGAGAGGAACTCACCAAGATACAGGACCATCAGCGTCACGTAGAAGTTCCAGTGTTTACCGTACTCCGTCACCGGCGTCTGCAAATCGAAAAAAAAAAACTGAACGCCGAGTGTGTGCGCGGCTCTCAGGCGAAGCGTCTGACGGCGCCGAAGAGACCCTAACGTGTGCACGTCGTAAAGAAACAGTTGCGGTTCTGGCTCAAACACTGCTTCCGCAGCTTCGAGGATCCAGCCGACGGACAGAAGGAGGCACTATGTGCATGCGCCATCCACGTTTGAACACATGCGCAGTTCTACATGAATATGCATTCATGCATCGCGCGCTTTCCCTAGAGTACAGCTTATTCAGGCTATGAGGGCAACTAGAGATTCGCTCTGATTCTGAGTCGCCTTTCCAATCCGCAGCTCACGTAGTAGTTGAGGAACGAAAGAATCGCGAAGCGCCCGACGCCCACGATGGCAAGGAGCCCGCTCCTCCGGACCGCTCGCCCGGCTTTGCCTAGGTACCCTCGAGAAGCTTTCTCTTCGCTTCCCAAAGCCTTGAAGCTCTTATTTTTCTCTCTCGAGGCGGTTTCATCACGAGGCCTTCCATCTCGTTCGCAGCTCTCTGCGTGCAATGCGGTGTCGGGCGGCGTAGCGGCTCGTTCCTTCTCGATTTCGCGCGTCTCGGCATCTTTGCACATCAACTCGCGTGGCTCGCCTTCATCGCGTCTCTCTGCGCCGCTTCGCAGCTTGCAGTCCGCTTCCGCGCCTCTGGGAGATGCGGAGTGCAACGGAGGCGATGGAGAGCCTCTGCGTCTCCGCAGGGACACGTGCACTGAAAAGACGTTCAGCCGCACACAGGTCATTTCAGACGCATCTCGACTCGACGACCCTAGCTAGCATCTGAGCTGACAGACTTGCTCTCCTGTCGCGTACGCTGCAGAGCTCTCAGCCGCGTGAGTCGCGACACGAAAAACGACCTCTCGAGAGCTAAAAAGCGAACAAAGGAAACTCGTCGGATTTTCTAAACCCACGGACGTGCGAGCCTCCAGAAAAGAAACTACGACGTCGTTTTGGTTCCTGTGATCCACCATTTTCCTCTTCCCGACTTGGGTTCGCCTCGCCGCCGAATCCACTCTCCGCGTCCTTCTGTCCCTCTCTCAGAGCCGCAATCCAACTACAACTGCCTTCGTCTTTCTTTCTCTGCTTCATCCTTGCCCGCGGACCCGGATCTCCGCCATCCCATTCGATTCATCGTCTTTTTCCTCCCTCCCTCTCTCCCTGCAGCCCGCGCCTTCTCACTGAGGCCAATGGAGCAGACGAGAAAGATCCGCCGAGACACCGCGAAGGAGTTCCTCTACCTGAAGCTCGTTTCACGCTCTAAAGCAGGGTGATGACAATCGCCTACCTCGCGCTTGCGGAGACACAAGGCCGCCACCAAAGACAAAGCACCCGACGCCGAGATCCATCTGCGAACCGAATGCATGCAGCCAGACACATGCACATCCGCGCTGATACCTGCAGACCCATCCCCTTCACCCGTGGCTGCCTCAGCGATATCTGCGCTATCCGCTTGGCCTCCTTCCCTCCGTTTGACAAAGCCTCAGTTCCGCGCAGGACCAGATATATGCATGCATGTATGTAATGTACTGTGTGTATATGTATATGTATATATGTATATAGGTATATATATGCATACGAGGGTACACACTAGGAAATGCTCTACGTAGGGTTTAACGTATCCCGAGATAAAACCAGATACCATACAGCGAGAGACACGGCGTTGCCGCCAGTCGTGCGTACGGAAAAGAGACATAAACGCGGAGATGCAGATACGTTCTCAGCGAGAAGGCAGTCCGGCACAAAGCCACTCAAGACTTACCAGAGAGACGCCATAGGTTGACGTTTTGGCGAGGCTTCTGGGAAAGATGAAGAAGTCGACGCCGAAGATCGCTGAAAAAGGGGGATATTTCACCGTTTCCACTATTTCACATTCCTTCACTCAGAAACTCCGCACAGAGCGCCGCTGTCCCTTCACCTCGGCCTACAGAGTCCTCAAGCACGCGAGGAAAAACGAGTTACACCGCGACTTGCGGCGACGACAGAGGACCCCGAGATGTCCGGCCTCTGAAGAAAAACTCCTTTTTGTGCTCGAGAGCGTGAGACAGAGCACGAAGGAGAGAAGGCACGCCGGCGAACGCAGAAGCAGAGAACTGCAAGTCCGAAAGACCGGTCTCCTCGCTTCCTGCCGTACGATGAAGGCGCGGAGAGACACACGGGGCTCGCGAGCGGCGCAAGCACAGAAAGAAACGAGACACGCAGAGCTGCGAGAGCTGAGAGTGGAATCCGAGAGGCAGATGTGCGCTTCTGTTTGCCGTTCTCACTGCTGCCTTGACGCGATTCTGCCTGTCTGTAGAGCTTCATCGTTTCCGTCCCCTCTGCATTCCTTTCGCCCCTTGCCCTTTAGTGCCGGGGGGCCTCCTGCTGTCTTCTGAATTTTTTTCAGCATTTTTTCCTGTTTCTGCCTGCGCCTGGAGTGCAAAGACCTACCGATGCACGTGGCAATCATCAAAATGCCGCGATACTCCTCCAAGGCCAAAACGCGCCTGCGAAGGAAAATCCGGCGAAAAAAATGTGCTTTGGAGAAACCGTACACATGCACACGCCGGCGAGGAAACGAGACGCCGGATGCTGGCGTCAGAAAAACATTCAAAAAGAACTGCCAGTCCCAAGGAGAGTCAACGGCATCCTCTGGAGGCGAGCGGTCCGCGGCGACAAAGAATCTGAAGCCGCGAGCGACGGAGAAGGATGAGAAGGACAACGAAAGAAAACCCAAAACGCTTGACGCCTCGGAACTAGAAAGAGAGCGCGCATGCCCTGAGAGCCTACCCACGCTCGTCGGTGGCGAAGACTGCCTGGTGCACCGCGCCAGTCTCGCTTCGCTTGAAGGGCGAACGATGAGGGAATTCGAGAACCCTGAGGCAAAAGAGAAGCACAAGGCATGCAGCTGGAGGAGTAGGTGAAGCCGACCGGCTGAGCGAGGGAGACCCTGGTTGCCAGAAGAGGGGGAAGGAGAGGGGGAGTGGGGGGAGGGAAACACGGAAAGAAAAGAGATCTGATGCAGCATCTGAACACGAAGCGAAAAAAATCTCGTGAAACAGACACACGCGCTGGCGACAACGCGCGGTCTCTGGTCTTCGGTCTTCGCCCTGAGTTCAGAGAAGAAAGTCTCTGTAGAATGAATCACGCAGAACTCTCTCTTTACGACACTGCCCCCCTCGCGCAGAGTCTGCTGCGCGCTGCGCTGCCGCGTGCCGGTCTCCTGGGCAACGGAAAGAAAGGCGGCGCATCGTGACGAGGAAGCGAGGCCAGAGGCGCACGCCGCGCGCAGGCGGATGCAGGCTTGGATTGACTTCTCTTTACCAAGCGCCAACAGCCCACGCAGCGGTGAGAGAGCCGACGACGAGGGAGGCGGGCACGAGCGAGGCGGGGAGGCAGACGCCCGCGAGGACCGGCAGGACGAGGAGCGCGAAGTCGAAGACGAATTTTGGCAGAATCGCGAGAAGCGCAAGGAGGAAGCGGCAGCGCGGCTCACAGGACGCGCGAGGCGCCTCCTCTCCCGCCTGCGCGTGGGCGCTGGCGACAGCATACTTGCTTTCGCGCTGCCTCGCCGCGGACGCTCCATCGCCGACTGAGGAGAGAAACGAAGGCCCACAGGGCGCGCCTTCCGCAGAGGGGGAACGGGAAAGCCCGCGAAGAAGCCTACCCGCCGCGAGCAAGAAGACGCGGAGCGAGTTATACATCAACACACTCAGCTGCACGCAGCGGAGAAGGAACGCGGCAAACGAGCAAGACTACGCACCACTCCAAACGCCAACGAGGGAGCCGTGAAAACCCGGAGGCGACGACAACGGCCAAAAAGCAAACTGAAAAAGACGCGAGAGGGCGAAAAGAAATCAGAGAGACGGGGTAACACAGACACGGCACAGAAACGGCGGGAAAGCGCCGAATAAGCTCAGGCAGGTGTCAAGGTGGAAGCGAAAGGGCACAGGCCGCGAGACGCGAGAAAAAGGCAGGACACGGAGAGAGCGAAAGACAGAATGAAAACAGACAAACCTGCATACATACATTTCGCTTCCCCTATACATGTGCGCACGAGTGCACACATACACGGAATACGCGCAGACATCTGCCGACCGCCTACGCCTTATACCTCTGCACCCCAACAGACTGCCCTGTCTATTCCTTGGAGATGCAGCGCTACACACCTCAACACGCTACCCACGAATCCATACAAGTTGAGACGGATAGACAGCGCCGATGCGTCACCGCCCTGTCGCCAGTTTTCCTCTTCCCGTCGCCGCGGCTCTCTCGCAGGGCTCGCGGGTCGACTCTTTGTGCTCACCCAGAGGAGCGTGACGCAGAGGAAGACTTCGAGGAAGGGCGGGAAGCGGTCGTTCGCGTACGCGACCTCCTTCAGGGCGCTATAGAGCGCGCCGCCCGCGCGCGAGTCATCGCAAAGCCAGCTCGAGAGGGCGCCTCTCGCGCTGCCGAGTTCATCTTCTCCGGTCTCTGCGGCCTGCAGCGGCGTCCCCCCCGGCGCGGCGAAGCGCGCCAGCGCCTCTCTCGCCCGCTCAGGGAGGTGAAACTCCCACCGCGCGTCGGCGTCTGCCGCCTCCGCAGGCGACTCGCGCCCTGGCGCTTCAGGCGAGGGCGGGCTGCCGTGGAACCCGTCGTTTTTGGCGCCTTGCGAGCCACCTGCCCCCGCGCTGCGCCCTGCAGTTACCGCAGGGCACGTAGTCCACCATGCGCGTCCTGCGGCGAGGAACCAAGGGCTCCAGAGCCGCGAGGCGGTCGCGAGGAGGCGCGGGGGAAGGAAGGCAGTCGTAGACCAAAAGGTCGGCGAAGGAGGCGGCGCAGCCGCGCTGGGCGAGGCCGCAGGGTCGTTAACGGAGAAGGCGAGAAGCGCCGGATGCAGCAGGACGACTGACGCGGGCAGCGACGACGAAGGTGACGGCGACACGCGGGCCTGCGGCAGAAGCGGCAGCCGAACGAGGAGGAGAAGCGCCGCGGCGGCGAAGAGAGACAAGAGGAGAAGAAGGCGCGGGAGCACTCGACCCGACACAGAGGGGAGGGCGCAGGCGAAGAAGGAGAACGACGCGGGGAAAGGAGGCTTGGCGCGGGGAGCAAGCTCAGCTCGCGAAGAAGACGCGAAGGACGCCCTCATCCTCTCGATCTGAAGGGACCGCGCGCCACGGGAGGAGAAGGAGACGAGAAAACTCACGGGAAGCGCACACACAAGGAGACAGAGGATAGCGAAGATAGTGTCCCAGCTGCAGACGACGAGAAGAAGCCCATGCAGACGAGATGGGAGGAAAAAAACCGCAGCGTGCAGAGAAAGCGAACAGGAAGACGCGAGAGATAAGCGTAGAGGAACCTGAAACACTGACAGCAGATCTCCGCGGCCTGAATGCCCCTGCAGGTCGCAGCCCAGGGCTGCAAGGCGTAGCGAGTCCTGCACCAAGAGAGAGACCAAAGTGGAAGTGAGCTACAACAGAAGATGGGTCGTGTAGAGCGTGCACTCAGCCTCTCTCCTCAGGCGCCAGGCCTCCTGCCGGCGAGCCGTCTCTCGGCTTCTCATCCGCGGCGTTCTCTCCACGCACGCTACGCGTTCCTGAGGCAACAAGCGGGCCTTCCACAACTAGAAAGGATTCGCGATACGCAAAGAGATAGTCTCAACTTACACGCGCTGATAACCATAGTCGATCCTTGCACGGTTTGTCCTACTTGACTCCTCAGTGTGAGCAGAACGTAATTCACCGGGACTGAAGTCGGCGCGGCGCAGGCTGCAGGAGGAAACGCGTTTCGTAGAGAGTCGCGTTGAGTCTGCTGAAGCTCTCCTCGTAGGCCAACGGCGCCGATCTGAGAAAGATCGAAGAAATATGGGAGTGTCTTTACCCTCGAGGACGCCTTCCGCGAGGTAGAAACCCGGCAGCGCGCGACTCCGATCGCCGCCAGTGAAGGAGAGAGAGATCGAGAGGACTGAAGAAGAGAAGAAGATGCCGCGGCGGAGAGAGACAAGATTGGAGTGAGAGGCGCGAGAGCCGAAGCAGATCTGACCTTCGGTCTCTATATTGTGTCTTCTCTTTCTTCTGCTAGCTCGCGGGAGACGCGCCGGCAAATCGCTCGCTGCATGACGCGAGGAGGGACCGCATGCAACAAACGAACTGCATCTGCCTTCACTTTGGCTTTCTCGTTTGCCCGTCTCTCGGCTCCTCAACCCGCCCTTCTCGATTTTTTTTCGATTGGGCGCCGCAGAGTGAAGAAGGCGAGAAAAGCACGCAGGCCCTCGCTCCGCTGTCTCTCTTGTCTCCGCGCCCACCAGTCGCCAGGGGCGAGCCACAGAAAGGAGAAAGAAGAGGCAACTCCCCTTCCTCAGCCTGCCCGCAGGCACAACGACGCGGAAGCGCCGCTTACCGATCGGTCTTCCTCTCGTAGATTCTGTTCTCTCAACGCTCCCTCGGAAGGGAGGACGAAAGCAGGAAAAGGGTTCAGCTGCTTCGCGCGGCGGTCACTCCTGCCGATGCTGTTCCTTTTCTTCACTTCTTCGTAAGGCTTCCCCCGGCTCTCTGCTCTTCGTCGCCGACCCGGGGGCCTCGCCAGTTCCTTCCTCCTTCCAGCTGTCTTCTTCTCTCCTTCGCGACTCGCCTAGTGGGCTCGTCACAGCACACAGGCGCTACACATTTCTCGCGTTTCTTCTCTTCCCCGCTCTTCTGCGCCGCCCTCTCTTCGCTGAGGACTATGGCGAACTCCCTAGGAGGAGGACGCCTGTCTCTTCTGTTTGCAGGAAGCAGGCGCGGCAAGAGGCCCTTCCTTCACAAGAGGGAGACGCCGCGAGCGCCTGCGCCGCACGCGGCGCCTCCGCGCCCTTCACCTCCACACGTCTCTCAGGTCTCCGCGCCTCCCCCAGAAACTGCGTGTGCTGCGGCGTGCCTGCAGTCGTCGGCGTTCCGCTCCTGTCGCTCAGCTTTCCTTCGTTCTCTCTCCTCTGCTTCTCGTCTGCATGCGTGGCATGCGCGCGAGTCTCCGTCTTCGTTTTCTCCGTCTCCCGGTCTCCGCGGCGTTCGCTTTCTGTCCTCAAAGGCTTCAGAGCCCTTCCGCGAGCTTCTGTCTCGCCTGGAGGAAGAAGGCAGCCGCGAGAAGCTCAGCGAGACTGCGGTCGGTTCGCAGCAGGCCGCCGCTGCCTTCGGCGGACCGCCTCAAAGCCGCTCACAGCCGGCTGCTCCAAGCGTCTCGTCTGCAGCCTCTGTGAGCGCGGCGCCGCCCTTTTCGACGCAGAAGGAGCTGCTTAGAAAGGTAGCGTTTTTTGAGATGTAGACGCTCTACTGTGTTTCACAGCACGTTTGACTGACGCTAAGCGGCTAATATACAGGCATCCAAGATCTATTCATCTCTCGCAGGTTCGGTCGTATGCCCCGCTTCGCCACATAAATGAATCGTTTCTGCTAGTTCGAGGTCCGCTGACGCTGTAGGGAGCGGAAGGCGTCAAAGATGCGACTAACAGAGACATCTCTAGATCGGAGTCTGCACACGCCTAGGCGCATCTGGATTGATCGTGAGGAGAAACGAATCGACTGTCGGGAGAGATGAGGGAGCGGGAGCAGCGTGGACAGAAGTGGGAGAGGCGACGCGCGAAAGAAAGGAAGATATGGGACTCAGAGAGCCGCCGCACGACACTGATGATACAGAGAAGACACCACAAAAATCACGGGAGAGGCGATGCCAACGCATGCAGGATCGATGAAGTTTTTTTGCGAAAACCCACTATGTTGTCATGTGTCGATTGCCCGTCCTGCTTCAGCTTCTTCTCTCGTTTTCGGCGTACTACGACCGCCACTTCTTCTACCCGGGGTCTCCGTCCTCTGCGTCTCGTCATCCATCTGCTTCGTCTCCCTCCCCTCCCTCTCTTTCTTCTTCCTTTTCTCCTGCTTCGTATGCTTCCTTCGCTGTCCAGGCGTGCGCGTCGGTGTCTGTTGCTCTAGCGCTGTTTGCGTTCCATCTGCCTCTTTTTCTCTGGAGTGTCTGGCTCTTTGAGCGTCGCCCTGCGTCGGCAAACACCGAGGAGGAGGCGCGAGAGGCCGCGCACGCCTTTGTGCGCTTCAGGCTCTTTTTCGCAACAGCCGCGAATCAGGTCTCCTTCTTCACTCTCATCCCGTCTCTCTCGGGAGACCAAGAGCCCCTCTCTCACACGACTGCCGCTGCCTCGTCGCCGCCTGCGCAGTCCCCCCCCTCGGTGTCGCCTCTCTCGCTCTGCGCGGACGTCTGGCGCTTGCTGGCGCCGTCGCTCTTCCCGACAGACGTCTCGCTGGCGGCGTCGGTTCTCAAAGCCTCCTGCCTCGGGCTCTCAGCGGCCGTGCTCCAGCGGACTTACGGCGGCGCGAGGACGGTCGCGGGCCTGCTGGGCGCCTCCCTCGGCTCGTCGCTCTTCTCTCTTCTCGCCTACCAAAAACTAGGCATCTCCTCACTCCACGTGTCGGGAACCGACGGCGCCTTGTTTTTCACTTCCGCGATGCTGCTGGCGGCGCCCGGGCTGCGGCCGCAGGACGGCGCCGGGGCGAAGGCGGGGGGCGCGATGCGAGGCGCGAGCCGAAAGAGGGTGGTGAGCGTCCTGCCCAGAGTCCCCATTGCGGCAACCGCACTCGCCGTTCCCGTCTTCTTCGAGCTCGCACTGCGGGCGCCGGAGGCCCTCGAGAGTCTGCTGGCGGCTGACGTGTCTCCCGCACGGCGGGGACGCGACGCGGCTGGCGGCGCAGAGCCCTACCGCGCGCAGCAGACCCAGCGCAGAGAAGGGACAGCAGCCGCAGGAGAAGCAGGCGCTGAGGCAGGACGCGAGGAGCGAGGCCAAGGCGGACGGCAGAGTCTGTCGCTCGCTGGCGAGACGCACACGCAGACACAGCGAGGAGCAGAAGGCGGAGCTGCTTCGGCGAGCGCGCGAGAGGCAGCGACCGACCCGCTGCAGACGTTGAGGGTCGCGTCGCGTGGAGATCACAGCCATGGCGAGGTCGGCTTCTCTCCCTCTTCTGCGGAGTCTCCTTCTTCATTCGAGCGCGCTTCGCAGCTGCGAGACGCCGGAAGCGTGCAGGAACGCGTCCTGTTTGAAGCGGCGCTGGCTGCGGGCGCTGCAGCCGCGTTGGAGCGACAGCGCGAGCGAGGAGAGATGGTCTCGAGAGAGCTGCAGAGAGCGCGGCTGGGGGCGGAGGTAAGCACCAACTGCGGGCGCGACGGGGCGACAGCCGATAGGGGGCCTCTGTGCGGACGGAGACGAGCGGAATCGACTCCACTGGGCAACGAGACAAAGGCGACAGAGCGGGCGAGGAAGGTCGGGCGTGAGCCGGCCGCAGGGCCCCTGCGCCGATGGAACCTCCGCCGGTGGAACAAAGGGGGTGGCAGGTAGGAAGGGAATCACATACTCACTGTGCGCCATACAGACGACTTCTGTCGTCATTGTCACCGTCTTTCTCTGCTTGTTTCTGTTGCAGGAGGCAGCAGAGGAGTGGGAGCGACGCTGGGCTGCGCTGGAAATCCGCGACATGCGCGTCGTCGGCGATCTCTTCGTCTTCGTGTTGACGCTTGTCGGCGCGAGACTCTTTCGGCGCGCCCCGTAGTCTCTCGCGAAGTCCTCCCTCCTGAGGACACTAAAGGGCCTTAACTCTCCTTAACTCTCTTCTTGCGTGAAGCGGCGCTTACCTCACTCTCTCGACAAGAAAGCAGCGAAGACCTGCAAAAGTTTCTTCCGCCTTGCCAACACGTGCTTTCGGTCGTGCTTTTCGAGTCAGTTGACTCGTCTATTCTGTTTTCTGTTCTTCTCGTCACACGCTTTCCAAGCATGAGGGTGTTTCGTGTTTTCAGAACGCTGTCGGCTCCGCTGCTGCATGCCGTCTTAGCTTTCCCTGACCGTTGTTTTATGCGTTTTCAGCAGTTGCTCTTCTCCTCGAACCGATCTGCGAAGCAGGTCCTCCGGCTCTCTCTGCAGTCCGGATCTCCTATTTCTGAGAGCAGTTAGGTTCTGTATTCGTTACTCAAAGTAGCTGCTCTGATGTGGGAGTGGTCGGGGTGGGACCCCCAGTTTTCACGTCGCCAGACCCGTGGTGGCGTACCGTCGCCTACTTTGGGCTGCTGAGGCGCACCCACGTTTGAGCTTTCGCGACTCAGGGTGCGGGCTGACTCATGAAAACAATCTGAACGCAGCCGAAAAGTCCGGCAGACGTTCGTCACAGCTCGCGCAAGCCCGGCGTCGGTTCCGAAGCTCGCTACGCGTGTCTCCTGTACAGGCATTTAGATATTTATAAGGCAGAGGCAAGCTCACTACCGAAACAGGCGGCAGGACCTGCCCTATCTCAAAGTTTGCCTGGACACTCTGTAGTCACGCGCACGATCAAACTCAGCGTGCCGGTTTACCCTTTTCTCTGTAGCCCGCACCGTCCCGCTAACAGAAACGAGCGGAAGACTTTGCACTCTGAGCAGTTCGTAGGTGAGGAGCCGCGGTACACACACAGCCGTGAATCCGTTGCAAAAGATAGGCGTATCTCAAGCATCGGGCTACCGCATTACAATCACGACGCCCAGTCTCAGCATTGTGTTTCCTCAGCTCGACATCGCAGCGGAAGAGAGTTTCTTCATGGAAGCAACCCCACATTTAACACCGCGCCTCTCACAAAACAATATACCATCGCAGTTGCCTCTCAGCACCGAGCCATGAGTCTGCGTGATGAAGAGAACTCGCGATGTGCATCCCGATAGCGCTCTGTCAGCTCTGTCCGAAGCGTCCCCATGCATGATCAGTGTCTCGCAAGGCAGAAAGTGTGCATGTGTGCCTTGGACACGCAGTGGCCTTCGTCTCGACTCAGGCCAGTACGTGCGCTGTGCATGTGTTGGTAGCTGTACCATCATGTGCCCTCGTGGCAAGTTCCGTTTCCGGCTTGGCTTCCAGGGGGAGGGGTGGGCACGCTGCGTTTCCGGAGTGGCTCGGAGTCATCATCAGCCGGGGAATATGCGGCGCCAGGAGGGCCCGACCGTTTGTGTACATGGTGCGGTTTCCGAGACGGGCGCGTCGTGCCCATCGCCCGCAGGAGGACGGAGACTAACCGGTCGGAGGCCAGGCATCGGAAACACTACAGCCACAGGGTTGTTTAGGGTTCAGTGTTTAGCACAGGGTGTGTGGGCAAGCGTGGAACCGTTTCCCCAAGCTCGGACAACAGAACGAGTCAGTGTCAGTGGGACCCGCAGGCTACACCCGGGGTACGCTCGAGATGGCTGAGTGCGCCTTCTTCAGAAAGTCAGTGCAGGAATTCGAGGAGATCTGACGGCGCTACACGCCAGACTTCGACCGCGGAGATTGCAGCGCCGTCAATTAGCCTGCGAGTCGAAGGCTAATTGACGGCGGCGGCGGACGTGCCTCGCGTCAGGTGCCGGGCAGCAGCTCAGTGACCTGGCTACCCTGCGCAAAGGCTGAGTCCGCTTTAGTCCGCTCTCTCCTCTCTGGGGGACACAGGCGGGATGAGAACCTGCCGGCGTTTTCTGCTTATTCCTCGCAAAATCGCGTCGAAAGGCTGAGGAAATGGTTAAGGGCAGGTGTTGGCGCAGCAGAGCTGACAGCCTGCAAACTCGCCACGGCGCGGCTCCCCCACTGGGCGCAGACAACGTCGTCTTGTCGCGCGTCACACGGGTGGAGGAGGACCGCGGCGCATCGTCGATTCGTCCGCTCGGCGCGGGTCTGTGCCAGTTCTTGTGTGGTATCCGCTGCCCTCACTCCTACCACCCCTCCGCGTTCTACGCGTTCCGCCGTATACGGATTTCCGCGCCCTTCGACTTGCCGCATTTCTGTCATGGGCGCTTTGAGGGACCGTGTGTTTCTCTAGTCCTCCGGCTACGACTCCTGAGCAAGAAAGCTCCACGAGGCTGGCAGCGCGCAGATTCGCAGTAGAAACGCGTGAGTGCGACGGCGACGGGTCGGCGGCTCGTTCCACCTCGTGCACAGCTCTGTGGCGAGGGGCGGTGAATCGACAGTTCTTTGACAAATCCGCACAGCCATTTCAAGCAAGTTCCCGTGAGTGAGTCGGACTCGCCTCTCCACCCAGCGCGCGTCGACGTCCGGCGACTTCTTCCAGCCGTCGCACTCGACTGGTCGCGCGCCAATTGAGGCCAGCGAAACCGAGAGCCGTCGCCTTAGGGAATGCGCTCGGAGCGGCACTTGGAGCTCGAGAAATCCTAGAAGAGCTCTACCTCTCGTGAACTCGAGAATTTTTCAGCCGGGGGCAGAAGTCTGCGTCGTCTCTGAAACAAGCACGCGTGGTACGTCTGGCGCGCCCTCTCGACTCCGTAAGCTAGCGAAATGGTCCTCGCCGGGTGACGTGGCTCGTTTCTCTCCACACTTTTTCCAGCGATCCCCACCCTGTTTGCTCCTTTCCCACCTCATTCGCAACCTTCCTTTCGGTCGCGTCAACCCGTCTCTCTGAAATTCTGCCTTCTTGGCGCAGGAGAACACGAACGAAGCTCGTTCAAGGGGCGCAGAGGTCTCGGCGCGTCGCGCTGTTTGCTGCGGTAGGCTGCTGCAACGGGGGAGCCCTGCCGCGTTCCTTCTCCGTTCTCTCTCTGGAATCGAATTTTGACTCTTCCAGGCGAAGCCTGCCTTTCGCGAAACACGCGAGCCCGCAACCTTTGCTGACTGTCGCCGCCGCGGACGGACCCCCTGCTTCACTCGTGTCTTCTGCTGGACGGGCTCTCGGCCTTTCACCTGCTTCAGCGCGGTCATATCCTCCGCGTCCCCTCTGGCGTTCAATTTTGTTTCACTGCGTTCCGCGTGCACGCCTCTCGCCATGGTGGCCCCGAGGTCTGCAGAGGCGGCGCGCTGCGGGCTGACGCCCGCGAAGACCTGGCAGCGGGAGCTTCCCGCGGCCGCGTCAGCGCCTGGCGACAACGATCAACTGAAAATCGGCGCAGGTCTCATGTGCAAGAGCGCGTCGCTCGATGCGTCTTCCAGCACGTCCACGTACTACTGGTCGTCTTCAGATGGGGCGTCCTCTGTAGACGAGGCGCAGAAATCCGATGCGGGCAGCTGCGAGAGCGGGGAAGAAGTCGAGGTTCCACGCCGGCAGGCGTTTCTGGATAAGCAACGCTCCTCCGGCACGTTCTCCTGCATTGCCGACACAAGACTCAGTCCCTCTGGCAAGGAGAGGAAGCTCCGGTGGGAAGATGGGTTCGAGGGCGGAGATGCGCAGATTCCGGCGGAGTCGAACACGGCCCCAGCGCCCAGCGGCAGCGTGGAGCGGCGCAGTGTCTTGCCTGCGAAATCGAGTCTCTCGTCTGCTTCCGGTCTGCCGGCCACGAGTGCCGTCCCAGGAGCAGAGACGAGTCAGGCCTCGCGCCCTTCTTCATTTTCTGCCGCCGCCGCCAAGAACGAGGGCCAAGCCCTTCTGCCGTTCGCCTCTGCAGCTCCCACTCGCGCCTCCGCAGCGATGCAGTTGAATAACAGCGGTCTTCCTGCGCCGGCGACCCGCGCGCTCGGGGGCCGCCGCGCGGTCGCGGGACACGTCTCCCCCGCGTCCTCAGTTGAGAACGGGGGCGAGCAGCGCCAGAGCTCAGGTCGCAGCCACGGGGCGAAGAATCGGGCGGTCGTTTTGGGGTTGCTGAATGATCTGCTGCAGGCGCTGCCGACGGCAAACGTGGATGAAGTCTTGGAGTCTCTCGAGCCGCTGCGTCGACTGTCGACTGGAGAAAACGCCTTCGCGCGGGAGGAGAGCCGCGTCTCTTCGCGCCTCTCGGAAGCGTCGCTCGGCAGTCGGACGTGCTCCAACAAGGCGAGTCTGCAGCGACGCGGCTCCAAGCAAGAGGCAGGCGCTGGGGTGGTTGCGCAGGGCAGGAGGGAGGGGGCGGAAAAAGGGACGGCCGCGCGCTCAGCCGCAAGGGCACAGCCGCGGAGACGCTCCGTCTCGTCGCGGGACAGCGATGTCGCAGCTGGCTCCCAGAGGAAGCAGAGCCTGAGCAACACGGCTGACCAGGAAGGGAAAACGGGTGGCCCTGTGTCGCGGCTCACCCGCAGATTTGGCAGCGTGGCGAGCCTCCCTCCGCTCGCCGTCTCTCGCCATTCACCGGGGGGCGGGGAGCTCCCGTCAGAAGCGAGGCGCGAGGGCGGACTCAGCAAGCCTCGCGTTTCGCTTTCTCCTCCGGCATTTGGAGAGCCCCTTCTGGCCCCCGCCGGCGGCCCTGGCAAGGGTGCAGAAGTTGTGGAGACGCCGCTGCCCACCTTCAGCGCCGCCCGACGGTCGTCTGTCGAATCTCAGACTGATGTCTTTGGTCGAGATTCCCTCAGAGAGTCGACTGGAGCGCACAGCGTTCGCGACGTGGCGCCGACTTTGGCCGTGTCTCAGACGCCAGAGAGCCTGAGAAGCAAGGAAGCCGAACGAGACGAGAAGGCCGGCGCACCCAGCCTAACCAGTGGTGCGTCGTCTCCAGGCAGCAGGACCTTGGAGGCCAAGTTTCTCCTCGAGCAGCGGGCGGAAGACCTCCAAGATTGGCTCGCGTGGGCGGGATCGTACGGATATGTGCCCGGCTTGTACTGCACGGCTGCAGTGCAGGGAGGCGCGATCGACGCGCCCGCGGCCTTCGCAGCCCCGGGGGCACTGTCCCGTAAATGCTTGACTGCGCCAACGGTAGGGCGCGCTGTGCGTTCGCCGTCCGTGTCGGAGACTCTCCGTGCGGAAAAGCTGCCGGAACTGAGCCGTATGCGGCCTCCGTACTCGCCCCATCTCCTTCCAGGCAGTGGCGGGCGCGGCCGCTCTGCGTCCCTGGACTCGGGTACATCTCGGACGTTCGCCCGACCCTCTCGCGGGGTCTCTCTGGAGGCGCCTAGACTGGAGAAGGAGTCCAAAGAGAGTCGTCCTGTGCAGCTGCTTCAGGCCAGAGAGAACGGCGCCTCGTGCCTCCTCTCTCGGCGCGTCGCCCCCCCGGCCCCACTGTTCACCGCTGTGGCTGAAACAGCAGACGCCTCGGCTCCGGCGTACCGCGCGGCGCTCACTGACGACTCCTACAGGAACTCGACGACACTGTCGTTTTCTCCGGAGGAGGAAGAAGATGGCGAAGACATTGACATCATCGCCTTGCCGCGGAAGCGCATGCCCATCACGCCGCAGCACTTCCTTCAGACTCCGCGACCCGCCTGGCTCAAAGGCAGCTCCCAGGCCGCGAAGGCTGCCGTCGAGCGCCGCGCAGCAACTGCCGCTGCTCGCCAAGAGGCCCTTGAAGCGGCGCGTCTCGGCGACCGAGCAGTCATGGCTTCGGCTTCAGAGAGCGTCAACTCGGCCGCAGCGCAGGAAGCTTCGGTCGACGTCGACAGAGCTCTGTCTTCGCTGCGCCAAGAAACTGACATCCCCGACACGGCTCGCAGCATGTCACTTGTCTCCGCGCCGACGTTCAACGAGCTCTTCTTCCCTCGCACCGCAGACAGCGAGACGCAGACCTGCAGTAAGTGGTTTCCCGACGCGGGGTAGGTAACCCAGGTGCCGCGCTGGAAGCGCAGAAGCGGCGTTGGATTTCGTTACCCAGACGTGTGCGCGCACAGACGCAGGCCGGCACACGGTATCAGAGAGAAGCCACTCACTGCGTCCTGTTTCTGGCCTGTGGCGCGTGCGGGGAACCTGAGAGACTTGGTCAGCGTCACCGCGCCAGTACACTCCCTGTGCGTGTCCCTTGTGGCGAACTTCGGTTTCTGGCAGCCTCCCGTCCGCTTCTTGTCTTTGCATGCCACACGCCTTGGGTGCTGCTGCGTTCGTCTCCGCAGTTTCAGACTTTTGGAAGGCTCTTCCGTCTCCGACAGACGTGGCGCACGTTTTCTCCCGAACTCGGCGCCTGCTGCGCCGTAATGTCCCCGATGTATTCGTGTGCTCCGGCCCTGAGAAGCTTTCAAACACGCGGTCTGCGTCTCTCCCCCCCGTGCCAGCTCCGCCCTCCACGGGGTCGCGCAGCTTCTCAGCCGCGTCCGCCTACTGGGCGCCGCCCACGCCTGGGCCCTATGAGATGAACGCGTTCGCGCCGGCGGCTGTGCGTCTCCCGTCGCACGGCGGCGACAGGTACGCCGCCGCCTACGCCGTCCATCCTGGAGTCGGCTACGTTATGCATCCTCTCTCTACCGTCTCCTCGGGGATGAGCTTTGTCCAGGCGCCATCGGGCCGACTCCTCTCGCGAGACTCGATTCAGATGCCGCCGGGGTACTAGCCGTCCTCCAGTAACGGGGGGGACGCAGCAGGCGGCGTTAGGGAGGAGAGCGCAAACGTGCTAGACAGGCCTTGCGCATCTGAGCGCGTACCTTTGGGAGCGGAGTGGGAGGCGAGCGGAGTTTTGTATGTCGTGGCGAGCGGGTTTGTTTGGTGCGGCCGTGCGACGAAGCCATTCGAGTCTTTCCGTTTGGATCGCAGCTGCAGGTGTGGAGAGCTTTTTTTTGTGCATGCCGCGCGATATGCCTACCGTTCAAACCCTGTAATCTTCTATTTTGCCAAGAGGTTCTCTCTTCGTCGCGTAAACGGACTCGAGGGCAAGCGAAGGGAGAGAAAGGGAGTCGCCGAGTGCTGCAGCGCTTCGCGGTTTGGTGAGCGGACGTAGACTGACCACGGACGTCGTACCGCACTGTGGTTGAAAAGGAAGGGGATTGTAACGCAGGACGTGGAAGGGATGCCAGTTGCGTGGAATGCGGCACGACATTGAGCGCTTTGGTGTTTCTCGGAGCGAAGTTCGGGTGTCGTAGACAGAGGTGGAGACGACGAATCGTCTCGCGTGTAGGCAGAGTCCTTTTGTACGCCGTATGTGAATGTGGAGGGGAAGGATATTGGTTTTCGTTCGTTGGGAGCGGGTGAACCGCACGTAGGTTTCGAGGTGTGTCTCAGACGAGAAAAGGGGTACGGAGGGAATAAAGCTTCCTGTGTCATGCATTGCACTTGCTTTGCGTCTCTTCCAGTTCTACAAGTTCGCCGTATGTGACGGGAGGAAGGGCCCTATGTGAGGCACTTCTCTCCGTGTGCGCCTCGTTTGGGAGAGCTTCACACGGGCACACATTGTTTGGGAGTGATCGCTAGAATTTGGCAAGGAACTACTGCTTGCACTGAATTCGCCTTTCGTCAGTTGTACCGTGCATGTAAACACAAGTCGTACGCGTTCGTTTCTGTTTCGCTCGTCTCTTCTAGGAGAGCAAAAAAGATATTTTTCGAGAGGTGGAAAGGCGCTGGAACGCTTCGAGGGCATCCAAAGTCGCAGAGGTCAAGAGCCCGTTGTTGCGAAGGTCGACCTGTTGAGTGAACACAAGCAAATGTGGAATAATGTCTGAAAACGTGTTTTCGCCGCAGTTTGGTTCCTTCTGGCGGCCTTGCGTGCTCGGAGAGGAGGGAATTCGTCTGTTCGCGTGGTGGCTTTCACCCTTGTATCAAGGATGAAGCGTCGCTTTCTCGCCGTCTGTGATCTGCTTCATGCTGCTGCCTCCAACAGCGTTTGATTCGTTTGCCGGTTGCAGAACGGAGGTGGCGGTTCCAGGGCGCACGACTGTACCCGAGTGCTGTCGGTTTTTCTCGAGAAGTGCGAACAACATGTGGCGCAGAAGAGGGAGCTAGAGCACGCTTGAAGCTAGCAGGAGGTTTTGCAGTTTCTTTTGTTTCTCTCGAGCATGCTGCGGGAGGGGTGGCCGCCTGTTTTTTGCCGTCCCTCGTACCCCTCATAAAAGCTTTTTTTTGGGAACCACCCTCTGTATGCAGCTCATCGATGGAGAGGGGACCTGAGTGGGTGCCCAGTGTCTCCCCTACCATATGGCGTGAACTACCGAAAAATTGAAAACTCTCACTTTGACCGTGAGGCCAGTGCAACCTCCTTTTGAGGATCGCACGGCTCCAGCAGCCAACACTCTCATGTTCGCAGAAGCGAAACACTTCGGAGCATAGAGAAGGGCCGACTGGATGCGGAGGTGCGCGCGGTCACCATACGGTGGCGCGGGAGGAAACACAGTGGGCGGTCTATACGCCTAGAGTCGTGCATCTGTATTGGAAGGCAGAAGCTTGCCATGAACCTCTAAGACGAGCACGAGAACAGATGCATCTGGAGACAGGAGTCCCAGGCAGATACTGACGCATCCCACGGTGGATAGCTACACTTGTATATCGGCGTCAGCGCGAGGGAGAACACCCAGTCAGGCTCTGAAGAAGTGACTCACTCCAGTGTTCTGAGTATTGCCAGCTTCTCGTCGGCAGAATGCATAGCGTAGCTGCTTACTTTCCTTAGCTTGTGGGACCCATCCAGGCGTAGAATGACGGCCGCCAATCGCGAGACGAACCTGTCCTGAATCCCCGTGTTCTGGAGAGATAATTCCTGGCAGGAATGGAAGAAAGCAGGAGCAACGCGCCGAGCGTGAACTGTGATCAAGGCGAGTCAGCGCGTGACGCCGAGAGACAGTGTGGAATGACCGCACGCAGCTGTGATGAGGGGTCGCCATACGGAAAAGAAAAGTGCGAATCCCTCTAAAGGGACGCTTAACGCTCACTTCAACACCTTTGAACTCCTTGATAGCTGCAAGAAGAGACGTTTCTCCCTCCAGGTTTTCGCCAATCGCGTTATCATCCAAGCTGAAGCGTGTTACGGCAACAGGACACTGCGCCCTAAGGCGCTCCACCTGTTGCCTGAACAGTAGCAATCACAGTTGCGGCAAAGCAGAAGTACCCGATTATTCTGACACCAGTCGAGTTGAGGCTTTGCGCCAAGATACGATGCAAAACAAGGTGCTCGTTCTGAAACGTTGCATCTCCTGCTTCCCCTTATCTTTCTGTCTTGGCTGCGATCCCTGTCTTCTAATTCCATTCCACATGGAAGTAGCAAAAAAAGCCCAGCCCGACCGCCAGGAAGCAGAAGGTGGGAGGACGATATGCATTTCTCTGTTTGTTCCTTACGTGATCTCAGAGAGCAAGGCTGGCGTTAAATCTGCATTGCAGAGCTCGACGTGCGCCACTTTCGGCAAAGCTTGTACAAGGCTCCGGATGTCTTCTCTAGAGATGGTGCGATTTGTAATGGTGAAGACTGCAGACAAGCAAGAACAGACAAGCCAGTCGCCTGCATTTTCTTCATCAGGGAAGAGGTGGCCGTCAGCTGGCAGAGGAGACGCGCAGACATACGCATGATGCCTAGTGCTGAGAGGTGTGAACTTTCAGGCTGGCCTATGGCAGAAAAAATGATGAAGGCGTCCCTGAAACGGCGAGACTACCCTTATCTACATGGTGTGCCTATATTTTCCATCGCTTTATTCTGCTACATGCTCAGTGCCACCTTGAGGACATCGCCCTTGACCATAAAGACGCTCGTTCTTCAAACTACGCAGCAGACTGGACTAGAGCAAGGCACATAAATTCCGAAGAGTCTTCCACCGCTGTGGACTGAGCTGGTTGGCCGTGAGCGTTCTACTGCTGCTTACGGCCGTCGAATTCCTCAGTGTCTCATGACCAGTGAGAGTGACCGATTTTACATTTGCAAGCACTGCAACGTTATCATGTGAATCCATCCTGCGTTTACTCGCACTCTGTGTTCCCTAGCATGGCGACTAGAGGCCTTTGTAGAACATAGGCGGCCCAAGTGTAGGTGCCAACGCCATCCAGAAAGCAAACGAATGACTACCTTTCCCTGACTCTGGAAAGCGGCTCTCGGAGGGTCTGAGTGAGCTTGCCGCCGATTGATTTCCCTCTTGCGCGCCGCAACGCGCGGTCCATGTACATGGGTGGGGAGCGAGATCCATGACGATGGTGTTGGATTTAGAAGGAAGAAGAACGCGTTTTCTTGATAGTGCACCTTTCACCTACGCGCTGCCGGAAGGACAACGTTCCCACAGACAGCATTCATCCCCGGAAAACTTTAAATTTGAACTTGCCCACCTACGCGCTGCGGCACGGAGAACCACCTCTCTGTGATGGAGTGGAACCAGGAGCGACCGCTGCCGTGGAACCCTCGGTCTGCGGACTCTTGCAAAGAAACATTATCCTAGGAGGCCGGTTTGGCTACTAGGTTCCGACCCCGGAGCTAGATTTACGAGCCATCCTAACAGAATGCAGACCCTTTTCTGACCAAAGTGCCCACGAACTTACGTTCCACGAGCGGAACCAGACTGGGGAGACGGGTACACAAAAGCAAAGCGGATAGTGGACGTCCGAGTGTACGTGAAGCAAGTTCTCTCTCCCGTCGCGATCGAGAACGGAAAGTCGATCCGAGTGTGTATGAATATTCTATTTGTCGTGATTCATTCCGAGCGCCTCTCCTCAGGAGCAGAGGTAGCACTTCGTAGAGTTTGCGCTGACGCTGACGTGGAGAACTGTCACAAAGTAAATGGGTTCAGAGACAACCAGGATATGCGAATGTATTTGGAGGGAGATGGCGTACGATTTTCGCTTTCTTTCAAAGAATTACGTGAGAGCAGTCTCACCGACAGTTAATCACGTCCACCTTTCTCCAACTGATACTGACTGAGGCCCTAACGGGTCATGTGAGTAGAACGGGAATGATTACACCTAGCTGCACGGTTTGTATGCGATATCACCTTTTCTGAGAGACCGGTTTCCTGAGTTTGTACTTGCTCGACAAATCCGGCTCTGGGTGGCGCTACCGTAGCCATTCGCAGAAGGTGGACTGTGACGCTCTCTCAATATCCCCACCGCGGCTCTGTTGAGCCATACAGGCATTACGTGTGGTGTGGCTAGACAGTCGACGGATTACAGCTGCTGGGAGGTTGCTATCTCTTGTGTCTGTGCGACCGACTCTGCAAGGAGTAAAGCAAAAGGCATGATCTGTGGCTTCCTTCGAGCGTGTGCAGATCAAATGTTCTGCCCAGGCAAAATTGAGGAACGGTGCCTGCCAGAAATGTACGGGCGTGAATTCACCTCTTACATCAATGCAAGGGCCCGACTACGCCTTCCTCTCTTGTGGTGCAGGTCTGCAGAAACAGTGTGATATGTTGCAGCTGGATTGAATGCTAGGCGCAGCGGAGAAGGTGGGGAAGAGACGCCTAGAAGCCCTCCCAGACGCAGTCAACTCATGCGACGCTTGTCTACGAGAAACCGTGAATTAGGCCCACTTTCCCGTGATGCAGAAGCGAGTTATTGCCAAAGATCTGATGTGTAGCGTCTACTTTATTCTGGGGGGTTAGTGTATGTAGCGGGAGTATTTGCCAGTTGACGTCACTGATCCTCGTAAACTAACACGCAGTTGGAAGATGAAAGAAAACCGATCGAATGTAGCCAGCAAAGTTGCACAAAACGGGTTTCGACGACCAGCAACGGCGCTCCCGCTGACACGATTTTCAGACTGTTCAGCGCGAGGCATCGAAAGACTGACGGTCGGTAGAGTGCGTCTTTCTTGATCCAGAGAGCTCCTTACGCCTCTCCCAGAGCAAACTCCGAGCGCCTTGCTTCTTCCTCTTCGCGTCTCTGTCTCTCTTGCAGCAGCCTGGGCACACACGCCGCATCAGCGCACTCAACTTGAATCGGCTGTGACTTGGAAAGGAGCATCCACTCTGATTCGACCGTGGAAAATGTGCAAACACCTCGCGTGCCGCTATTCGAACGAGTCTAAATAACGCTGCCGCACGCCAGAGCATGGACACGACGCATTTCATATCCCCCAGTTCACTAGGCAAGTCATCCCGGCTCTTCGAGGAGAGCGTGCGGAAGAATTTAAACAGAGACGTGCAGAAAAACAACTGCGTGGAAGTCTTTCTATCGCGCAGCACTCTCGAAAGGCTCCCCTAGCCATCCACGGACCGACATATTTCCTGCCAAGCTGGCAATGGAACTCGATAGTTGTAGAGACACGGCGCCATATGCGTTGTCAAGGGAGAGTCAACCTCGCTTCGTTTGGCACTCGACTTTCGACCTCTGCGTAGCACAACTAGAAAACATCTCACCGGATGTAGCATTTATTAAGGCCAGTCAAACATGTTTTGATAGTCCAGCATGGAAAAAGCCTGCAAAGCGTGTGCAGTCCGCCACGTGAGGTTTCCTTCGCCTCTCGTGCCTACCTTTCAGCTTCCTGCTTGCTGAGGACCTCGACCCAAAAGGTTTTTCGGGCAATGCGGTTCTTTAGGGGAATCGCGGCGCGAACGGTGTAGACGCCGCATCGTGAGATGACTCCGTCCTGTCTCATGCTTTCTTCCTCTTCGTCTCTCTCGTCGGCGCCCGCGCCTCGCAGCTCGCCGCCGCCGACCTGCGCGTCGGTCGCCGGTTGTTGCCGTCTGCCGATGGTCAGCTGCGAGGGAAGAAGGTCGAGCTCGACTTCTTCGCTGACTTTGCTGAGGATGTCGTACACGGAGACGCCGGCGCCGCGGATCTTGGTGGGATCCGCGGCCTCTGTATCGACGAAAAACTTCGCCGTATACTTGTTGAGAAAGGCCGCAATCGGCACGTGTGCCTCGTCTTCGCCGAGTCTCTCGCGCTCTGTCATCTCTCCCTCCTCTTCATCCGCTGCGCCATCGCGCACCCCGCAGCCGCCCGCGCGACCTGCGGCGCCTTCTCCCTTTCCCCCTCTCGCTTCATGCACCGAGGAGGCCCCTTTGTTTTCTCGCGCACGGGCGTCGCCAGCTGCCGCCTCCTTCTCCGCGAGGTAAAACTCGTCAATATTCTGCCAGGTCGCCACAACTGCGAGGCCTTTAGGCGCGAGGAAGTGTCGTAGAGTCCCGCGCCGCACCTGCTTCAGCTCGCCGCGCTTCCCCAACCCCGGCACAGACTGACGCAGCAGCACCGGAATGAACGGATTCGGCACGCGGTAATGAACCTTCCCTTTGCTGATCGACGGATTCAAATGCGAAATCGCAAACGTCCGCCGCTGACCAAAGAGAGCGAGGTGAAGCGACGGCCGCAGCGACTCCGACGACGCGCAACACACAGAGGGCGTCGAGAGCGACGGGGTCTTCGAAACAACACTGCTCACCGAACACCTGCAGCGCTGCTCAGCGCGCGACGGAGACCAGAAGAGAAACGCATGACGCGAACCAGACAAGGAAGACTCAGGAGACGAAGCCTCAGACGAATTCGGAGCCGGTGTGTTAAGGACGGACAGCGAGCGAGGCGACCGGGGGGGGACGGAGACCTGGCAGTCCTCTCTCGCTCGTCTCCTTACGCCCAGTGGAGACGCCGCCTTCCGCGCGCCCCGCGCGGAGGGACGGCTTCTCTGCATTTCCTTTCTCGCTGCGCGCGTCCACGCATGCGAGGAGGTAAAGACAGTGCCGCCTTGCGAGAGCAATGTCTGCGTGCCTTCAGAGGCCACAGCGTAGACACGTTCGCAGCTACAGCAGTCGGTGCTTCCTCCCTCCGGCGCGGAGGAGCGCCGGCGCGACTCTGCTACTCGCTGCGCCAAGTCGCGCGCTCGAGAGAGCCCTGCCAAGGGCCGTAGCGGAAGACGCGCGCCTTCGGGGCTCGAAGACGCAGAAGAAGACGGAGAGAAGGAAAGAGAAAATAGGGGCGAGCGGTTGCGGAGCCACGCGTTCCGCAGGAGCCCAGTCCGCGCTGGAGTGACCATCTTTGAAGAATGCTGTGCTGCAGTTCGCGAGTCGGCGAAAGGCGAGGCGGCAATCTCTTGTCACTGCCCCCGGCTCTCGTGCATCACTGGCGAAGCTCGGGAACACTAGGGGGTGAGAAGAATGCAGGCAAGCGGTGAACCGTATTTCCTGTCTTCGGCACAGGTGCACAAAACGACGACGGAATGGTCTGCGAAAGACACAGCCACACAGAAGAGCCTCGCGAAATGCGATACACCGGAAAGCCACAGGAGGAAGCAGCGCGGCGAAAACTACGCAACGACGAAGACGAGGCCGGGAACAGGAATCAGGACGGTGACGAGGCGCGGCGTAATTGAGAAAAAGGAAAAGAGACGAATATCGATGTGTGCAACTTTAGAAGAGGTCCCCCGCTATGACGGAGAAGCGAGCATGCAGCGCGAGGCGGCCGAAAACCACGGTGAGTTGTTGCGCAAGAAATGTCATCCCCAGCTGATGCGTACGAGAGGGAAATGGTTCGGGTGCCTCAGAAAGGAAAGGAGAGGAACATGAGTTTGTTTTAACCTGTTTAGCGCTTCCCGGTTTTCCATGCCACCCTACTAAGGCTTGTTTAACGTGAGCCGATAGTGCGGTTGGAGCCCCGTCAGACACCGAAGAGAATCGCGCGACTATTTCCTCCTCTGTTTGAGAGCAGTTCAGCGATAAGCAATCTCTATATGAAGAACAGATCTCTGCACGTCAGCTTTTTCAGCTCGAATTTGCTATCTGTTTCCGGATACTTGTCAATACCTGCATGCTGTGAGACAGCGTCAGTCAACCCGGCAGTTCATGTCTGCGTCCAACCCCTGGAGCCTTCACGCATCAACCGTTTGAATAACGCCATTGCAGAACGCAAGTGATTTATGCGGGATGTGTTTTCCCGAAGTTTGCTGAGAGTGTCTCCCACGGTCAGGAGACATCGAGGCGCCTCGTCGGGGACTATAGACATTTGAGAGCGCATTCTGTACCCTACAGTTTTTCCTTGCATACACGTTCTTGCACTGCAGCAAGAAAAGGCAGGAAATAGCTGAGGCTTCATCACACGCCCCAGGGGGCTGGAGATGCTTGGCCCATGGCGCATGGTTCCTTCTCTCACTTGTGATGAAAAGCAGATTTCTGCGTCACTTGCTTGCCTACAGCGTCGTCTTGACCTAGCCTGGGAGCTGGATCAGGGAACCCGCTCTCAGATGCAAGCGGCATATCCGTTCTAGAAGTGGCAGCGAGTCGCCGCGTCACAGCACGCCCAAAACGCGGGCTCGAACACTGCAGCAGTCGTGGAGAGGCAGCTTAGCCGGCGATGGGATCATGAGAAAGGGGTGGTAGCTTCTTCGGAGAACCAGGATCATCTGGTGGAAGACGAACAGGCCCGCCAAGCAGATAGTTTGCAGTGTGGTAGGACCGGCACATTGAACTCAGCGCTGTGTCTTGCGGGGGCAGATGGCAGAATTTTTTATGGACAACCACATGTACCTAGATGCGACAGAGTTCTCGCCTTAGCTTGTCCATCCGCATGGGAACCCCTGGCTCCATCTGGCACTAAATCTCGCGGCGAGGACTGCGCGAGTGAGGTGCGAAACCCGCGACAGGAGAGGGCGGCGCAGTGAATCAGCGATTCTCCATTGCACAGATGAACGTTCTCGAAGCGACACCCCTTCAGCCTCGTGTAGAGGGCACCGTCTGCGTCCAGGAGTCCGGTAGTAAGTGGAAAGAGATTAGCGCAGATAAAAGCTCTTCACGCCCGCCCTTTCTGGGAATTAGTGACCGCCTGCAACATGTTGCTCCCCCGGCCTTAAATATCTAAGAAACAAAATAATATTTTTAAAATAAAATTTATTAAATATAAAAACTAAACCTTCAACGCCAAATTGTTTTGCTTTACAAGGAAAAAAGGGAAAATTTAAGCTTTTTGTTTTTTTATTATTAGATATTTAATTCTATATTTTTTAATTTTTATAAGTTAAGCACGGAAACGACGCAGGGAGCATACACAGATCAATCTCTGCATATGCTCGTGCTGTTTAGGCTCTAGTCAACTCAAGTTCTTATTCGCCGTAACTGCACTCCGACAGGAGATTACGGCCCAGACTGCGAGAGGCTGCACATTTTCCAGAGGTGCATGCTGCGACTTTGGCGAGTTCTTTAGTTTTAGTACTTTCGTTAGAGCTTACGCCTCGACCATCACTTCCTGGCAAAAGCTGCGAGGGAGCGGGGGGGGGGGGGGGGGGGGGGAAGGCGGGCCGCCTCTGGCGCGGCAGGCTTGGTGACCTGCTAAACACTCTTGCGCTCATCAGGTAGGCTCTAGAAGACTCAGGCCCTGCGCGCAAGGAATGGAGTTGAGAGCTAATTCCCGTCGTGTGTGTCGCAGCTGAACTGCGTATTCGGGCGTTGAGAGCTGAATATCTGCTTATGCCACGCGCAGTGACTGCAGTTGCCAGTTTATGTTCGTCCTGTCAGTCCGGGTGCTATCCCGCACAGACCCCCGGGAAGAGTTGCGTTCGTATCCCCCCTGTCAAAGTTATCCGCATCTGGCTCTCCAACAGGGTTGGGCTCCGTCTGCGTTCCCATCCCACTTCGAGAAAAGGGCATGTGGCGCTGGTGCTAACGTGTTCAGAAACTCGCAGTCCCAAATATGACGCGGGACGTGAACTCGGTTGCTTGCTGCACTCGGTTGCTTGCTGCACTCGGTTGCTTGCTGCACTCGGCAGCTACATCGCTTGCGCGCCGTTTGAGGCTGTGTGAGTTGTGGACGTTTCTATGCAAAGGAGGCTGTCTCTCTTTTGCAATCGAAGCCCCGTAGAGCCCACACGTCAACCAACAGCGCGGGGCTGGCGCTCGGTTCGATGTAACGGAGCGCGGAGCCGCGGTATCTCGCTCTCTTGCGTCGTCGGCGTCGCAGGGTCTGCGCCATATTCCTGCAGACGCATCGAATGACTCTGTTCCCGATGAGCGCCGAGGTTTTATTTCACAGCCTAAGACAGGTACACGCGTCGATGTGAAGACACGGGGGTTCCGACCTGGCCCCGTGTGCGCATGCAGTTGGTTCTCATGCATTCGCTTGCCTCTGTCTTCAGTGTCTTCTCTTCGCCATCCTTTCCTCGTGGCATTCGGTTTCCCCCCCTGTTTCGATCGCTTCTATGTTTTTTCGGATTCGGTGAAACCCGCTAAAACCGCGTGAGAGCGTCACTCAACCTGCCTTAACAGATTCATGCATGCCCTCGCCACGAGACACCGAGTTCGTTTTGTCTCCGGAAACCCCATGTCTCTCGGCCTCTTCAGCGAAACGAGCTTGTTTTGCGTTTCTTCGTCCCCGGATCTTTCGATTCTTTTGGCGCCTGCATTATTTTCCTTTCCCTCCTCCCGTGTCTGAGTCGATGCACAGCCAAAAAAAAACGCGCACACTCCTCGAACAGCTGCGTGCGTGCGCACCCGTGAAAACTCTCTTTTTCCCTCGTATCTACTTCCTCAGTCCTGCAACTCAGGAGCGTTGCCTTCTCCCCGCTTGTCACTTGGGTGCTGTGTTTGGTCTCTCTGCGTACACATTTGCATCTTCGGCAGCTACTCACTGAAGTTTTGCGCCGACACACCTCCGAGGCACTGCTGCGTAAAATACGCCTTCATCCGCGTCCAAAATTATATTTATATGCATTAATGTATATTTATATAATATTATATTCCATTTATATATATCGGCTCTAGACTGTGACCATACACGTCTTGCCCCGTCGCCTCCGTCACCAGGCTGGCTGTGCTGCACTCTGACTGATCTCCGCGCGCCGTTCGTCTGCCTGCTCTGGCGCGTTTCCTCTCGCCTCCTTTCTCTCCCGCTTCACGTTGTATGTTTTTGCATTTAGCTTTCACAGAGTCGCTTTTTTCTTCTCCGTGAATGCCTACAATCCTGCGCGCGTAGGGCAACCAGACTCTGCCTTGGCTAGCGCCTCGGCTATGCATCGAACTTTCCAGCCTTTTCGTTCTCTGCCTCTCTGCTTCGGCTCACCATGCATCTGAGAGCCACGAGGCAACTCGCCTCTCCTCTCCAGAAGAAGAGGAAAAAGCGTGTTTGGTTTCCATTTACCCCTCCCGTTTCTGCGGTGTCTGTTTCCTCGCTGTCTGCCTGTTCGATCATGTCTTTCGCCCGTCTGTCCTCTGTAAACCCGTTGGCACTCGCGGCGCTTTTCCTTCTCCTCTCCACTCCTTTCCACTCGGCCTCAAGCTTGTCGCTGCCGACCCAGCAGAGCCCGTTCCTCCCCTCGCATCGACCGAACTTTCAGAGCCCTCCAGGTGAGCAAGCAAAACGGGGTTAAAAACAAAGATATACAGCGGATCTTTGCCAGGCGCTTGACACTTCCGGCCTTTCTTTGCGGTCTGCCTTGGGTTGCAGGCTTCGGTTTCGGAGAGGAAATCGAGGGAACTTCCCGACGAGAATGCGGCCGGCTGTGCAGGGCTATCTCTCGCCGCCAACACCACAACCGCGAGAAAACGTGTAGACAGAAACTTCGGAAACACTGCATACTGCCGTGCACCTTAACGGCGCTGTCATACGAAATGGACTCAACGTGCAATCTTCAAGCTCTAACTAGCGTTGCTGCTGGGCGTTGGCTTCCTTTCTGTCCCCCTTGAGTTGCAGATTTTTCCTATCTGCGGTCGCCAACTTCGCCGTCGCCCTTTGGCTTCCTGTCCTCAGTCCCGCCGCGGCAGTCTGTGGACCTGTCTCTCTCGCCCTTCTCTGATTCCAGGTCTACTCTCTCTCCATGCTCTTCTCAGTCTTTCGCGGCTTTTGTCCACGAATCGCACGCGACTCTGCCTGTCGCTCCTGGGCGGCTTTCGTCCACTTCGGTCTTTTCGTCTCGCGCGGGGGTCCTGAGCTTCGCCTCGCGGCGCCTCTCTTCCGCCGCCCGCCGTCACAGGGACGCCTGGCGCGCTCCGGCAGACGGCCGCGGAGCTCAGCAAACTGCCTCTCTTTCTGCAGAACCTAGCGACGGGGAAGCACGGCAGCCTCGCGGCGAGAAGCAGAGCGAGCTTCTGGCGCGAGATGCGGCGTTGCAGGCTTGTGGGGTTCCCCTGGGAAGCCTAGACGCGCTAAGGTGAGCCGCGCCACGCGAAAAACTCGGGAGTTCCCGAGTCTGCATGCGGCTGGCGTTTCCGCGAGGCTTTCCCGCTGCAAGTTGTGATCATAGAGATCGCACACTTGCTGACAGGCGCAGAGGGAGTCTTCCGCGCAGAGAAAAGTAGAAATTATGCCATATCTTTGGGAAAAGCGCCGTCAGGGGCGGGCTATGACGCTCGCCTGTGCAGCGAGACGTACGCAGATGCCCCCTTCAACAAAAAGTTTAACGCACAGCGCGATGCCGCACAGGCTCACTCGGCTCCGCCGGTGCGCATTTTGCCGCTCATAAGACAGAAGTCGTCGCTCTCTGTAGAGAAATTAAACGTGGAGTGGAGTTACTGCTGCCTGTTGAGTGACTCGGTTCTCTGGTCTGCATGCCCTGCTCTCGCCCCAGGGAGCTTCTGCGACGCTCTGAAGAGGCTCAGGCGCCTCCGTCGACTCTCCCTTCTGCGCTGTCCTCTCTGATCTCCTCGTCGTCGCCTCCCTCAGAAGGGGTGAAAAAAATCATCCTTCTTGGCAGCACAGGGAGCATCGGGAAGAGCACACTGGAGATCGTCAAAGCCTTCCCCACCTTATTCCAGGTGGTCGGCCTCGCTGCTGGCGGGTCCAACGTCGAACTCTTGGCTGAACAAATCTCTCTCTTCAGGTAGTCCTCGCAGCTTTCCTTGTTGTCTTCTCCACGCGGCTTTCTCTACGTGCTCATCCTGTGTCTGTGCAAATACGTCAGCACGCAACCTATCGGCTGCTGATCGTATATCAACCCCCCCCTTCCCCCCCCCCCCCCGCCGGCTGAACCGATTTATTTGTTCGCTCTCTCTCTGCACATATACTACCATATCCGGGCGCGATGCGCAAATGGAAAACGCAGACACTGTCGCTTTTATCTCTGCACTGTCTCGAGGAACTTCCGCCTTCCACGTGCCTACAGGGTAGCCCATGCGTGTTTTTTATTTTCCAGCTGCCCAGCCTTGAGCACCTGCTGCGCCTGTGAAGTGATAGCGGAGACACCGCCCAGCGGCAGGAGCCTGACAACGCGCCGGTCCGCGCCTCTACGTTCCCGTTTGTTGCATGCTGCTGCCGCTCTCTCTGTTGCTCCTCCGTGGGGTTATTTGGCGCCTTTCGGCGGGCACTAGTTTGCCTGCATGTCGCTCCGATGCTCCTGTGGAACGCACTGCGTCTCTTCCAGGCCACAATACGTGTACCTGGGCGACTCCTCGAAAACGTCCGAGCTGAAGGAGAGGCTGCGAGCATTGGCAAACACCTCTTCCTTCCCTGTGCCTCAGCTGCTGCTGGGAGACGCCGGCCTCACAGAACTGGCCTGCACCGCTGAGTACGACGTCCTGGTCTCGGCTATTGTGGGCTTCAAAGGCGTCCTGCCGACGCTGAAGGCCCTCGAGGCAGGCAAAGACGTCGCGTTCGCCAACAAGGAAGCCCTGGTTGCGGCAGGTAGGACTGAGCTGGAGCGCTAATCAGCTCCTGATCTTCGAGGGAAGATGCTCGACCGACCCCAAGACCGGGCCGCCATGTCGCCAGTTACACCGTGTGTAGCGGGATTTTGATGTAAATCGGAAACGTCCTGGGCGACAGAGATTTGGCGGTTTTAGTGTGAATGCCGTGGACGCGAGATGGAGTTGACATCCACGGAGGGACCGTGTCTGCGGTGGCTTGTCAAGTCGTCTCCCGGGCTTCTTCACACTCTTTATATCGGCTGCCTGATTTCGTGTTTTTTGCCCATTTCCACGGCGCCCTTTCGTCCCTTGGTGTCTCGTGAGAAAACCCTAAAGCCTGGCTCCGTACCTTTTGCTTTCGGCTGTTCTCTCCGTTTGTGCTGAACTTTTAGCGCGCCTTTGCTGCCTTGCTTCTCTGATCCATGCCGCCTTCTCGTTCCTTCTCGTCTTCGCACTCTGCTTGCCTCTTCACCTTTACGTGCGACCCACATCTCCCTCCCGTCTGTTGCCCTCGTCCTCTTTTGATCCTTTCCTGCTTGAAGAGCCGAGGAGCCGCGTGCGATGCAGGGAGTTTCGGGGTGCCTTTGCACCTCTTGTTGAGGCCGCGCTCAGTCGCGATTCTTTGCTGATTGCCACATGGCCTCTGTGCGAGGGTTTCCCCGACTGTGGGTCCCTCTCTGCAGGCCCGGTGTTTCGCTCGTTGCTGTCGAGGCGCGGCGCGCTCTACGGCGAAGCGACACCCAACGAGAGGGGCGGAGCCAGTGGGGCGGCGGAAGACACGCGCCCGACACGGCGTGGGTTGCTCCTCCCTGTGGACTCTGAGCACTCGGCGATCTTTCAGGCGCTGCAGGGCGTCCCGCCGACGTGCTACCCCCCCAGAAAGCTGCTCCTGACGGCGACTGGGGGCCCGTTCCGAGGCAGGAAACGTGAAGCTTTGCAGCAGATCACACTGGAAGACGCACTCAAGCACGTAAGCCAAAAACCTGCGGGAAGGACCGCCGCAGGCAACACGGGGGAAAACGGACCTGCTGAAAGGCGCGAAACTACGTGTGCCCACACTATGTGCGGTTTCCCTGCCTCGCTTTGCGCGTTCAGAACGATGCAACATCGCTGGAAAGGCCAAGCCACGCCGTGGAAACTTGGTGTCTCTCCAGCTGGGTGCACACGCTCGCCGCCTGCTCCGAACCGCGGCAGCTTTTCGGCTTTTCGTGGAGCCTCTGTCTTTCGTTCTCGGTGCCTTTTTTGCGCAGCCCAAGTGGAGCATGGGAGCGAAGATTACGATTGACAGCGCGACGCTGATGAACAAAGGCCTAGAAGTCATTGAGGCGCACTTTGCCTTTGGATGTCCATACGCCTCGATCGAGGTTCTCGTCCACCCGCAGGCGATTGTGCACTCCGCAGTCGAGCTGCAGGATGGCGCGACGCTCGCGCAACTCGGCCTTCCAGACATGAAGCTCCCAATCGCCTACGCCCTCACCTGGCCTCACCGCATCGCGTAAGTCGCTCTCTCTTTCACATCCGCGCTTCGGCTTCCTGAGCAGCGGTGGAAAGTGACGCATCAGCTGACTCGTCATGTGCGGGGAGCGCCTAGAGGCACTGCGGCCGTTCCGGAGAGCAGACCGACCGACGTGTGCAGGTGTGACGCACGGCCACACCACTAGACAAAAACCGCATCTCCGCAACGCATGCCTACGCTTTCTCACGCACAACGCATAGACTTGTACCGCGTCCCACAAACCTGCGCATGCTTCGCACAGAAACGCGGTTCGCTAGCCAGCACTCCGCCTACCAAAACGACATTCAAGCCCACTCTCCCCCTATGACGCTCGTATATGCTTGCATGTATGTATGGATGGCTGTGTACCAGTTGGCGTAGGGTGTTTTCGAAGGCAGTGAAAATCAGCCCCGGCAAAGCCACTCTAACCCGTAGCGGCAATTGTTTCTTCCTCTGCAGCCGTCTGCACCGAGTTTGAGTTTTTCTTTTTCTCCGTCAGCGCGCCATGGTCTGCCGGCGTCGACCTCACGAAGGAGGGGGCTTTGACGTTCGAGAAACCGGATCTGTAAGACCCCAAAACAACTATTCTACGCTCAGCGCGTACGGTGGATGACGCTAAGAAAACGTGATTTGGTGGCTCTGACGACTTGGGCATCTCTCGGTTTCGGTTTACCTGCCTGTGGGCGACTCAGTTGCTGGTGGCGAGTGTGATGGAGCACAAGCAAAAGGACTGCTAGCAGCACAAGACCTAAGATTCGTAGAGACAGATGCTTTACCGCATTGTTGGATTTCGCTTTTTGAATGCCGTTTCAGGGATACCTTTGGCTGCTTGCGCCTGGCTTACGAGGCCGGCGAGCGAGGAGGCGTCGCGACCGCGTGTTTGAACGCCGCGAACGAGATTGCCGTAGAGAGGTTCCGGGGGAGAGAAATTTCTTTCTTGGGCATTGAGGACACTGTGCGTCACGTCATGGACATGCAGGCGACCGAAGGCAGCGCAGATCCCGCCAAAGCCGTCTCGCTCGAGGTGAGGCAACGGACTCCAAAAACCACACCGAGTCCGCGTTCTCTTAACATCAGCCAGATGCTTTGATGCATCCAAGGCCACCTTCGTGAAGACGTGGGGAATCCACGTGTATCTTCCTTTCTTACTCGTGAGGCCGACTCGACAGGATGGCTGCTCGCCTCAGCCTGGCAGCCTGCTCTGTATTCACCGCTGCGCCCTGTGTGCTTCGAATAGGACTTCAGTGCCTGTTCATACGGCAAGACACCTGGTTCAGCAGAGGACTTGAACGATTGGCAATCAGACTAGACTGCTACGCTTCGATTGATACAAGGATGAGGCGGAGGGCTCGTATCTCCTTGTGCAAGTCGCTTGACTCGCACTTCCCCCGAAGTCGTCTCGTAGCTTGAGCATCTGCCTGTCTCCGACTGATGATGTATTGTGCGCCCGACGTGTTGCAGGATGTCTTGTTGGTTACCTGGGCAATGCCTGTGCGCCCCTCATCGTACATGGTGAAATACGCGCGTTTGTGTCTGTTTCGTTACAGCTGCCCACGCAGAGAAATTCGTGTAGGCCTATAAAAGTAGAAACTGATACGCAACTCATCTGTGTTTTCAGGATGTCTTCGAGGCCGATCGCTGGGCTCGTCAGGCAGCTCGAGAATTCAAATCCAAAAACTGAGGGCCCATGACTTCGAGACTCTACCACGCTCACCGGCGATTTGAATGAAACAAAACAAACATGTGGAACATGAGGCTGCCCACAGCTGCCGTCCACGTACAACTGACTCGACCTGCACGGTGCGGGCACTGGGAGTTTCGCTTGAATTTATACGTTTGTATGTGAAAAGCAGTTTTGCGTGCCTGCCGACATGGTCACTCTTTGTCGCCAAACCCCAGCAGGCCCGCCTCCACCGCTACCCGTTGTGGATGATCTTCGCTGCAAACGCTTCGACTTCTGTTTGAATTTAAAAGCTTCATAAGTTTCGTGTCGCGTATTGGATATGCCCTAGGACGATCCGTGGCGCGCTGCGGGGGCCCGCGCGGCAAGATGGGGGCCTCTCGGGTCTCGCCTCAGTCGTCCGTGACCCAGTCCCCAAAAAGAGAGAGCCAGCGTCTCGGCATGCGAGTTGGGCGAGCCACAGGTGTTCGTCCACATGCACAGAATCTGATCGAGAGTGCGCCGTGTCTGCGGCCGAGATTAGAGACTGGTGCGTAGGTGCGTGCGGGGTCCTTCTCGAATGCGCAAGAAGACGTTCACCTGCAACTTCGATCAGATAGAGGGAAGACGCTTGCCGAGCCCGCAGTGAATGAAACGCTGTACTCCTAGTCTAAGCCTGTAACGTTCCTTTTACCTACAACTGCATCGAACGTACCGAACCTCCAGGCAAAGAACTCTGTACTTTTTATTCTAAGCCCCCGGTTCTCCACACGCCAAGTTAGATCAAGGCGTCTCACACCTAGCCGAGATACTCAAATATTTGTCTACACGTTTGCACAGCAACACGCGTCAGTGGGCGAGCCCGACGCGCACTCCGGAGCCCGCAGGGACCTGTTAGGGTCGACAGCCTGCCCAGCAACAGAGGGTAGCGGCGACGTTTTCGAGAGACACTCTCTCTACCTCTCTCTACCTGTCTCTTTCTGTGTTTTGGAGAGTTTATGAAGAATCGTTTTCTGTTCTCCACATGGAGCGAGGCAACCCTCCGCAAGTGTTTCTTCGAGGCAAGTACAAGCGAGACAAAATATCGAAAAAAGTGAGTCCGGCTGCTACACTGGAATGTTCCGGCTAGACAAAACACGCTCTACTAGGCGGCTCGCTCTCATGCATCGCAGCTCGCCGCGCCTCCGTCCCGCGCACACGCCGGGATGAGATGACATCTTTTCT